>NC_049207.1:35107450-35412450 GCF_013347855.1 Anguilla anguilla
TTTTCTTTCTTATATGGTTGTTGAAAAACTTAAGTTTAGGTCTGTGTCTGTATTCAGAAAAAGAAAAGGCATAAAACATTCTCCTCGCGGGAAATTTGAATTGATGTTTACCATATGGCCCGCGCTTCACAGGGCACCCCACCTGTTCCGATACATGCCCACTTTGCGTCACGGACGTGTCTGTGCCTTCTGCATGCATCTCCCGGCGTACAAAACGTCGCCGACTATTGATTGATGGGGCTCTTCGAAACTTTGTGTGGGGGGCATTGCTCTAAAGCTACAGTGGCTCCTCCCTAACTCTGTCCATGCTTACCGGCTCGCTGTGGCCATTTTGATCCTCGCTACTCAGCTGTGAACATCTACCTAGAGACCCTCCACTTCTGTTTTGTCGCAGGAAATCAGCTAAGTAACTAACACGTGTGCTTTTTTCTACTTTAGCTTTCTTAAAAACCTCTCTTATACCGCTTTAACACTCCTTTAACACTTAAGACTATGCATACATGCCTGGGCTTGTTTTCTTTAAACTAACGTCCAAAGCACTGCTTTAAAACTTAGTTACTTACATATTCTCACGTATTGCCTGTTTTACTGGTAAAGGATAAAACTTTTTTTTTTTAAGTTTAAAGTTGCACAAACACTTTGCCCCACAAGGAGTGTAGTTACACCAAGCATTCTGAACATTGAAATTGAATTTTATTTTTATTTATTTTATTTATTAAAAAAAAATTTTTTCTATATTTATCCTCACCATCTGGCAACCACAACCCTCACCCTTTCCCCCATACCCTTATCCCTCACCAACCAAACCATATCAGAGGTCAAAAGGTCAAACTGATCAATCAAATCTTGACAATATGTACATCATAGAAAACCGGACCGTATCAGAGGGTGAAATATTAAGGGGGCGGGGCAAGGGGCGGGGCATCAATCAATCATTTTTTGACAAAAGGTACCTCATATTTCTCTCTTTGGTAATATAAACATTTTCTTTTGAACAAACAGGCAGACTTATCCAACTGATGATTTTAAGTATTTCGCGCTTTCTACATATTTCAGACATGAAAGGTCTTCAATAATTTTTCAGTTTTCCAAGATGAGCGAAGACATCAAGCCATTCTGATCTATAGCCAAACAAGTGATGCAAAACATGTCTTTAAAAATGTCTGTCAAGTTTGTCAGACTGTCCTTTTGGCTATGCCGAACTTGTAAGGTTCTTTCTAAAGCTGATTCTTGCATGGGGTTGGACATAGCTGGGTGTTCACCAGCCAGGAGGTAAAGCCCAATTAAAATTAAAGCAACCCCATTTGAGCAAGAAAGAAATTCCCATTAGTCACATTTGGCAAGTACTGACTACCACAGCACTTCACCCACCATATATCAGTCAATGTGTTGATTCTTTAAGTTGATTCAGGAATATGGATCATAAACAGGATTACTTCACCCTCTAATGCCATTGATTTTTCCCTATTTTTTGACATTGACAAAGCTGAGCCAGGATATCCTTTAGATCATATCATGTTACAAAATGTAACTTTCCTCAGAGAATGACGAAAGAATTTCAAGCTTGCTCCTAATATGGGAAAGTAAAGGTAGCATATAAGGTTGCAGACAAAGTGCAGCATGTCTTTACTTTGTGCCACTAATCGATACATTTACAGTCAGGATGAAGTTATAATAACCCTGCTTTGTAGAGTACAGGCTCTTACTTGGATGGTGAGATATAGATCCTTGGAGCAAGAAACTCCATTATTTGATGATTACCCAGGGCTTGATTTTGAAAGCCATTCATTAGGAAATAATTTATTTTAATAAGGCTTGCACATAAGCAGTTGGTTACTTTAGATGTAATTAATAATTAAGTCTACCATCACCTTTTTACACTAAAAATAACTTTATTAAGAAAAAAAAATATTGTAGGGTTCCCGCAGATCCTTAAAAAGTCTTTAAAATTACATAAATTAAAGGCCTTGAAAGGTATTAAAATGTCTTATACAGCTTTCATAGACCATAAAAATGTTAGGGTTAGGTTTAGGGTTAGGGTTTCTTTGATGACTACTGGCACTTTTTATAATGTTGTGTTCGCATTTGACCCAAAGAATGGATCATGAAAAGTATTTATTTAGCAGGGAGTACGCAGTCAAGGCTAGATGGAACTCGCCTTTTGTCCAGTCTGACATCATTCTCTCATTGAAGCCCCGCCACCCTCCTTAGCAACAATTGCAAACACAATGTCGGAAACAAGTATTTATTATTGTCAAGTATTTACCTACAGTAGGTAGCAAGTCAGCTAGCTAATGCTAGCCTAATATTGTTATATTGTTACTGTGCTTGGTCACAATGCATGCCTAACAGGGTATTTTGTGTGGAGGTAAGGAAAGCAATGTAAGGTACATAGATGTGCTGAAGCTGACTTCCTGATTCATATTTCAAAATTTCAGGTCCACCTTATTTCAGTTGCATTTGCGAAGGCTATAACGTGCTTTGAAAAGTGAGCCTCTGCTCAAAGTAGAAATTGAACACTGGTGGTAATGTGACAATTTTTATTTATATTTTTGATTTAGGCTACATTCATGTTGCAGGCTGTAAAATGGGAGGATCTGATACACAAATACCCTAAATCTAATTGTCTCAATATTGTATCATGTGTAGGCCTGCATAACACAACCTAACATATATAATGATGAGAACAGGCCATTCAGCCCAACAATGCTCACCATTTTCCTAACTAAACTAGTGCTCTGATTACCTGCAGACTAGATAGTATCTAACACTGTATCAAGCCTAGTCTTTAAAATCTCCAGTTTCTGCCTCTACTACGTGACCTGGCAGGCTATTCCACACATTGACTACTCTCTGCGTGAAAAAATTCTTCTTAATGTATAGAATTTACCTTTTGTTAATTTGCATGTATGTACCCTCGTTCAACTAACAGAACTCAACCTGAAGAATCTATTGTAGTTCACTTTGAGGCGTTTAAATTCATAAAGGGGATCAACAATAAAATCACCCCTGAGTCTCCTTTTACTAAGCTTGAAGAGGTTATGCATCTTAAGTCTTTCCTCATAGAATCAGAAAGGCTTTGATCAACCATTACTCCCAAGTCTTTTTCAAATTAAGCACATTTCAATTTTGTTCCTCCCATAAAGTAATCCTGCCTAATGTTTTTATTTCGCACATGCAGAACTTTACATTTGGCTATATTAAATGTCATTTGCCAGGTTTCTGCCCACTTCTGGATTTTATTTAAATCTTCTTGAATTACTTTAGTACCTTCCAAACTATTAGCTGGGCCTCCCAGTTTTGTATCATCTGCAAATTTGACTAATTGTAAGTATTCTGCTCTTGTTTCTGTTTTTCCTTTTTGGGCCGCCAGATGGCGGGACTTCTCAGTTTTTGTATTTCTGTTTGTTTCCCTTTGCTTTCCACTGTGTTTTATTGTATTATTGTGTTAAATTATTCAATCATTGTTTTTGTCTGTGTCTCGTTATCCCTTCCCCCTCTGGGTTATTTGTTCATTTAGTTCACCTGTGTCTTGTTATCCCCCTGTCTGTTTAAGTTCTTTGTTTCCCTGACTCGGATGCTGGGTGGAAATGGGGGACATGCCACTAGAAATGAGAAGGATACAGCTATCACTGAATTACTGGGTTAATTTACAGGGCCATAGTTAAGATCACCTAATGAAAGACACTTTAAAACCTTGTTGGGAAAAAGAGAGGAGGGAAACAAAAAGCTTTGGATGGACAATGACACAGAAAGCAATAGAACTTAGAATAGTTCAATTTAAATTTAGTCCAACAGTACCATTGCCAGCAATACCACCTTGGATACTTCTGGACGCCACAGTAGATTTTACATTATTAGAAAAGAAGAACAAGGATAGGGACATTATTTTTAATTCACATACCACACAGGCATATATTGATAGTTACCACAGTCACATCCAGATCTACACAGATGCATCAAAGAGTTTAGTTAATGAAGTAGGAGTAGCATTTATTGTTCCAGAATTTCGTGTCAAAGTAGGGAAAAGGATCAGTGAGGAAGTATCAGTTTACACAGAGGAAATGCTTGCAATATTGTTAGCAGTGCAGTGGATAGAGGATATAAGACCATTGAGAGCAATCATTTGTTCAGATTCAAGTTCATCATTAGCCAGTTTACCGTACAGTCATTCAGGCAGTAGACCAGATATTTTGATAGAAGTACAACAAACATTATACAGAATTCAAATGATGGGTCTTAGAGTAATATTTTTATGGGTACCAACACATATTGGTATCAAAGGAAATGAGATGGCAAGTTGCAAATAAGGTTGCAAAGGAGGCCACAAAAATAATCACATTGGTAGTTAGCTTAAGCAAGACAGAAACCAAGGGCATTATTAAGCAGAGATTGCAGAAAAGGTAGCAAAAGCAATGGGTAGAAGAGAGGGAAGGACGATGGTTATACAGAGTTCAAAGGAAAGTGGGAGAAATGAGAGATGCAGGAAGGAACAGGAGAGATGAGACAATAATATCAAGACTCAGATTTGGACATACCGGTCTGAACAGTACACTATTCAAAATAGGTAAGCATAATACAGGCAGGTGCGACTACTGTGGGCAATTGAAAACAGTAGAACATGTTATGCTACACTGTCAGAAATATGAGACAGAAAGAAGGCATCTGATTCAAAACCTTAGAAAGATAAATGTACAATTCGATATAAAAGGTATTCTACAAAAGAGCTCAGGAAGTGTGTTATCGAATCCTATTACAGTATCTTAGAGTTACTAATTTGATTGAGAGGATATGAGTTGACATTCTGATTCACACTCCATACCAGATGGTGGAGGTAATGCACCAATTAATTGTTTGCCAACCGCCAATAAACCCCAAAGAAGAAGAAGAAGAAGAAGAAGAAGACGATTCAGGTACTGGGTCCTTGTATTCCGCCTGCATGTGTTCTGCCTGCCTGTGTTCCGCTTGCCTGTGTTCTGCCTGTGTTTTACCTACCTCTGTTCTGCCTGCGTTCTGCCCTGACTGTTCTGCCCTCTTGTGTGTTCCTTGTGCTTTGTTTGTTTTCAAGGATTTCAAGTTTGTTTCTAGTGTTTTGAGTTCCTCGTGGTTTTTTCTGTTTTAAGTATTTTTTTAGTTTTCTTTTGTATTTGCCCCTCTTGGCCTTTTGTTTGTTCTCGGTTTTGTGTTGAAATTAAAGCCTTCGTTCAAAATGTACCTTTTGGACTTTCTGTGTTTTTTTACTCTGCGCTTGGGTCCTACCTGCCAAACCCTGACAGAAGGATCCAGCCAATGTCGGACCCAGCTGAGCCTTTTTTTTCCTGTGTTTTTTTTTTTTTTTTTGTTCAGCATGCCACCGGTTTGGAGTAAACCGGTGGTCCCTGATAGGCCCTCCTGAACCCGCCCTGCCTCAGGACAGGCCCCCTTGTCTGGGCTGGAGGTAAGGTAAGAGCGTGTCAGCGTCCGCCAGGGGTTGCATACTGCGGAGGAGTATGTGGCCGAGTAGATGGCCCAAAGAATCTCTCTGCAAACTCTTCCAGGACATTACATTACATTACATTACAGGCATTTGGCAGACGCTTTTATCCAGAGCGACACACAACAAAGTGTATAACCAAAACCAGGAACAGGTGTGTTGAAAACCCTAGAGGGAAGTACAGTTTCAAGTGCAGGGAACGACCACATAGTATAATTGGACCCTGTAGGTTCATCTGATTAACACAACGAAAACAGCAACAAATCAGTCTATGCAAACAAAACAAGCAATATTTGAGTAGGCACAAGTGCAAGATAAACAGCTTACCTAGCCACAACCCTAAGATTATATAGTCAATTAGAGACTACAGGGAGGTAGGGAGGGATGGGGAGAGGTGCAGCCTGAAGAGGTGAGTCTTCAGTCATCGTTTGAAGGTGGTCAGGGTCTCAGCTATTCTGACTTCCACGGGAAGGTCATTCCACCATCGTGGATTACAGGGCCAAGGGATGTGGTGTATAAGGAGAAGAGAAGGGGACCAAGGACTGAGCCCTGGCGACCTCCCGTGGCAAGGGGGCGGGGCAGCGATACTCTACCAGCCCAGGCAACCTGGAAGGAGCGATCGGAGAGATAGGACTCAATCCAGTCAAGGGCTGTGCCGCAGATCCCTGTTGCTGCCAGGGAGGACAGGAGGATGGAGTGCTCCACAGTGCCGAAAGCAGCTGAGGGATCTAGCAGAATCAGGACAGAGGAGAGGGAGGCTACTTGTGCGGCATGAAGTGACTCACTAACAGTGGCCGGGCCTGAAACCGGACTGGTGGGAGTCGAGCAGGTTATTCTGAGAAAAGAAAGCAGAGAGTTGATTAGATGCAGCTCGTTCAAGTGTTTTGGATAGAAAAGGAAGGAGAGATACCGGTCGGTAGTTCTGGATGACAGAGGGGTCTAGTGTGGGCTTCTTCAGCAGTGGGGTGATGTGGGCCCTCTTGAAGGATGAGGGGAAGCATCCAGAAGACAGGGAGGAGTTCACAAGGGAGGTGACAAATGGGAGGATATTTGGTGTGATTGCCTGGAGGAGAGATGAGGGGATAGTGACAAGAGCACAGGTGGTAGGGCGGTGGGAGAGCAGGAGCTGGGAAACATCAGAGTCTGTGAGGGGAGAGACTGTGGAGAAACAGGGGGAGGGCGCAGAGGGGGCGGAGGGCACAGAGGGGGCGGAGGGGGCAAAGGAGCTGCGGATGTCTGCTATCTTCTCATCAAAGAATACTGCAAAGTCATGTGCAGTGAAGGAGGACTGAGGTGGGGGAGGAGGCATGCTGAGGAGAGAGGAGAAAATAGAGAACAGTTGACGAGGGTTAGAATTTTGGTTTGATAGAAATTAGCCTTGGCGGCAGTGACCTCAGAGGAAAACACTGTCAGGAGAGACTAATAGGTTGAAAGGTCAAATGGGTCCCGGATTTCCCCCACTTCCTCTCAGCAGCGCGGAAACTGGAGGTGCGTAGGGTGTCAGACATCCATGGACTGGGAGGGGATGAGCGTGCTGGCCTAGGGACAAGAGGACAGAGAGAGTCGAGTGCTGAGGAGAGAGATGAAATTAGGGTGGATGATGCAGAGTCAGTGGGGAGATTGGAGAATGATAGAAAGGGGGGAGGGAAACAGTGACTCTGGGAGCAAGAGAAGAGGGTGAGAGCGAGCGGAGGTTACGACGGACAGTGACAGTGGGGGTGGGAGGAGGAGAGGGAGGATGGGGAGCAAGAGGGAGGGAGAAGGAGATGAAGTGGTGATCAGATGTATGCACAGGGGTAACCGTGAGATTGGAGCTGGAGCAGTTCCTCAGGAAGATCTGATCTAGGAGGTTGCCTGCCTTGTGGGTTGGGGGAGAGTGTTGCAGGGAGAGGTCGAAGGATTGGAGTAGTGGTAGAAATGCAGCAGACTGGGAGGCCTCTAGGTGGATGTTGAAATCTCCCAGGAGGATCAGCGGGGTGCCGTCCTCAGGGAAGGAGCTGAGCAGGGTGTCTAGCTCATCCAGGAAACTTTCTAGGGGCCCCGGAGGAGGATAAATAACAACAATATAGAGGTTAGTAGGGTAGGCGATAGAGACAGGATGATATTCAAAAGTGGATATAGACAGATCAGAGAGGGGGAGAACAGAGAATTTCCAAGTGGGGGAGATCAACAAACCAGTACCACCACCACGGCCAGATGGTCGGGGGGTGTGGGAGAAGGAGTAGGAGGACGAGAGGGCAGCAGGAGTAGCAGAGTTGTCTGGTGTGATCCAGGTCTCTGTGAGGGCAAGGAACTGAAGCGATAGGAGGGAGGCATAGGCAGAAATGAAGTCATGAGGGACGGCCTGAGGGACGGCCTGAGGGACGCCCTTCTGGGCGGGATATTTCACTCGGGGCTTGACAGATCTTTAGACCTCGAAGCCCTCATGGCTTCGGCTCTCTGGTGGGAGAATTACATTCGAGAGCATAAATAGAAGTCTCCACCACCCAGTGTCCAGAAGCCTCCGCGGTCCAATGTCCAGGAGGTTTCAGTGCCCGATGTCCAAGAGCTTCCTTGGTCCTGTGTCCCAAAGCTGTTGCTGCCCAGTGTCCAGCAGGAGCTGCCTGCCCTGTCCCGTGTCCAGCAGGAGCTGCCTGCCCTGGCCCGCCCCGTGTCCAGCAGGAGCTGCCTGCCCTGCCCTGTGTCCCCGAGCTCTCACTGCGGCCCAGTTTCCCTGTGCCTTCTACTGTCCCTGTGCCTTCAGTCCAGGGGTCCTCACTGCCCAGTGTGCAGGAGAAGCCGCCTGTCCAGTCCAGCGTCCAGCAGGGGCCGCCTGCCCAATCCAGCGTCCAGTAGGGGCCGTCTGCCCAGTCCAGCATCCAGCAGGGGCCGCCTGTCCAGCCCAGTGTTTCAGAGCTCCTACTGCCCAGTGTTCCAGAGCCTCCCCGGCCCAGGGTCCAGAAACCCCGGTCGTCCAGTTACCCGGAGTATGCCACCCTAGCGCCTGGTGCACCTCCCTCGCTGACTCCGTTCGTGGATGCTGCAAGTCAGCACAATGGCCCTCCTGTGTTCCGGCTCCCTGGAGCACCTCCACGGCCACACCCTGGAGGGCATTCCCCCTTAGGGATGGGGTCATCCCCTGGACTGTTTAATGGCTAGTCCACCTACCCCATTGTTTGTCTGCCTGCATGCCTATCTGTCTGTCTGTCTACCCGTTTGTCAGTCAACCAGTATGTTTGCCTGTCTGTCCACCCCTCAGGCTGTCGACCTGTCGGCCAGTCTGTATACCCGCCTGTCTACCTGTCTGTCTGTATGTCAGTCTGCCTGCCTGTTGTCCTGTCTGCCCGTCTGTCAGTCCCTTTGTCAGTCTTTGGGTTCGCCCCTCTCTTTCCCTGTCTGTCTGTCGCTTAGCGTATCTGTCTGTCTTGCGGTGTGTGTCCCTGCCTGCCTGTCGGTTTGTCTACCTATTTGTTAGGTCTCCCTGCCCAGTTCCGTGTTTGTCTGAGTCCAGTTCCTGTCTTGTCCAGTCCAGTCCCGTTCCTGTCTTGTCCCGGGTCCTGTTCCTGTGCCCGGTCCTGTCCGAGTCCCGCTCCAGTTCATGTGCCTGGCCCTGTCCGGGTCCCACTCCAGTTCCTGTGCCCGGCGCTATCCGGGTTCTGCTCCTGTTCCTGTGCCCGGTCCCGTCCGGATTCCGCTTCTGTTCCTGTGCCAGGTCCCGTCCAGGTTCTGCCCCTGTTCCTGTTCCCGGTTCCGTCCAGGTTCCGCCCCTGTTCCTGTGCCCGGTCCCGTCTGGGTTCCGCCCCTGTTCCTGTGCCCGGTCCCGTCTGGGTTCCGCCCCTGTTCCTGTGCCCGGTCCCGTCCGGGTTCCGCCCCTGTTCCTCAATCCAGTCCGGATCCCGTCCTGTCTCCAGTCCAGTCCGGATCCCGACCTGTCTCCAGTCCAGTCCAGATCCCGACCTGTCTCCAGTCCAGTCCGGATCCCGTACTGTCTCCAGTCCAGTCTGGATCCCATACTGTCTCCAGTCCAGTCCGGATCCCGTGCTGTCTCAGTCCCGAGTCTGTTTCTGTCCGTTCCAGTCCCGAGTCCATTTTTGTACATTCCAGTCCCGAGTCCATTTCTGTCCGTTCCAGTCTTGAGTCCGGTCCTGTTTCTGTCCTGTCCTGTTCCATTTGTTTCCCATTCAGTCTAGTCCCATCCTGTGTGTCACCCCCTCCCCAGGTCAGTCTTCTGGGACATCGGGAGACGTCCCTTATGGGGGGGGGGGGTATTGTCAGGATTCTGCTCTTGTTTCTGTTTTTCCTTTTTGGGCCGCCAGATGGTGTCTCGTTATCCCTTCCCCCTCTGGGTTATTTGTGCATTGAGTTCACCTGTGTCTTGTTATCCCCGTCTATTTAAGTTCTTTGTTTCTCTGACTCGGGTGCTCGTTCCTTGTGTTCCGCCTGCTTGTGTTCCGCCTGTCTGTGTTGTGCTTGTGTTCTACCTGCCTCTGTTCTGCCTGCGTTTTGTCCTGACTGTTTTCTGCCCTCATTGTGTGTTCCTTGTGCTTCGTGTGTTTTCAAGGATTTCTAGTGTTTTGAGTTCCTAGTTTTTTCTGTTCTAAGTATTTTTTAGTTTTCTTTTGTATTTGCCCTTGGTGGCCTTTTGTTTGTTCTTGGTTCTGTGTTGAAATTAAAGCCTTCGTTTAAAATATACCTTTTGGACTTTCTGTGTTTTTTTACTCTGCATTTGGGTCCTACCTGCCAAACCCTGACACTAATGTACTTTCTATGTCCCTGTCGAGGTCATTGATATAAATGAGGAAGAGCAGTGGTCCCAGGACTGATCCTTGTGGGACTCCACTTCTAACAGCTCCCTGCTCAGATAATATTCCTCCTAATACTACTCTTTGTGTTCTACCCTGTAGGCAGTTCCGATTCCAGTCTTAAATACAATACTAATTCCTACTGTCTTCATTTTACTAACAAGTCTCTCATGTGGTACCTTATCAAATACCTTTTGAAAATCTAAGTAGATAATATCATACGCCTTGCTATAATCAAAACACTTCTTCAAAGAATGTCAAAGGGTTTGTCAGAAATGACCTTCCCTTACAAAAATCATGCTGGCTATCCCTTAGGATGTTGCTATTTTAAAGAAATACTTCCAACTTGTCTCTAATGATAGATTCCAGTATTTTACATATTATGGAAGTTAAACTTACAGGCCTGTAGTTTCTTGGATCAGTATGGTTCTTATATATTGGTATTATATTACCATGCATCCAGTCCTCAGGTATTTCTCCTGTTTCTAAGGACTGCCTAAAAATACCTGCCAGTGGTTTAAAAATGATCTCAGCTTACTCTTGTTTTAAGGTAGTTGAACCTTGTCTTTTGATTAGACACTTTTCAATTTTCACCTGGTTGGTAGTTGTACATTTTGATAAAGGTTGATCCAAACAGTTTGCTCTGCCTATCAATGAATTTGGTGATTTGAGTGATAATTCATATCTTTGATAATAATTACCAAATCAAATTAAATAAATATATGTAACAAGTTCTGCAGTCCTTCTCCCCACAAACCACACAATCCGTCGTTTTTAAACGCACACAGGCTTTATTGTGTGTTCGATACAAAACACAGAGAGAATGGCATGAGTAACGCAAGGCATTGTGGCATTTTAGGACATGGAAGAGTGGAATGGTGAATAATTACTGTATTATCAACTGCCATAACCGTTGTCACGACCGGCGTGGGAAACGGATTGCCAATGGAGTGCGATTTTTCAGCTTTCCAGCTTGGAAGCAAAACAATGGAACTCAGGTCGCCGAGTTAACAAAGAGGCGTCACATGGCATGCGTAGCAGCTGTAAGACGAACAAACATCACCTTCAGCAATATTTCCTGACACATGTTTGTGTTTTCACGGCATTTTCACACACGTAAGTTATAATCAAAACACATTTAACTGTTATGTGGTTACCGCTAGCTCCGCATACATGGCATAGGGTAGCCAAGCTGTGTTGTTTGTTGTTGGATTGTTGCTACACAGCTAACTTTGCACAACTAGCTGGCTGCATAGCTGCATAACTAATCAAAGAAATACTGTGTGTTTTTTTTCAGGCAAACCAGCCTATGAAGTGCTACAGTGTCATCCTGACTGGGTACCTTCATTACACCTCGGGCACACAGAAGCCAAAGCAATGCACACTGAGCGGTTTAACCAGAGAACAATGAAACAGCAAGCTCTCACAGGGAACAACACTGCACGTGCAGCACAAATGGATGAAGCAGCACCACAGGATGTAGCTGGAGAGAGGTCAGAGATGGATGAAGCAACACCACCGGATCTAGCTGGCCAGAGATCAGAGATGGATGAAGCTGCACCACCGGATGTAGCTTCACAGACATCACAGGTAGATGAAGCTGCACAGAGGTCAGAGGTGGATGAAGCTGCATCAAAGGACAACACTGGAGAACAGCAGGAATGCAGTTTTTGTAGCCGCAGGCATGCCGAAATTAACCACTTGTTGGACGAGAACAGGATACTGAAGGAAGAGCTCTCCCAAAAGAAGATGCATGAGCATTTCTTGAAAGATGATGACGTGAAGACCAAGGACTACACTGGGCTTCCATGTTTCGCTGTTGTGATGGGTGTGCTGTTGCAGCTTCTTCCCTGCCTACCACAGACAGGCCGAAAACTTTCTCCTTTTCAAATGCTCCTCTTAACTCTGATGTGCCTGAGGCTGAAACTGCCAATCCAGCACATTGCACACCTCTTCTGCATAGACCGAAAGACTGTCCACCATGTTCAGAGACACCATAGGTGCACTGTTTACACACCTCAGCCCTTTGGTGCACTGGCCAGAGAGACATTGCTTGCAAGGCAGCATACCACATCAGTTTGTGGAGACTTTTGGCATGTTGCAGTTATTGTGGACTGCTTTGAAATTAACATTGAGAGAGCATCAAATCTGAAAGCTAGAGCACACAAGACATTTTACCCCTACAAACACAAGCACACCATAAAGTATCTTATTGGCATTACACCATAAGGAGCTATCTCTTTCATTTCCAAAGGGTGGGGAGGTTGTGCCAGTGACAAGCATGTGACTGAGAACAGTGGCCTTCTTATGTTGCATAACACGTTACCATAATAAATGATGGAAAATCATAGCCATGGCTCACTTGCTGAAGGTGGCTTAACAGGGTCTGCATAATGATGGTAGTAGTCCTCCATTCCAGAAAGACAAACGGCTTTCCTGTGAGTGTGCAAAATCTGAAGTAAGGGTGACAGGTCCGAAATTGTTTTTTTTGGGGTCACGCTGCAGCCAACACGAGTCTATATCCCTGACATTCTTCTCTCTCCACTGATGCACTTGTTGAGTGTCTTCTTAGCTGCATCAGAGGAGAAGTCGATCTTGTATCCCACCTCCTCTTGGACCTTGTCCACACTAGTGGGCATCATCCAGTAGGCTGGAACGTCAGTGACTGTCTTGGTCCCCCATATCTGCACTGCTACTACAATTTTAAACAGGAGAGGCCCAACATAAATATGTGCAAGACTCTGCTATGCCAGTCATGCATGTGCAGTGTGCACACTCCACTTGGCCACTGGAACTGAGGATCACCCATGGCTTGAGCGGAGGTTCATTGAGGCGTTGAGAGTGCAAAACCTAAGACATAAATAACATTTAAATAAGTGTAAAATGAATGATAAAAAACAATCAAAATAGCCTTCACATTTACAGCTAATCACCACTACAGAAACTAGTCCAAAACAGTGCAGAAACAACAGCAACAACAACAGTGTTTTGGCTGGAAAGCACACTTAGTGAAAGTAAACAACTTAACCAAAATGTGGCCAAAGTGAAAGACAAACTGTAATGACTAAATATGATGCAGTGTTGGCCTTGGAAAAATAAGTTGTTTTGTTGAGTTTAGAGTGGTGACACAGAGAGGTGTGTGTGTGGTGAGTGGCGATTACCTACCTTAGTGCGAACGACGGTTTTCTGGTTATTGACTCCGAAAATCTGCAGGTCCTGAACCCATCCATTTGTAAACTGAAGGTGGGCCTCAAGAGATTTATAATTTATGAACTACTCGAATGTGTAAGTGCTCACACCACAAACAAGGTAGGAAAACACATCTGGAAATGTTACTGGTGGTAGCTCGTTGAGATCACTCGACCACTCTTTGTGTTTGTGTGTTCACGTGTGCTCGGGTTTCTCTTCATCACGCACAAATCTACTGCCCTCTATTGGAGGACAGTGGGTTTGTGAGTTGGTGGTGTGCAGTCAGAGCAGACGTGCCTCTCTCTCTTCTCTCTCTCTCTCTCTCTCTCCTTCCTCTCTCTCTCGGAAGGTCTGGTGTAGTGGCGCAGTACCAGTGGCTTGACCGCGGCTGTGTCCACTGCATCAGGCCGGCGGACCAGGCCGGACCCACAGCGTTGGGGATAGGCAGGTATCAGTGGCGTGACCGCGGCCTGCTGATTCCCCAACGCCGAAGCCAGGACAGCGCTCGGAGGACCCCTGCCAGAAGACTCCCGCCATCCGGGGACCAAACCACTGCTGCGGACGACCATCGCCGGAGACCAGAGGGGAGTTCAGCGCCGCCCGGAGAGAAGGCCCTTAGCGGCTCGCTCTCCGGGCTACACCATCTTCACCGAGTCTTCGCCATCGGTTCCTGGCTCCCCTCCTCTGCTCTCCAGGCCGCAGCAGGACCATCGGGTGGACCCGGAGGACGAGGCCGAGGAGCAGGCAGACGGGGGACCCGAGGACCTCCCCACAACGACGGCGGCGGCACCCGGATCCAGCCAGACCAGCTATACGGATCAACGCCTGGTGCCAGCTACCGGAAGGGAGGTCCCACTGCACCTCGTGGAGCCGACCCCTGATCGGCTCCCTTGGTGCGGCAACGTTGGTCCCCCTTGGAAGGACCAGCATCTCTGAGCGCTGTTCCTGTGCTTCCCCCCCATCTACTTAGGTCCGGCCTGAGAGAGAGGGAGGATGGCTACGGGACCGCAGCCGGGAGTCCGACGCCACAACGCCGTCCGGATGACGCTGCAGAACAGTGGAGAAGGGGGCAGCGGTGCTAGTGGAACCCCCCAGGTGGCACAAGGGGCAACGGGCGCAGCCGGAAGGGGCGCCGCAGAGCCAGCAGCTACTGGGGGGGCAAGCAATACCGCTGCCCCCAACGGCAACAGGAGAGTGACAGGTATGACCCGCCTAGAGTTCAGCCGGGCAGTGCTTCAGCGAGCCATGGGCTTTGTGCCTGGCGACCTGAACTGCCTGGTGAAGGTTCCGGGCAACGCAGACATCTTTGAGATCAGTTTCCGGTCTGCAAATATCCTGGAGAGGTTCTGGAACCTCTATAGAGAGGGGAAGGGTAAGGCTCCCCTCAGTGTTTTTGACGTAGAGCCCCTGTCTGACATCGAAAACAAGGTGGTCACTGTGCAGTTTTACAACGAAGCTGTGCAGGACCACGATGTGAGTACGTGGTTGGGCAGGTATGGTCTTGTTAGATCTGAAGCCCGGAGAGTCCTTGATGAGGACGGAGTCTGGACCGGAGCCAGGAAATGGCTGGTCCAACTCAAGCCCGACCCCTCTGCACCTGGGGGGGTATGCCACATCCCCAGCACCTCCTCCAGTTCCGAGGCCTGGATGTTAGCAGTGAGATCGCACGGACTCGGCAGAGCCTCACCACCCTCTACCGGGAAGAGCGGGAAAAATTTACTTTCCGCTCCAAACTCCAGGGCCTCGAGGAGGATGAGAAGTGCACACGGTTTTTCTTCCGCAGGGCGCGGTCTAAGACTAATAACATCTTGTCTCTCTATAACAACAGAGGTGTGGTGGTGTCTGAAGAGGCGGAGGTCCGGGAGGTGGCCCGGGAGTTCTACGGGGGCCTCTATAGTGAGAGGCCCTCCGATGGGGCTCTCATGGACACCTTCCTGGGCGGCCTTGACAGACGTCTGGGTGACGAGCGGATGGACTCGGA
The DNA here is from genome assembly GCF_013347855.1 of Anguilla anguilla. Taxonomy (NCBI): domain Eukaryota; kingdom Metazoa; phylum Chordata; class Actinopteri; order Anguilliformes; family Anguillidae; genus Anguilla; species Anguilla anguilla. Next base: position 35,122,875 of record NC_049207.1, read on the forward strand.
GTTGAGCACCGAGGAGCTCACCCGGGCCGTGCTCTCCCTTAACCAACATAAAGCTCCGGGTCCTGACGGAATCCCAGCCGAGTTCTACCAAACTTACTGGGATCTCCTGAAGGAGGACGTGGCTGAAGTCTTCAGAGCGGCGTACAGGGAGGGGCGGTTGGGGGCCTCACTGAGACAGAGCTTAGTAGCTCTTGTCCCAAAGAAGGGGGACCTGAAGGACCTCCGCAACTGGCGGCCGATCAACCTCCTCTCAGTCGACTATAAGATCATGGCGAAGGCGCTGATGAGGAGGTTCCAAGGCCTGATTACATCGGTGATCGGACCGGACCAGACCTGCAGCGTGCAGGGGAGGTCCATTAACGACAACCTGCTCCTCGTGAGGGATTTAATCATCCACTCCGGGGAGCGACGGTCCCCCTTGTGCCTTCTCAGCCTCGACCAGGAGAAGGCATTTGACCGGGTGAGTCATGTGTGCCTGGAGAGAGTGCTAGAGAGAATGAACATCCCTGGCCCCCTCCGGCGTTGGATAAAGATCTGCCTGACTGACATAACGGGCAGAGTGGTTGTCAACAGGCAGCCCTCTGCCCCGTTTGCCATCAGGTCTGGCGTCAGGCAGGGGTGCCCTCTAGCATCTCTCCTGTACGTCATCTACCTGGAACCGTTTCTCCAGGCCATCAGGGCCAGCCCCGGAGTGGCGGGTTACCCGCTGCCGGGGGCTAGAGGAGAGCGGCTAAAGGTGATGGCGTACATGGACGACATTACCATCGTCGCCACAGATAGTCGCTCCATCGCTTGTGCCACCAAGGTGTTGGACGACTTCTGTGTGGCCACTGGCGCCCTGGTCAACAGGGACAAGAGTGAACTGTTTCTGTCTCCTTATTATAGTGAGCCTCTAACCGCTTCCTTCCCTGTACGCAGAAATAACATCAAGCTCCTGGGGGTGACCTTCCAGGCTGACGGAGGAGGGCGAACGAGCTGGGAGGGAGCCCTAAGCCACGTCCAAAACAAAACCCGGAGCTGGAGTGCACGGCCCCTGACCATGGCGGGTAAGATCCTCGTCCTGAAGGCAATTGTCCTGCCCATTCTACTCTATGTGGGGAGGGTGTTTCCCCCAGACAAGGCCACCAGCAAGAAAATAGCTAGGTTGGCCTTCCGCTTTGTCTGGGGGAGTAATATGGAGAAATTGAGTAGAGCCACCCTCCTCAAAGAGGAGAGGAATGGGGGGCGGGAGGTCCCGGACATAGTCACCATCCTGATGGTGCAAGGTCTGGCCGCCCTGGTCCAGAACGTCGGGAAGGTGGGAAAGGCCTCTGGTGCCTTCGCTAGGTACTATGCCACCCCCTTCCTGCGGACAATGGGCCTGGGTGTGCTGGACCTCACTACACCATATAGCTGGGACCCCCCTTATGTCTATCAGGCCCTGAGGGACTTTGCCTTCAGGGCGGGATTGCCCAGGGCTGGCCTGACCTCGTGGAGCTATAAAATCATAATGGCTCATCTACGATCCAGCGAGACCGCCACGCTCCCGAGGTCAGGGCCGGCCCGGGACCCGCAAGTCATCTGGGCAAATGTTACACACAAATGCCTTACAAACAAGCAAAAAGACATTGCCTGGATGACAGCTCACGGGTGTCTCCCCACAAGAGTGTTTATGTACCGCCGGCACTTAGCCCTCACTGAGCGCTGCCCCCACGGTTGCACTGACTCAGAACACAATTACCATCTGTTCTGGGAGTGCACCGTGGCTAGGCGGGTCTGGGGCCTTGTTGTTTCCTCTGTCTCCCATAACAGGTTGCTGCCGATGTCCTCCCTGACGGCTGAGAGCGTCCTCTACGGTCCCCGAGGGGGACTCAAGACCTTGGAGCTCCAGCGTCAGTGGAGGATCACCAACACCGTCCGGCAGGTCCTGTGGGAGACAAGAAACATCAAGGTCTACCAAAAAACAACTGTGGACCTGGTCACTCTCCGGAGGAGGATTCAAAACCTCCTCCAGGACGGCGTTCTGGTGGACTTCCGGAGAAACAAGGACCTAGCGAGAGAGAAATGGGGGGTGGACCACTGGAAAGAACTCATCATATAGTCCACCCCCCTAGGAGGGGCACTCGCTCTGCACACCACTCCCGAGCGCACGTACCCTTTTATGTTATTTATTGTTAATTCTTAATACAATTTTTGTCTTTGTGTGTATAATCGTTGATATAGGTATCTTTGTTTTGTAAAGTGTCTGCTTTATGTTATTCTTTTGAGTGTGACTATGTTTCGTATTTTTGTAAATGTCCTGGTCTAAATGTGTTTTGGTTTCTGTTTTGATTTTTAAAAAAAGAAAAAAGGGAAAAGTAATGTTTTAAAAAAAAAAAAGTAAAATGTTATTACAACCATTAAAGATACACTCTTTGTGTTTGTTGTCGCTGTGTGCTCATGGATGCTGTAATCAAAATGAATGTAAACAAAGAGGTGTATCCTAAATAATGGTGATCACTACCCAGAATGCAATGCGCCATCACGTGGTTGCATATTCACATGCGGTCAGGAAGGGGATTAAACAGCACGTCACTTCCCACGTGCGTCTCTCATTCCAGCCCTCAGTCTCACTGCAGGCAGAGCATGTAAACAATTACCAATTAATCCTAATCGCAAACAGCTATATTTGTAGGCCAGCTAAAATGCTCCCTCTCCACCTGCAGATGGCGCCCTAACCACACCACCCCTCCACAATATATTTTACATGTTGGATAAGTGAGGTGTTTTAAAGGTTGATGCACTTCAGTATTTAGAGTGCTGGACATCAAACAAGGGTGTTAACGGTTAAAACAGCTGGGTTCGGAAAATTAAACATTTCAATTAATCCTCACCTTGCTGACAATCATTTTTGATCTTTTTTTTTGTTGCCATTTTTCTCCCATTTTCTCCCCAATTTAGTCGTTATACCAATTCCCTGTGTGTATCACAGTCCTGGTCGATGCGCTACCTTCTGTTGGTCTGGGGAGGGTGTAGACTACCACATGCCTCCTCTGATACATGTGGAGTCGCCAATCGTTTCACCACTGAATATTCCACTAATATTCCCATTTACATGCAGCCGTGCATACTCCGATTAACGTAATGACGTACGTCCTATGGCTACGCCCTACGGAGGAATTTATAGGATTTTTACACGTATTTATTTATTTTTACATGTATTTACGTCAAAATAGGATTTTTTCAAAGTTTTCCACCAGTGGCGGACTTGTTCGACCGTGCGAACAAAGCCTCCCTCTTTCATTCGTTCAATCACCTTCTTGACCAGAAATGTGGGCTTTTATTTTGTGCATGCATCTCTACCCCAGCCTTGCAAACTGTTGGCTAGTTGGTTTGTTTACAATGCACAGAGCTGACTGTAAACAGGCAAGAGGCCGTGTGTCGCAAACTGTGGTAAAAACCCCAATTGAGACGCATATTCCGAATGCACTGTATACATGTCCAAAGAATGGAGCATCGCGTAGTTCTGGCAGGTCACGAGAGTCAAGCGCTCCGGCCGAATCAGCTGATGGCTCAGCTGAGTGATGTTCGCCTATCACAGTACATTCACTAACAGGGCGGTCTACTTAAACAGGCTCCCTCTACTCATTCGGCTGCTCCTCCTGCATGCAAGCGCTGCACGTTGCTTCGTAAATCCCCTCCACCACCCCAGCTCCATCCCCATGCGTCAAGAATTTGCATTCTCCATTCCTATGTGTTAAGAAGTTGTATTGCTCCATCCTTATATGTTAAGAAATTGCATTTGCTCCATTCATATGTGTTAAAAACTGCTTTGCTGCTGGATCTGTTCTGTGTGTACCCCCTAAGGGGGGGTTTGGCTGCTGGCCTCCCGGCCTTATCCACGCGGGCTGCGTGGTTGGCGGGAGAGCTCCAGAACAGAGCCATACCGCCAAACATAACTGTATTGCCTTTATTGTCAATAAAGTTCTACTTGATGACAGTGGTCCTGACAGAAATACTCCTAAAAACCAAATAATATTGGCATATTCTACATGTCTTAATTGGAAAATGCTACATTCGGAATAAGGCCTAATTCGGAACATCCAAATGGAATATGCTGTTTACATGACCCGTATCAAATTCGGAATATTGTCATATTTGGAATAATAGTGGAAAATTAGTGTGCATGTAAACGCAGTCACTGTGACTCATTCAGACTTGTCAAACATAACAGCATGACCTTGTTACCAATATGCTAGCACATGAAGAGTGTCATGTTGCATGTGTTGTATTGAATCTACTTCCAGCGTTAATCAACTCATTTGGCCAAAATATAAGTAATTGGTGTCTTTCTACATGACCTGTCCATTAGTAATTTCAGAACCCTTAGTGTATCCAGTTGTGAATACAGATTTGTCACTTGTATTTTGTGTACCAGCATGGCTCTTAAATCTAATTTCATGTGGCATTAAAAATATCTTTAAAATAATTTGACAAAACCTGTGTGAACCCTGTACTGGCTTTCATTTAAACTGGTCAAACTCTCCTTCTCTGGGCTACACTATAGCTACTTGTGGGGCTGCTACACACGGTTAGCATTGGAAATGACAAGGACAAGTCAAATTCCAGACCACAGGATGTGTCCATATTCTGAGAACAAACACTGTATCTGGATATATACCACCACACACCCTAGTTCCATTTTTCTTTGTTATTACTGCAATACTGGTAAGATTTTGAAATAGAAAGCTGTAAATACTGCTTCAGAAAATAAGTTGCTTCACTTTTGTCATAGGTTAATTGTTATTGGAGTATTTTAACCCCTTAGCGCACATGGCAAATCTGGCCAATCCCTGCCCATTTAGGGGGTACCCTATTTAATGCTTAAATGAAGCAAGACATTTGTACCATTTACAATACTAACTTAGATTAGTTTATATTCTTAATTTTGGAAGAAATAAAGAGCCACAAATGGAATTTTCTCTTTTTTAGTTTGCAATGAAATACTGAGAGATTCCATATATACAGCAGGTTAAACTATACTGTGTATCGGGGTTGTCTCTGCGTTGTTTTCTTATAAAGATGACATGACAACTGCTGCGCTGGATCTGCATTCATTACGCTGTACAGAGAGATAAAAAGATTGTTGGAGACAGGTTGCTACTTCGCTCTCAATGGCGCGATAAATGGATATTGCTGGAAACAGGCTCGCTCTCAACGGCACCTTGCTCTCATGGGTCATCAGTCAAAGAGCGACCACATGGTGCACACGTGCACCGATATACAGAACATATACTGTATAACAAGATTTTTTTTAAACAAAATACAGCACAAATATTGCATAGGAAAATAAAATGACATGGAAAATGTACATGCATTATGCACAAAACATACCTGTACAAAGAGATAAAAAGATTGTTGGAAACAGGTTCGCTACTTCACTCTCAATGGCGCAATAAATGGATATTGTTGGAAACAGGCTCGCTCTCAACGGCGCCTGTTAAAATATCCAAAATATCTTTCAATGTATGTATGTAAAGCACATGTACTTTTCCTATGCGGTACAAAATAAAATAAAATATACATTATTCTGTGAATGGCATGGTATTATCACTTTGGCCAAGACTTTAGTTGGCTAGTACCATATGGCAACACTTTGGCAAATAGTTATAATTTAAAAAAATGCATGACAGAATGCAACTTAAAAATACTTTGACAGACTATGGGATGGCTAAACATTCTGTCATTGCAAGATGAACTATAATTGCACGCTTATGTACGAGTTTTAATAAAAATATTTCTGAGGTCAAAATGGCGTTACCATGCTCTCATGGGTCATCAGTCAAAGAGACCTCATGGTGCCAGAGGAATTCTATTTGACCTGGTTCCGGAGCATACCATTATTAACTTAGAATTCTTAAAATAATTCTTCACTCATCATTAATACACAAATAATTTACATCACTTGACATTGAATAAAGAAAATACATAATGACGTTGTTGTGGTCTCATAAGCAATTATAGTGATTATTAAACAGAAAGTTAAAGTTACAATCTCGAAGATTTCAGTTTCGTTCTCTTTGGCGGTACCAATGGCAAGAAGCGGTAATTGTAGGTGTGTTTTTGGACCTCACTTCCCATAGATCCAACCGGATCCAACCAGTGCCGCCTGTGTGACGTCAGTAAGTTGGCACCTGGGCCACGCCAACTATTACACTTATTTACTGAATAAAAAATTGTTGTTATACAAGTAACGTTATGTACATACTCATTCTCAGTCTTTACACTGCCGAGCCAGGTTAAAATGCTGTAGCAGACCTGGGGTAGAATTAGTGATGATCAATTTCCACAAACTTTCTTTATCCACATTTTGCTCGGTATGAACATCTTTACACTGCAGAGAAGAATTTGTGGGATTCGCTGTGGTTCGTGCAATTATGTATCTCGTGCACAATAAACAATCTTTTTCGTGAATGATTGTTGTGTGATATTTTTGAAACACCAGCCTTGTTTCTGGTTTTGCTAGCTAAACTATTTGAGAATAAAGCTGAGCTGGGTGTTAAATTAGCAATCAGAATAAGAAGAATAAAACAAAAACAAAGGAGATTTCATCAAAAAAGGGCATAAGGCTGAAGGAACATATGAGGAAGCGTAATAAAATAATAGGACGCTAATCCATACTGCCGTATTCTTTTATTTAGTTTTCTCCGGCTTGACATCTTTACACAGAAATCAGACCCGCTCTGCTCCACCTATTCCCTGGCTTATATATTGATGAACTTGATGGCAATGTAAATAACGGTAACGTTAAGGCCAGTTAAGATCAATGATTCGCAACGAGACAAAACGGTTTTAGAATGTTGCAGAGAAATTGCAGCGGTGTGAACTGGTTAGTTGCAGAGCCTCTGAAGCCGTTGCCTGAAGTCTCAGAAGACCCACCTTGTCAAATCACCAAATGCAGTTTTAGAACGTTTACAATCAGACGTCTTGGAATTTTGCAAGTTGCATCCAGTCTCGTTGCAAATCATTGATCTGAACTGGCCTTTAGTTAGCTACATTGCAACGCTGCAACAATGTAGCATTGCATTCGAGAGATGGTTTGCGAGGTCGGTACCGGTCGGTAGCGTTAGCTAGCGTTTTTTCTAATTGTTAGCTGACATTAGATTGTGTTAATTACATTAGCTAGCTAGCTAACGCAACGTTACCTGATATGAGAGATGGATACTGTGCGCAACGTTGTCTAAACTAATGTTGCCTTTATTGACATGGTCCGGTAGCTAGCGTTAGCTGTGCAAATAGCTGTGTAATTTAGTAACGTTACATTGTCATCAAATGTAATACGAAATCTACATCAACAAATAATAAGACCTCTCATTTTACACAAAAACTTATTAGGGTTCCATAACCCCCCCACCTTTAACAGTAGCAGACACCGGAAAAAACAGTATGCCGCTCACACACAAATGAGTTGAAGAGCAAGCCTGTTGTGTTAGCTCCGCCTACCCTCTCTGGCGGACCAACCACTGATGGGTGATGAAAACGCGTCACTATCTATGCGCCGCTTGTGATTTTTTTCCGGGAATGTCGCCACAGACACCCAGTTCTTTAATCATAAATTATTATAATAATAGGCTCAATCACCATTGTGTTACCTAATTCAGCGATAGATAGTGACTTAACAGACATTTATTTTAATGAAAATCTTCGAGATTATTACTTTAATATTTTAACCCCCTTTAGTAAACGTTCACTTGGTGTATTCCAATCCCAGAACACCTTTCCCATCAGGAAGCAACCAAGGTGTGTCTTAATCAAAAACTATATGATGACAAGGCTTTTGGTGTTAAATCTAGTGAAACCTAGCCTAGTGACTAACTGTCAAAAAGGGCTTTAGTTTTTGAGATACCCCTACCGGCGGTAGAACAAAACACAACAATGTTTTTCCTCATCTCTAAGATATATATGAAATGGATTCTTGTATAAAAATATTTTACTGCAAAAATGGTTAAATTGATAGACATTGTTATACACCCCAAAACTAAAAAAGAACCAAGATATTACCTGGCCGCATGGGAGTTGAGACATATAAACTCATGTAGATTAATAGTACAAGCTCCGAGAGCTTTCAAACTTGACATGCTAGCAGTCAGAAAGTTGCTTAACCTGGAAAAAAACCTGAATGTGAATATATTGATGCATGTAGGAAATACAGACCTATGAACACATACCTAAAATAAGCGGAAATGTAAAAAAAATATCTATGCAGAATGTTCTCATTTACTTTGTAGTAACTCTGCCATGGATTGTCACAGAAACACAGATGAGGGCTCATTAGAAAGGTGTGGTACTGAATCCAGCAATACCACATGTGTAAATGTAGTTTGCATAGTCAGGGAGTTACATCACTAAATGTATGAGGTGTCCCAAACAAAAGAAAACGAAACATTGACATAATGAAGTCTCCAGTCTAATACCCATTGTCATTATCAGGGGTGAGAAGAATATTGAAAAATTCAACTCAAGCAGAAGTAATACTACAGAGAAAATTCACTTGAGTAAAAGTCAATGAAATTTATGAAATGTCCCAAACAAAAGAAAATGAGAAATAGATATGAAGCCTGCAGTCTTCATAAAATAGACGCAAATCCAAGATTAAGTTATGCTACTGCAGAGAAAAACTTACTAATATGTGAATGATTTAGCTTGCCTGGCTGAGGGAAACCAAGCTCCACTCATCTGATGCTCAAGGTCATCCTAACAGCAAATCAATCAACTGAATCAAGTCTGTTTGAGTTGATATCATGTAAAACGCTTGGCTACTGTTAGGCTACTGGTTGGATCCAGCTGGTGCTATAGCTGTTTTGTTGTCTTCATGGATATCTTCATAACCTGACAGGTAAATCAAATATTATGTGATGTGAAAAGGCTGAGAGTGACCTAGCATAATCTAAGTAGCTAAATAGCCTAGCTTAACTAGTAACAAGTACTTAGCCCACTGAGTAGGCTACGATTAGCACAATTCTTACTGCTAACATCAATAGTGTACCCTACATGTATAATTCAACATTTTATTACATGTGTATGAAAATACTAATTCTGAAATGTATATTTTTCATTTTTACTAGTCTCTTGAATTATGGAGAGTGTCTTACAGACATTGGATCCAAATCTTTGTATCATCTGTGGTAAACATTTAGAAAAAGGCAAGAAACAAGATCCCTACGTCAAAAAGCCCACAGTAGGAGGCCTCCAACGCATACTTAAAGTTGCTCAGAAGAGAGGTGATGATGTTCATAAAACCCTCTCTCCATATACAGATGACATACTTTCCTCCAAAATAAAGGTATCATATCATGTATCATGTAGAGCAAACTACTCCAGTAAGACCAACATCAGTGAGCAGCAAGTTGCAAATGTTGAGAGTGACAGCATATCTGCACCAGTATCATCAAGAAGACTGAGTAGGGTTGATACAACATCATTTAACATACGGAGAGACTGTTTCATTTGTGGGAAGGCCAGTACTAGACCAGAACATCTGACAGCCATTACGACTGGTACAGGCAAGAGTACCAGAGACAAGGTCCTTCATGCAGCATCAGAAAGACAACATCAGTTGGAGTCAGCATATCTAGAAAGGTTGTGCTCTTTCGAAGGTTCCTTGCTGTCTCCAAGCAAAGAGAGGTCTCCATGGAGACTGTGATGTCTCATGAACTTGCTGCTGTCCCCCCCTCTTTGTTTTATGATGATCAAAGCATGAGTGTTACGCCCCCACACTCGAGAGTCTGTGTGGCGTTGTGTCTGTTTTGTTCTCTGTTCCATTACTGTCTGTCTCCCCAGGGGTTCGTCAACGGTATGGTGGTTCCTCCCGATCCATCGTTATGCTCGTCCAGTCCTGTCAATCATCGTTAGTCTACCTGCTGTGTCCAATCATCTCCCCGCCCCTGTCGTCCAATCAGAAGATGTCCCGTGTCCTATATATTCTGTGTAGTTGCCTATGTTAAAGAGAGGAGAGATATGTGAGTTGTTTTGTTTCTTTTTGTGACTAGTTCGCTAAAGAATAACTGTGTTGTTAAAATTGTGTGTCGTCTGAGTGGGCGACTGGTTCTGTGTATTCGTTTTTTTGTTCGTTAGTTAAGTTGTTTGTTGTAAAATATCTATCATTTATTATTTCGCCTCTGTACATGGTACAGTGTTTTTGTTAATTTTGGTTCTATACACAGTACAGTATTTTTGTTGATTTTGGTTATACACACAGGGAAAAGGGGACAGGTGAGCCACCCACGGGTTTACATTTTTCCATCACGTAGCGATACCTATGTTTAGAACATTAGGTTAGGAACGGGTGCCGCCCCATGTATTTATATTAAATTATATTAGTACGTTTCCTTTTTGTTAGGCAGTTTAGTTTTTTTTATTACTTGCTTTTTGTTGGCACCGTTCTCAGTTCCCTTGTTTCCCTGTGACGATCTTTTGTAAATAAATAATTATTGCCTTAATAAATTGTTTGGTCACTTGCATTGCCACACACACCCACTCCCCCTGCTCTGGGTAGTATTAGGCCCTTCTTCACCCTAGACTTACGTTCCACCAGAAGGGTCATAACAATGAGGAAGACCAGAAAAGCTGACTTTGCTAAGAAACTGGAGTCTGTAGTTGAAGAGACACAGCAGCTGCCTAATGTTGCTGAACCATCAGCATATATCATTGATTGCTTGGCTCTTCTACAGAGTCTTCATGACTCCAGCTTTCAGACATTCAATGACCTGGGCAAGTGTGTCTGGAAAAAGATCACAACGTTAATGGGAAAGGAAGGCATCAACTGTGTTGTTATAGTGTTTGACAGATATGACCATCAACACGCAATCAAAGACCTTAAAAGGCAAAGAAGAGGCAACATCCCAGCCAGCAGACCAACACATATTATCACAGGAAAATCAAGTTTTCTAAACTACAGGAAATACCTGAGGATCAGTGGGAACAAGCCTGCTCTATGCAGCTTTGTCAGCAACTACATAACCAATACAGGGCCACAGAGAATCTCTTCAGAGAACACTTGGCAGTCATCTTGGCAGGTGGCTTTGAAAATGGTGAGGAGGTCAAGATGGTTAGCAAGTCAGGCACTGACAGCTTGATGGATCTTTACGGTGACCAAAAGGAGGCTGACAAAGATTGGTGTTACATGCAATACACCTTGCACAGTCACATTCTCGTCTCATTGTCAAATGTGATGATACAGATGTACTGGTTTTGCTTGTTTACTATTCAAGCAAAGGGATGTTTGGATCCTCAAGTGTTCATGCATTGTGGACATGGCCCAAAGGAAAGATTTGTCCCAGTCTGTTCCATCGCTCAGAAGCTTGGAGCAGCACTTTGTGAGTGTTTACCTGCATGCCACGCCCTCACAGGTTACGATACCACAAGCAGCTTGTACAGAATTGGGAAAACTACTGCCTTCATAAGACTGAAGACCTATCTGAGTGAATTTTTAAAAAATGGCCAATTTTGGACTGTCTGGAAGCCTAGAGGAGGCTTTCCCAGTGGCAAGAAAGTATGCCCTCCTCCTGTATGGCCAAAAGAAAAAGGAGAATGCACCAACCTGGATAAGCTGAGGTACACACTAGCATCTACAACCGATTCATCAGCTGCAAATCTACCCCCAACGGAAGATGCCTTCCAGCAACATGTGTTGAGAGCCTTGTACCAAACAGCAGTGTGGCGTCACAGCCATCTGGCCAAGCCTCATCTCTGGAACCCAGTTGGTAGAGGGTGGAGGCTCAGAGAAGATGGGTCCATTGAACTTGTGATGTTCCAGAAAGCACCGGCACCTAAGGAAGTCCGAGACATCACCCACCTGTACTATAAAGACGGAAACTGCAACGATACCAGCAAATGCCAATGACTTGCACCGTGTTTTGCTCTTGCTCTTTCCCAGACTGCCCAAATGTGACCCATTTTGTCATCGATGATAATATGGATGAGTGACGGTGATGTGTTGCAGTATATTGCAATGCTAATGAAAAGTCGGAAAAAAAGGAAAACGGAAATCACACTTTTTTCATTCACTGATTTAAAGCATTTCCTTTACACGCAATTTATGTTCACAAAGACAAGTTTATGTAGAGGTATTGCAGTTTGGGAAGCATATGCGTCCAAACCTGCGTATAAATCTAACATTTTTATAAATGAGGCCCCAGTACTTTTCCTCAAGTGACTTTTCTTTGCAGTAACATTGAATTTGTCAACATTCAGACTTCATTGTCAGACTTCATTATGTTAATGTTTCATTTTCTTTCGTTTGGGACACCTCATACATTTAGTGATGTAACTCCCTGACTATGCAAACTACATTTACACATGTGGTATTGCTGGATGCAGAACAATCACACCTTTCCAACAAGCCTCCATTGGTGTTTATCTGGCCAGGCTATATTTTGGCTCTTTTTTAGTTTGGGGGTCTATAACAATATCTATCAATTTAACCATTTTTGCAGTAAAATATTTTTATACAAGAATCCATTTCATATATGGGAGTCCTTAGAGATGAGGAAAAACATTGTTGTGTTGTTCTACCTCTGGTAAGGGTATCTCAAAATTTTGGGGGCATTGTCACTAGCCTATATCTTTATATGGCCTATGACTGAAACACAATCAACCCTGCTACACATGTCCATGATCAAAAACTTCTTGACCACAAGTTCATAAAATCTAAGGGTGGGTATGTAGAACTACTATAGATCTATGAAGTAAAAACTAAGCAGAGTACCCAGTGTCTCCAAATCTATCCAAAATGTCTAAATTATGCATTACTGTAAATCACAACATATTCACGTATTTCACTACAAATCAACTGTTTTGACTCAAGAAACTCACTGTTGCATCATTTTCAAGTGGGAATTACAAGCTTCCTGTCAGTACAGTGGTCTAAAATATCTAGGGGTCCAGAAGCATATCCAAAATCTTGCCAAAAATTAATAAAATGCTTTTTGTCCATTATAAAGTATATAAATGAGTCCCTTATGAAGGTCTAAGATGAAACATTGATATCAGGTTAAAGAATAATGCAAAAATATTGTCAAACAATGCGGTACAGTACCTAAATGTGTAATAATTAACTCTTGTGTATTTCTATACTCTCGTATGTTTTCTTGTATGGGGATGGGACGACATGAAAACTATTTTCAACAGTCCACCATGTTTTGGCAATGTTCCCACTCTCACGTCATCACTGTTGCATGCATCACAAAAACTACTAAAGTACCAACGAACGCTTACATTACAGTGTGAAATATCCTCATTATAAAATACCACCAACCTATTTAAAGACACTCAATTAAAAAAAATAATGTATATAACCGAAATATTTTGAGCAGTAATAGTTACATAGCAATGATGGAATCGTGTCTGTGTTCATTAGATAGAGACAGAGACAGTAAATCAATGATACCGTTCTATCCCCTATTGTTTTACTCCAGAAATGATGTCAGCTAGGTCAGGTGCAGTGTCTTCTACTGTACCACAGAGTGAATGCATAAGTGAATGCCATGATGAGAGAACTTTCGCTTACGCTGAGATATTCCAGAAACAAAATTAGACATGTTATACATCATTATACTTTCAAATATACAAAATTAGAAAACTTATACTCTCACCTACTGAATACATGAATTGTCAATCAAGCCAGACTGTACTAAAAAGGGTGAAAACGCCGTAAACCACACGTGCACTATGCACAACTATTTTGGAAGGTACCCAGGCATCACACTGTGGTCAAGCCAGCCGCCACGTTATTTCTTTCTGCGCGTACACTTGCGTTATTACGGTAATGAACTGAATAATTCGTCGACAAAACGTGGTTTGCCATCACTTTCATTTACTTTACAGTCGATTAATAATATTAGGGTTTGATTCAGAAAGTGAAATGAAAAAATACACTATTTATCATTCTAAACGCCAAATCAATTTCACTGGCTCACCAAGGAGGTTATGACTCGGGAGAATTCACTGTGGAATTTGAATAAACAGAGCCTTGACGTCTCTTATACAGATACAAGGTATCATATCAAGCATATTATGAAAAGGAAATCGTCTGTTTCCAATCACTAATTCCACTTCAGAGAGATTCTAGAAGACCCCAGGTAGCTGCTCAAAAACTTCCAGAACCTTTCACTGTGGAATTTCAGAATAAAGGCCTTTCAAATATATTATGCACTAAAACACAAGGTGTTCTACTCAGAATACTATTAAAAGGAAACTGTCTGTTTCCAATCACTATTTCAACTTCAGATACATACTAGAGGACCCCAGGTAGCTGCACAAAAAGTTCCAGAACGTTTCACTGTGGAATTACAGAACAAAGGCCCTTTGAAAATATTATACAACAAAACAATGTTCTATTCAAAAAATTACCAAAAGAAAACTGTCTGTTTCCAATCACACATTCTTGAGGACCCTAGGTAGCTGCACAAAAAATTGCAGAACAATTCACTGTGGAATTTCGGAATAAAGGCCCTCCAAATATGTTATACACCAAAACAAGATGTTCTACTCAGAAATGTATTTAAAGAAAACTGTCTGTTTCTATTAATTAATTAATCTATCATTAATTCCACTTCTGACACATTCTAGAGGACCCCAGGTAGCTGCTCAAACATTTCCAGAACATTTCATTGTGGAATTTCAGAATAAAAGCCCTTTGAAAATATTAAGCACTAAAACAAGATGTTCTACTCACAATATTATTAAAAGGAAACAGTTTCATTACATTACATTACATTACATTACAGGCATTTGGCAGACGCTCTTATCCAGAGCGACGTACAACAAAGTGTATAACCATAATCAGGAACAAGTATGATGAAACTCCTAGAGAGAAGTACCGGTCCAAGTGCAGGGAACAACCGCATAGTTCAACTTGTACCCTGAAGGTTAAACTGATTAACACTAACAACGAGAACGGCAACAACGCAGTCTATGGAAAAAATACAAGTAGTAGTTAAGACAGTTAATGCACCTAAGTCACCTACGAAACAGCTGCCTAGTTACAACCCTAAGCTTACAGTCATTTACAGGGGGGTAGGGAGGGATGGGGAGAGGTGCAGCCTGAAGAGGTGAGTCTTCAGTCATCGTTTGAAATGGGTCAGTGTCTCAGCTGTTCTGACCTCCACAGGGAGGTCATTCCACCATCGTGGGGCCAGAACAGACAGGAGACGTGTTCTGGAAGTGCAGGTGCGAAGAGGGGGAGGTGCTAGGCGTCCTGAGGTAGCAGAACGGAGGGATCTGGCTGGTATGTAGGGTTTGAATATCTGGTGGAGGTATGCTGGAGCTGATCCCTTGACTGCCTGGTATGCTAGGACCAATGTTTTAAATTTGATGCGAGCTATAACAGGAAGTTTCCAATCACCAATTCCACTTCAGACACATTGTTCAGGGTGGAAATTCAAAATAAAAGCCCTTAAAATGTCATATACTAACACTAGATGTCATGATCACAATATTATGAAAAGTAAACAGTTTGTATTTACAGAACATAACCTAAGACATTCAGCCCAACACTGCTTGTCTATTCCTACTACTAAACTGTACTTAATGCTTAGTTTACCTAAAAGCTAGATAGTATCTAACACTGTATCAAGCCGGGCTTTGATACCCCCAGTGTTTCTGCCTCCACTACATGCCCAGGCAAGCTATTCCACACATTGACCACTCTCTGTGTGAAAAAATATTTCCTAATGTCTGTGTGAAATTTACCCTTTGCCAGTTTCAATTTATGCACCCTCGTTCTGCTAACCGAACTCAACTTGAATAATTTCCTGTAGTTCACTTCGTTAATCCCTTTAATAGATTTAAAAGCCTCAATCAAATCTCCCATAAGTATCCTTTTACTAAGCTTGAAAAGTCCAAGCATCTTTCCTCATAACACTTATCTTTTATACCCGGAATCAGTCTGGTTGCACATCTTTGGACCTTTTCCAGTGCCTCTATATCTTTCTTGTAGTACGGTCCCCAGAACTGCACACAATACTCTAAGTGTGGTCTAACAAGGGTATTGTATAGGGTGAGTATGATCTCCTTAGATTCATACTCAATACTCCTGGGTATGTATCCCAGCATCCTTTACTGCTACAGCACATTGACTAGTCCTTCCAGGATTTCACTGAGTTTTTTTTGTGATTGTTGTGATCAAAAATGCTTGATTTTGCAGCGGCTTTTCTCAAAAATTGCGATGCAATTTGCGAAGTTTTATGTGATTGTTTTGTGGTAAAATTGCAGGAATTGGCAAAAATTTCAAGTCGAGGAAAAACAATTTGGTAACCTAATTCTCATGATAAGACCACATTTACCATAAACCCTGTCACTTCCTGTTTTTCCATTTGTTTTGTTTTGATGATGAGAGGAGGGTTTGAAGAGCCTTGCTAACTGAGGAGTTATTTTAATACAAAGTTTCCAAATTGACTTTTGGAGTAAACCAAGTTGTATGCAGTGATAAACGGTCTTTCCCAGCAGAGCAACATGTAATGTTACACTGGTCGAGCTACACTATGCTTGCTAATTATGCTAGATAGCAGTGTTGATAACAAAGCTTTTCCAAAGGAGCTGCCTGCCAACAAAGATATTTGTTTCATCAGAGAACAAATTTATTCACAAAATGGATCACCATTCAACGTTATTGAAGACTCCTGTGACAGATAAGTACTTATGATTACTTTCCCTAACCATTTTGTCTTGCATTTCTTTATGACCGCAGCCCCTACAGACGCATTTTGCCACGTATTTTTTTAATATGCATTAACGCATACGACTCTTTATACGGCTCTGGATTTGGACATTTAATGCGGAGAAATTGCTGGAATTTTGCAAAATTGCAAGCCCCGCAAATATTGCGGAGTTTGGTCGAATTTGCATTGATTATTACGATCGCGATTTCCTGGGGGGACTAATTGACCAGGCTTTGATCAACTATTACGCCTACTCTCAAGTATTTTTCTACATGTGCACATTCTAATTTTGTACCACCCATAAATCCTGCCCGATGTTTCTATTCCCCACGTGTAGAACTTTACATTTAGTTATATTGAATTTCATTTACCAGGTTTCTGCCCACTTCTGGATTCTGTTTAAATCTTGGATTGCTTTAGTAGATTCCAAACTGTTGGCTGAACCTCCCAGTTTTGTATCATCTGCAAATTTGACAAGTGTACTTTCAATGTCCGTGTCAAGGTAATTTATGTAAATGAGGAAGAGCAGTGGACCCAGCACCGATCCCTGTGGAACTCCACTTCCCACAATACCCTGCTCAGATAAGATCCCTCCTACTACTACTACCCTTTGTGTTCTATCCCGTAACCAGTTCTGAACCCACTCTGAAATGCCTCCATTATCTGCGCCAGGCGAGAGCCTGGAGGTGATTATGCGTTTGGTTGCGTGTGTGTGTGTGTGTGCGTGTATCTGTCCACAGCTAATCTCGGATACTACTGGGCCGATCAGCCTAATACTTGTTGTGCATGCTGGCAGCAGGTCAATGATCTGAATGATCTTGAATATTTTGCAAATAAGTCAACGAAAAGTATTTTATTTGAATTAATTTCCATCATTGCCATTGAAATGCATTGACTGCTAACTCCTCACTTCTCCTAACCTGCCGGTAGGGGCCGCAAGTGATCAACAACTGCTTCCATTTGGAATGAAAGACCAGCGATGTAAAATGTTAATTTCAACGTTAAAACGCCAACAAAATAATCCACCAACTAACAGGGTAGGTTAATGTTTGAATCTGTGGCAGTTATTTTGTTGCCATTTTCACGCTGACATTTATATTTTACATCGCTTTTGGAATTGTACCCGTCCAGATTGTTCCTGTCCAGATTTGAAACAAAAGTGCCAGACTATAATGTCAACGTTAGCTCTGTCTAACACATCGTGGCTGATATGAATGACATCAGCTAACATGTCACCACCTTTAGCGTTACTTCACTGAATCAGCGTTTTTGGGATTTTCAGGGACACATGGTAAAAACTTGTAATATTGTATTTGTCTGGTTGCATTGATTGTGTAGCCTCTATTTATCGGCCAGCCGATAAAAATATGCTGATACCGATAATATGAAAAATGACGAATATTAAAGCCGATTATCGGCCGGACAGATAATCGGTCCACCCCTAGTGGAGACTGCTTTTTCAACTTACTTTTCCGCACCTTTGTTGAATGAATTTACACTGTGCATCAAGTATAACCCTTTTGAACCTGCTCCACTTTTCATTCACAGTCCTGCAATCAAGAAGTTGCACCCAGTCTACCTTACTTAATTCTGATCGCATCTTTTTAAAGTTGGCACACCTAAAATTTTATATCCTGGAGTTAGATGGGGCCCTCTTAGTTTTCCAAAATACATCAAACCTAATTGTGGAATGATCACTTGTCCCAAGTGGTTCAATTACCTCTATACTACAAATTCTGTCAGAGTCATTATATAACACCAGATATAGAATTGATTTCCCTCTTGTAGGCTGTCTGACATACTGTGCTAAAAAAAGGTCATTTATAACATCTAAAAATTCCTCCTCCCCTTTTCCTTGTCCTGTCACCAATTCGCATTTAATACTGGGGTAATTGAAGTCGCCCATGATAATAGTCTCACCTCCTCTGCAAGTTTGTTTTATATTTTCAAAGAGCATTTTATTCACACTACTGTCTGAAGCTGGTGGTCGGTAACACACTCCTATGTTAAGCCCCTTCTCATGCTCCCCTGTGAGCTTAATTCAAATATCCTCCCTAAGCATGAGCTGGTCAATTTCTGGAATGTCTTGCACATTAAGAGCCACACCCCCACCTCTCTTACTGGATCTATCCTTCCTAATAAGTTTACACCCTTCTATATTATATTCATCCCCATCCCCTCCCCCCAGCCACATCTCTGTAATCCCTACTATGTCATAGCCCCCACTATTAATATCAGCCTCAATTTCCAAAACTTCTAGCATTTAAACAAAGACATTTCAGACTATTGCTTGTACACATCCTCTCCTGTTCCCTCACTCCCCGCTGTCCAAAGCCACCCTTACTAAAATTTTGCTTTAAAAAGACTTTATTAATGTTTTCACTATTATAGGTAGCCTTGAAAGCTTCCATCTGGGCAGTCTGCGCCTCCCTACCCATTTTACTCTATCCTCCCTGCCCCCCAAGTCTCAAGTATTTAATCACTAATTCCAGTTCATTTAAATTATTGAACATGTCAGGTAAGCACACAAAAACATCTTCAAGAGAACACTCAGTGATATTTTTAAATAAAGGCCATTTAACTCTGACATAAAGTAAGTGAATATGCTTTATTCAGCATGTTTTAAAAATGTCATTTCCATTTCCATTTATCGATTTCTATATAAACACACTTCAAATCTCAAGTGAACAAAAAAGGCATATTCACAGGTCTTTAACAACAACAAAAAATAACAGATTTAGTTCCTGTTTCATAAATAAATCTAGCATAAGGAAAACTATTTTGGTGCTGCAAAATAACAGAGCATGCTGTGCTCCAATCAAATTGAAATAGCATGTACACAGACATTAACATGTGCTAAAGGCTGATACATTGACCCCTTACAGCCTTATGCACATAGGCAACAATTCCAAACGCCTGCCCTGGCTTCTTCAAGCTCCTGCATGTCCATACCCAGACAACTTTCGTGGAACCACCTCTCACAGGTGTCACACTGGATCTGTAAATTGGTAATGTGACAAGACTTAAGATGACTTTCCGGGTGCTCTTGGATATGTTACATCTCCAGAATAGGGAAGCAAGATCATTGGCAAGAAGGTTGACTATTTCTGTATAATGATTGTTCGTTGCTGGGTTGGATTCCTTGTAAATTCTAACTGAGCAATTTCTTGCATATAGATTGAAAAAGCCACAGTTACATAGTTACAAGTTACATTACCTCATCATTATGCATCTTTTTGATCCACTACTACATCTCATACTTTTGTCTTCAAAAGGAGTTCAAAACCTTCTAATCTAAAGAGTAAAGTAAGTGTTTGTCCTGAGGCATTGGAGATCATTGTAGATGTAATCTTTATTTTGGGAAGCTAATGCATTTCCAAAACTCCTTCTTAGAGCATTAAGAAAGGTTGGCTATTTTATGATATGGTATGTCCTTTAATTGATTGTGTTGAGAAAAACACTCACCAATGAAAATGTGAAGAAGTAGTGGTTGCGAACCCGGAAACTAAACCAGTCGCCTTGGCCATCTACGAGAGAAAAAAGAAAAATGGAGAGAAGTCTTCAGGAGTTTGTTTCAATTCAATTTTTGTGCAGCTACCTGGGGTCTTGTAGAATGTGTCTGGAATTAGTGGTTGGAAACAGTCAGTTTTCTTTTAGTAATTTTTTGAATGGAACATCTTGTTTTAAGTGCATAGTATGTTTAAAGGGCCTTTATTCTGAAATTCTACAGTGAAAAGTTCTGGAAATGTTTATGTAGCTGCCTGAGGTCCTCTAGAATGTGTTTGAAGTGGAATTAGTGATTGGAAACAGACAGTTTTCTTTTAATAATTTTCTGAGTAGAACATCTTGTTTTAGTGTATAGTATATTTTCAAAGGGCTTTTATTCTGAAATTCCACAGTGAATTGTTTTAGAAATTCAGAGCCAGTGAAATCGACTTGGCATTTAGAACAATAAATAGCACGGAACCACATTGCATTCACAAAAGAAAAAAAAGACACCTTATAAAAGACACCTTATCTCGTAATTATCAGTTACTATCTCGTAATTACAAGAAAAAATCTCATAATTACGAGAAAAGATCTCGTAATTATGCGATCAGGATCTCGTAATTATGAGAAAAGTTAAAGGACCATACCAGTGTTACTACATGTCATTGTCCATTGTCAACATCGGCTACATAGTTTACATAAACCTCAACCATTTTTCCCAAAATTGCTTTATTTTTGAGATATCGTGCTTGTTTACGTTTTGTCCAGACAGACGTCATTCACTGCCATTCATGTTGAAACGGTGTGGAAAAAAACTCTACGAGACTTGAAAGTTGTTAGGTATAGGTAATTCACCCTTTTGAAAATCACTACGCTGTTTATCTTATGTAAAATTACTGTAATACAAGCCATTCAAATTTGTGCATAATATCAAGTTCAAGAGCGTCTGTTTCGCGTCGGGCCAAACCACGCCCCTTAGCTGTGATATAATAACCATATACCACGCCTGTCGTGAGCTATCTATTCAATATTTAATCTGACTGTAGAATGACGATATAATTTTTGAAAACTTTGTCTTGTTTATTTGGTTATTCAGTGAGCAGCGTTTTCACTGCTGTATTGGTATATCTTAGGGCTATTGTTGGGTTTATCTTGTTGCTATGACAGAATACAATTTTTGAGTGGTGAAAGAATATTTTTATGAATGCCCAAATAGACAATTCCATTATGTCATGGATGGGGGGTGTAGTCGCAGGGTGTAGAGACTACAGGGAGGGGGTGCTTGTTAAATTAACGACCAGAGCGACAATGGTGGCGCTGCGAAACTCCGTATTCAGCATAGTTGTCATATATCGTCTACTAATGAACTAAAACAAAAAGTGTTTTTAACTTATAGTTTGGTTGCAGTAGAACTGAACGTCTGAGTTCAGCAATCTCGGCACGCCAGCGTGCCGACCACTAGGGGCTTTGCACTAAGAGATTAATAAATACAGTACATTACAATAATATTTTTAAATGAAAGACTTAATTTTCTAATTTAAGTAAACATCTCCAGAGCCAGAACTTTGTAGATAGGCCACTGGCAGCAATTGCTCTGAGTTTTTTCCCCAGTCCAGCATGCAAATTTTCTCCAACTATGCCATTTTATGACAGATAGCCCATAATCAAGGTTTTGCCTTGTGTTTTGGTTATTTGTCCTGTTGGACAATTGCATTCATGGACTGAAACAGGTTTTCCTTGAGGATTTGTCTGTATTTGGCTCCATCCATCTTGCTTTTGATGGCAACAAGCTTCCCAGTCCCTCCTGCTGAAAAGCAATCTAACAGCATGATGCTGCCTCAACCATGTTTGACATTAGGGATGGGGTTACCAGGGTAATGAAAAAGAGAAGAAGTCATTTAAAAGTCAAAGAAACAAAACACTTCCTTTCATCATTTTGGCTCATTTTCTTCAATAGCAATGTACTTCAAAAATGGAATATTAATTCACCAACTTTACCTCAGTGTATTTCTCTGCACAGTGGAACAGTCAGCAAAAGATGACACTTGATCCATCCATACAGGCGGCCATATCAGTCTACGCCTGTGAAAGAGGCAGGGATTGATTGTGTAATATGAGGAAATCTCCCAGAGTTAATCCTGGAATTTTAACAGAGACACTGACAATTCTTGAACAGATTGCCATTACATCATTGGGGTAATTAATTACGCTAATCTTAGACATCGCTTACCAAGCTCTTTGGCTTGTCTGCACCAACTGCTCTTTCTCCCTTCATTTGTTTCGTGATGCAGTTGGCCACTCAGTATAATGGTTCTCTTGTGCTTCTGCTATGAAAAAAATGACGTAAGGAAAATGCATTTTGTGAGGAATTGGCGAAATGCTTGCTGACAACTTTGCTTGTTGTCCTTAGAAACTCCAGGACTGGCAACTAAAATTTCAGTGTGGGGAGCTGAGATTAAGAATGAGCATGTGTGTATAATTCTTTCCGGGATCATTTACATTAAATTTATCTCTGCACTGCTTCTGTATGCCATCATAGGATAAACTGAATTGTATGTAGGCTATTTCTGACAAAATTATGCATATGTGTCAGACAATAGGTATGTCACATTTTAATTCCATTTTCCTCTTCAGTTTGGAATGTCAAGTTGTAATTGTGGGTCCACCCGTGTCAATGTATGAGAGCCAGTACTGGCTTGTGCATCTTTCATAAAATGTGAAGTCAACTGACAGATTAATTTCCACTTTGCAACCTGCAATGTGCCACCGCCTCCATTGAACTTTAAACTATAAACAGTAACAGCAGTTCCAATAGGGAAGAAGACATCTTGATGGGAGGACAGAATTCAATACAAAGGCTCCCCAACCTCGGTCATTTACAGTAGCTGCCTAACATAACTAGCTAGCTAAAAGTAAGTTACTTGCAGGTCCAACAGAAAACAGGCCAACTCCACATCGCTTTTCATTCCCTTGGCGAACTTCAGCTGATGCCACCAAGAAAAAGAAATTCCAAGGTTGACTCTAGTTAATGAGCGAGCCCTGTAATTTTTGCTTCACTGTATTTAGGCTTCTCAGCATCCATCGTTGCAGCAACTAACAATCAGCAAGCACTTCTGGAATTTGTTCCAAAACCACAGACTCTGTAGCCACTCCCACTTCTCCCCACACAGAAAAGAGTGCCACGCCCAGAAACATCCCAAACACATTTTAAAATAACAAATACAGGTAAAAGGTGAAGGAATTTGGTGAAAATAAGTAAAGACATAGACTACCAGTGCATCATAAATATGCCATAATATAATATCATAATATGGTACCCTAAGTTTAGAGTGACAAACATGAAACGCATTTCAAATTATATTTTCTGTAGAAACTACAGTTTCGATTAGATTTACAGAACCAAAGAATAATTTTTTCAGAGTAGGCTATATTTTCCCCCAATTCTGCCACTCACAAAATGTAACACTTCAATAAATATTTAATTAAATTGCCATTTTTCATTTTTGTCATTTTGTCTTGTAGCTAAATGTAGGGAGACGATGTGATGAGTCGATGATGGCAACTGGACTGATTGCGGTCGTTGTCACACAAAGTCACCACCTACCTATTTTGAGCTCTATTGTCAGACTTCGCTTAGTTTCTAGCCCTTTGAGTGGCAATATTAGTAAGTCAAACTATTATCCATCATTGCTAGAATGTTTATCTTGAAGTATTTTAACGTATTTGCTACAGTTTGTACAACTTTGGTAGCATGTATGACAGCACATTGTAATGATAGCATTCAGGCTATACCTTTATACTAGAGATACTGATTAGTGTAATTACAATGTTCAATGCAATACTTACCTGATTAGTTACATCATATACTTACATTTAGGTATTCCTGCAAAGAGAATGTTAGTTTCATACTTACCTTGAGTTTCCTGCAAAATTGAGGATTAGTTATCCTAACTGTAACTAGCTTGAGTAAGCTATTTTTGTATTGTATACTGATGTATGCTTTTCTGTATGTTTATTTTCAGTTTCACACTTCTTTGTTATTAAATCTCGTCCATTTACAACAATGGTCTGTTCCTTGGAGGATATGATGCAAGGGAGAGTTTAGCTGGCTGTGAAAACTTAATATAGGACAGGAGTCACATTAGGTGTAGCAGTACAGTGAAATAATAGCACTCTGCAAGGGACATCAACTAGCTGTCAGACTGACATGGGAGCCAGGTCAGTAACAGAAAAAGGCTTCAGTAGTCAAGCACTCATCTTCACCAGCCCTACTCAGTCAACATAATGGAAAACTCAGAGGCTCACGGTCAAGACAATGAGGACACGGCGCGGCGCGTAGCGTGTCTCCACTGGTTTGTGTCGCGCAAAGGCTTGCTTAAAGCTCTATATTCCTAGTAGCTCTCGCAGTCTGCAGTGGGATTACATCGTGTATTTCACTTTTGT
Source organism: Anguilla anguilla (assembly GCF_013347855.1). Classification (NCBI taxonomy): domain Eukaryota; kingdom Metazoa; phylum Chordata; class Actinopteri; order Anguilliformes; family Anguillidae; genus Anguilla; species Anguilla anguilla. The sequence continues at coordinate 35,147,483 of NC_049207.1, forward strand.
TCACGACTGTTGATTATGAGTAAGTGAATACTTGGTGAGAGACCTTTTTCAGTCTGTTAATATGGTAATATTTTTTAACACATGTAAATACGTGAGAAAGTAAACGCTTTAAAGAATTACCATAAGCTTAAATCGCAACGTAGCCTACATAATAATCAATCTCAAACTGCATTAATTTATTTGCTTGGTTAACAAGCGTGCCAACTTTGTGAAGAATATGTAATGATCATAATAATAATAATAATAATAATAATAATAATAATAATAAATAATCCATAATCAACCATTGGGAATTCCCATGTCGTCTTGTTATTCCCGTCAAAACATTTATATGATCATATTTAGTAAAATCAGTTAATCATCAAAAAGATAGCGTAACAGTTTAAACTTGAAGGCATATGAACACCACAACGTCATGAACACCGGAAGCTTTGAAGTACAAGTGCAATAAAGGCTTGCTTACAACTTCATTTATAACATAGGTGCATTTTCATCGGCAAGACCACTAAATCTGCACTGTGGATTATCTGATTTTATTAACAAGCCCTTTTTGAAAGCACGGCGAACGAACACATCGGAAAAGTCAAATAGGCTGAGCAATGGTTGGTTAAAAACTACCTTACAACACTCGAGCTAACAAACCGCTGCTCGGTGCATTCACTTCTACATCATTCAATAGGCTACGTCTTTCGGTGGTGTATTTTCAAATTTACCCCGCCCCCTCCGCAAAATAAGATAGCGAAACTAAGTTTGCCTTTTTCCCAGGTTCCAGTTTTAATTTTTTTTTCCTGCCAGGACAATAGAAAAACGAAAAGGCTTGTATTTTTTAGCTGCTTATAAAATATCTGGTGTTTATCTGGTTTTATCTTTCTCCACTATTGCAAGAGGGAACTAGGGACACACCCCCCAGTAATATAAGGATGAAATATAAATCAGAGCATGTATACCTAGCATTTTAGAGCATATTTCTGTGTATAAACAGGCCATCGTGACGTGCGACAAGCCGAAAAAATAGAACAGAAGCGAAAAACTACGCTTCAGTTCACTTGTGTCGCGCGAGCTTCGCAGCCGGTTTGCGACGTCGCCCGCTGCCATTGTAATAACAGTACTTCAACTACGCTTCAGTTACGCGCGTAATACGCGCGTAGTGCGCTCGCGGTCGATACGCGTGCGGTCGGTGCCCGGCTTAAGTTTGATGACAAGCCGGAGAATTAACTCAGCTGGAAGGCTACCTTTCAGAGTACCATTGCAGACCTTCGTCTTACTACCAGTGAAGAAGTAAACCTGCTCATCAAGTGGCTGGGCCCAGAGTCTTCAGAACATGCTAGAAGGGTCAAAGCAGTCAACATACGTCATCCATCTACTGGTCTGGGTATGATCTGGACAAGACTCCAAGTATGCTATGGCTCAACAGAGGCAATAGAAAGAGCCTTGTTCTCCAGAATAGAGAACTTCCCAAAGCTCTCCAGCAAAGAACCTAACAAAGCTCCGCGAGCTATCAGACTTGCTCTTCGAACTAGAAGCTGCAAAGCTAGATGGGTATTTACCTGGTTTAAGTTACCTCGACACAGCCAGAGGAGCAGGTCCGATTGTGGAGAAGCTACCCTTTCACCGCCAAGAAAAGTGGACAACAGTTAGGTCAAGATTTAAAGAAGAACATAGAGTGTTGTTTCCACCTTTCTCTGTATTTTCTGAGTTCGTGAAGAGAGAGGCCAGAGCAAGGAACGACCCAAGCTTTACCACAGCTTCTCTCTCCTCTGTCAGCTTCAAGAAAGAAAACTCCCCGGGTAATTACAACACAAGGCCATCAGTTACGGTGCACAAAACAGACGTGTCAGCAGAGGTAACCACAGAAGTAGAAAGGGTAGTTGAAGATCTAAGCAGGCAGTGTCCCATAAATCACGAGCCGCACCCACTGAAAAGATGCAGAGGTTTCAGGATGATGCTTCTTGAAGACAGAAAGAAGTTAATCAAAGACAATAACATCTGCTACTGTTGCCTTGCATCCACCAGTCACCAGGCAAAGAACTGTAATGTCACCATCAGGTGTGTGGAGTGTGAGAGTGAGAAGCATTTGGCAGCTCTTCATCCTGGCCCAGCACCACAGACACTCAAGCCCCTCTCTTCCCCTAAAGAGCATGGCGGGGAGGTTACAGCGACATCTACAAAGGTATGTGGAAATGGATTCTTAGGAAAATCCTGCTCCAAGATTTGCCTTGTGCATGTCTTCCCTGAAGGTCAGCGACACAACATCAAGAAGATGTACGCAATCGTGGACGATCAAAGTAATCTGTCCCTTGCAAAGACTGAGTTTTTTGACATGTTTGACATTCAAAGCACAATTGAGCCATACACCCTGAAGACCTGCGCTGGTGTAGCAGAAACGTCAGGTAGAAGAGCTTGTGGCTACACAGTAGAGTCCGTAGATGGGAAAATGAGTTTTCCTCTCCCTACGCTCATTGAGTGTAATGCTATCCCTAACAACCAGGAAGAAATACCCACTCCTGAAGCCGCTCAACACCACCGCCATCTGAGGTCAATAGCTGCTGAGATACCGCACCTCGGCCCAAATGCAGACATCCTCCTGCTCATTGGACGGAACCTTCTGAGAGCTCACAAGGTGAAAAAACAGTTCAGTGGCAGACACAACGACCCATACGCACAGAAGCTTGACCTGGGCTGGGTTATCATAGCTGATATGTGCCTCGGCAGTGCTCACAAGCCAACTGAAGTGAGTGCTCTAAAAACGCATGTGTTAGATAATGGACGCCCAAGCCTTCTCACCCCCTGTGACAGCTGCATCAATGTGATGAGCTGATGAGTTACTCGAAAGCCACTCCCCATCAACCTCAAGCTTCAAGCCCATACTCAAGACCCACTGAAGAGAGTTTAGGAGAGACTGTCTTTCGCCACACTGATACCGACAACCAGCTTGCACCATCTGTTGAAGACATGATCTTTCTGACGAAGATAGGAGTCTTCAAAGATGAACCCAACAGCTGGGTCGCCCCATTACCATTTCGCAGCCCCAGACGTCTACTCCCAGACAACAGACCCTGCACCTACAAGCGGGTTATGTCTCTACGACGCATGCTGGACAAGAAGGAAGATATGAGAGCACACTTTGTCAAGTTCATGCAGAAAATGCTCGATAACAAACATGCTGAGCTGGCACCACCTTGTGACAAAGATAAAGAAAGATGGTATCTTCCCACTTTCAGTGTCTACCACACACAGAAGCCTGGGAAGATTTGTGTGGTGTTTGACCCGAATGCACAGTTTGAAGGAGTGTCTCTTCATGACATGCTGCTTTCGGGGCCAGACCTCCGCTTTCGAAAGGAACCAGTTGCTATAACAGCAGACATAGAACAGATGTTCTACTGTTTTGTTGTTCAGGAAGATCACAGAGATTTTTTTCGCTTTCTCTGGTATCAAGACAACAACATCAGCAAAGATGTGGTAGACTACCGCATGAGAGTCCATACCTTTGGCAATAGTCCCTCCCCAGCAGTGGCAATCTTCGGGCTGAGAATGGCAGCAAGGGAGGCGGAAGATGAATACGGTAGTGATGCACGACACTTCATAGAACGGGACTTCTATGTCGAAGACGCGCTGAAGTCCTTTCCTACTGAAGCTGAGGCCATCAATGTTCTACAGAGAGCTCAAAACATGCTTGCACTCCCCAATCTGCGTCTCCATAAGATCGCCTCCAACAGAGTGGCAGTGGTGAATGCTTTCCCCCCAGAAGACAGGGCCAAGGAAATCAAAGACCTGAATCTCTCTGCAGACAAGCTTCCTGTCCAGCGTAGCTTGGGAGTGAGTTGGATCATCATGTCTGATATGCACTTTCCATATTCCACAGAGCCAGAAGCCCTTCACTCGTCGTGGGGTGCTTTCAACAGTCAACAGTCTGTTCGATCCTCTAGGCTTCCTTGCCCCTTTGACTATCAAAGGAAGACTTCTTCTCAGAGAGCTCTCCAACAGTGACCTTGAGTGGGATAGCCCCCTGCCCCAGGACATGTATGATGACTGGAGAAGATGGCAAGATTCGCTGCAGGATCTTCAGGCGCTGCATGTTCCTCGCACTTATGTATCCTTCTCCATCTCACAAGCCAAGGCTACTGAGCTTTGTGTGTTCTCAGATGCCTCGGTCAAGGCTATAGCTGCAGTGGCTTACCTGAAAGTCACACAGGAAGATGGTCACAGTGAAGTCGACTTCATTCTGGGTAAGGCCAAGCTGGCTCCAGTACCAGAGCTCACCATCCCCAGATTGGAGCTCTGCACTGCTGTGCTCGCTGTGGAATTGTCAGAGCTCCTCACAGAAGAACTCGACATGAAGGTAGACAGAACTACATTCTACACTGACAGCAAAGTGGTGTTAGGATACATCAACAATCAAAATAGGATATTCTATGTGTATGTCAACAATTGTGTATAGAGAATTAAGCAATCTTCTCTACCAGACTAGTGGAGATACATTTCAACGGAGCACAACCCCGGTGATCATGGCTCTCGGTCTGTGGCAGCAGGAAACCTTGCCAGTACCACATGGCTGTACGGGCTAGCATTCCTTCTGCAGCTTGAGAGTAACACCCCTGAAGAAGCCGCATTTGAACTCATCGACCCAGAGTCAGATGTTGAAATTCGCTCTAAAGTGACAGTGCTTGCCACTACAGTGTCTACAAGTCATTTGGGTTCAGCACGCTTTGAACATTTCTCAAAATTGACCCCCCTTATCAAAGCTGTAGCCCACCTTCATCACATTTCTCGCAGCTTCAACAAGTCCAAAGATGGCATCAGTTGTGCAGGCTGGCACCTCTGTAAGGCAAGTCTCACAGATGAAGACTTAACCCAAGCAGAACACACAGTCATCAGATGTGTCCAACATGAAGCGTATGCAGAAGAAATCAAATGTATCAAGGCAAAACGAGACTTACCATCTAACAGTTCCCTCCACAAGCTTCACCCAGTCATTGATGACAATGGCCTACTACGGGTAGGAGGACGCCTTACAGAGTCAAAGTTGCTGAGACATGAGGCCACCCCTCTTCTGATCCCAGGTAAGCATCACATTGCTACACTGCTCATCCGTCACCATCATGCAGCTGTAAAGCATCAAGGAAGACACCTAACTGAGGGAGCTGTAAGAGTAAGTGGCTTATGGGTAGTAGGAGCTAAGAGATCTATCAGCAGCATCGTCCACAAATGCGTGACTTGCAGGAAGCTACGAGGCAGAACGGAGCAGCAAATGGTAAATGGTAAATGGACTGCATTTATATAGCGCTTTTATCCAAAGCGCTTTACAATTGATGCCTCTCATTCGCCAGAGCAGTTAGGGGTTAGGTGTCTTGCTCAAGGACACCTCGACACGCCCAGGGCGGAGTTTGAACCGGCAACCCTCCGACTGCCAGACAATCGGTCTTACCTCCTGAGCTATGTCGCCCTCGAAAATCATGGCAGACTTGCCTGCTGAGCGCTTACAGACTGATCCTCCATTTTCTTATGTTAGACTTCATGTATTCGGACCATGGGAGGTCACTGCACGCCGTACTAAAGGTGGACAAGCAAACAGTAAGAGATGGGCGGTCCTGTTTACATGCATGTCCACTAGAACTGTTCATATCGAGGTGATTGAAACTATGAGCTCCTGTAGCTTCATCAATGCACTTCACAGATTCTTCGCAATCAGAGGTCCTGCTGAGCAGTTGAGGTCGGACTGTGGGACCAACTTCGTCAGTGCATCCAGGGAACTGAAGCTGGATCCTCCAAGTCCTGGTGAGACGAGTGTGGAAGACTACCTACTCGACCAGAGATGTTCTTGGGTGTTCAACCCTCCCCACTCATCTCACATGGGTGGCACGTGGGAGCGCATGATAGGTATTGCGCGGCACATCCTCGACTCAATGCTCCTACAAGCTGGACACTCTAAGCTGACTCATGAGGTTCTGACAACATTAATGGCCAAAGTCACAGCTATTATTAATGCAAGACCTCTAGTGCCTGTCTCCTCTGACCCAGAAGCGCCTCTGATGCTGACCCCCTCAACTCTCCTCACCCAGAAGTTTGGTGTAGCCTTACCTCCCCCTGGAGACTTCACCAAGCGCGACATGTTTAAGCATCAATGGAAGAGGGTTCAAGTTCTTGCTGCCAACTTCTGGGCTCAATGGAAGAAAGAGTACCTCAGCATACTTCAGAGTCGTCAAACGTGGCAGTTCAACAGGCTAAACATGGAGGAAGGGGACATTGTTCTTTTGAAGGATAAGCAAAAAAGAAGAAATGAATGGCTAACGGGAGTCATTGTGAAGGCTGTCCCAAGCAAAGACGGAGTAGTCAGGAAAGTGGAAGTCAAGATTACCCGTCACAAGACTACTAAGACTTTCTCCAGACCCATCTCAGAGTGTATCCTTCTCTTTTCTCCAGAAGATTAGGTTATGTAAATATGTTTATTGTGGCACTTTAAATAATGCCAGACGAGGAGTGTAATGGAACGGTTTCCTTTTTTTTTTAGAGCTTCTCTGCCTCTAGGGGCATAGTTCCTTTATCTTTAGAGTCTCCCTTCCATCTAGTAGCATAGTTTAGTTACTTTAAGCTACAGGAAGTGACAGGAACTTCCTTTTTCCTGTGTCAACAAAAGCACATGGTTGCATGTCTTTAGTGCAGCAATGTTCATGCTCTATTGTCAAACTTCGCTTAGTTTCTAGCCCTTTGAGTGGCAATATTAGTAAGTCAAACTATTATCCATCATTGCTAGAATGTTTATCTTGAAGTATTTTAACATATTTGCTACAGTTTGTACAACTTTGGTAGCATGTAGGACAGCACATTGTAATGATTCAGGCTATACCTTTATACTAGAGATACTGATTAGTGTAAAGTACAGTGTTCAATGCAATACTTACCTGATTAGTTACATCATATACTTACATTCTGTCAGGACCACTGTCATCAAAGTAGATCTTTATTGACAATAAAGGCAATACAGTTGTTTGGCGGTATGGCTCTGTTCTGGAGCTCTCCCGCCAACCACGCAGCCCGCGTGGATAAGGCCGGGAGGCCAGCAGCCAAACCCCCTTAGAGGGGTACACACAGAACAGATCCAGCAGCAAAGCAAGTTCTTAACACATAGGGATGGAGCAATGCAATTTCTTAACACATAGGGATGGAGCAATACAAATTCTTAACACATAGGAATGGAGAAATGCAAATTCTTGACACATAGGGATGGAGCTGGGGTGGTGGAGGTTGACGCTTGACTCTCGTGGCCTGCCAGAACTACGCGATGCTTCATTTTAGGTATTCCTGCAAAGAGAATGTTAGTTTCATACTTACCTTGAGTTTCCTGCAAAATAGAGGATTAGTTATCCTAACTGTAACTAGCTTGAGTAAGCTATTTTTGTATTGTATACTGATGTATGCTTTTCTGTATGTTAATTTTCAGTTTCACACTTCTTTGTTATTAAATCTCGTCCATTTACAACAATGGTCTGTTCCTTGGAGGATATGATGCAAGGGAGAGTTTAGCTGGCTGTGAAAACTTAATATAGGACAGGAGTCACATTAGGTGTAGCAGTACAATGCTGCTTTCCGTTCCTACAGGAGAAGTGCAGTAGTCGAGGCGCCTCGAAAACACCGGGAGAGGCGTTTTCGATGCGGTATTTTAAAAGCCGCCGCAACGTGTTCACACAGACATAAGTCCGGTATCGAAGCCGTCTCAAAAACTCATTTTTTCTTCTGTGTGAAAGGGATATCAGACAGACAAAAAATTAAAGAGCGCATAGGTGAGATTTATGCAGCAATTAAAATACAAAGCGTAAGACTCCAGGAGCTACCACCTCAAGCTGCCCTTGAGCTTAGGCGATCAGAAAGGGAGAGACGCCCAACTGAAAAAATGATTGAGCTTATAAAGGATGAGATTGTAAAAAGGGAGAGAATGTTTATGTTCTTATTTGTAAACTTGAAGGCAGAGGTTCAATTCGTCAGATCAAAACTAAAGGAGGAATGCTCAAAAATTGACTTAGATGGATAATAGCTGTTGAAAAATATGAGTCGGACCTAAAACAAGAATATGAGTGCACTGACAACCCCATCTCAGGATATCAGAAGGAAAATGGACAGCTGTACCTCTGTAACTGCTGAAGTGACTACGCTTCTGAGAAGGCGTTCAGTGAAGGCTGGCACAAAGGAGTTCGACGCAGTGGCTGAGAAAGCCGCGCTTCTCCAGTTACTCCAAAGAGAAGATGCCAGGTCAATTTATGGGTCAACTGTCTCTCGAGCTGGACGGAGCAGTCAGCGAGGAAGTCAAGCCTCAGATGCAGTATCAGTGAAAACGGCAGACGCAGCGGCACGATTGGCTTCAAAATGGGCTGAAATGAATAGGGAAGAAGAAATTTCAGTCCAGAGAAAGGAGGTACTGGCCCAGCAAGAGAAGTTGAAAAAACTGGAGAAACGAAGGGACTTGGAAGTCATAGGGGCTGAATATAAAGCTTATGCTGAAGAGGAATTGAAGTTGGATGCTGAAAGAGGAGACATGAAAATAGTGAATACCCAGCTTTCAAGTCAGCCTGTAATTCAGCGGAGTAGCACTCCATGTGACCAAACCCCCCAGAGTCCTTCACTCCTTCCTTGCACTGGAAACAAACAAGAGCCTACAACGAACGAAGCCACACTGGTTCACTGCTTCCAGCACCAGAGCCATTCATAATTACCAGAGATCCTCTTAAGTTCACTGAATGGAGCACCTGTTTCAAAGCTGTAATTGAAACAGGCTGTACAAAACCAGCACACAGGCTTTACTTGAAAAGATATATTAGTGGAGAAGCACTTTGTGTGTTAGAAGGTACATTTTATAGAAGCGACGAGAAAGCATATAAGCAGGCATGGGATGCTCTGAACAAACACTATGGACACTCATTCATGGTGCAAAGGGCGTTCAGGGGAAAACTGTACAGCTGGCCAAAGATTGGGCTGAGGGAGTCACTTAAACTTAGGGAATTTAGCGATTTCCTGATCACATGCAACGATGCAATGCCCTACATGGATGGGCTAAAGGTTTTAAACGATTGTGAAGTAAATCTATTTCAAAAACTATTTCAAAAACTCCCAGACTGGGCCACCACCCACTGGAATCGACAGGTCACTAGAGCACTGGATGAAGGAAAGCCATATCCAGGGTTTAAAGAATTTTCTGACTTTGTGGCAGAGGAAGCACACATAGCATGCAACCCAGTTTCCGCCCTTCATGCATTAAAAAATGCAGATGAAAAACCTGGGAAGGAACAGAAGCGTCCAAAGGTGAGCTTCCTAGCGATGACAACAAAAGTGTCTCAAAAATCAAAAAACACTTATTCAAGCACATCAGGAAGTGGCAAAGAGGAGACTGCTGGTTCAAAAAACAGCCCTTCAGCCAACAAAAGGCAAATAAAATGACCATGTTGTCAGCAGAATCACTTTATCTATAAATGTGAAAAATTTGTAGCATTGTCATTGGAAGAAAAGAAAAAAATTGTCATTGAAATTAACGTGCTTTGGGTGCCTCAGGGTTGGCCATGTCTCCAAGAACTGCAGAAACCTGGCTACTTGCAACATTTTCAGGCAGAGCCATCCCACTCCGCTTCACGAAAAAAATCTCCAAGTCAAGAAGCCTTCTGTGGAAGCACCACAGCTAGAGGCAACCACTTCAACTGTCTCATGCAGCGTGACTGGAGACAACGGTGACCGCACATCAATGATTGTTCCTGTGTGGTTCTCATCTGCTACAAAAAACAGCCTGGAAACCTTGGTGTACGCGTTGCTGGACACGCAGAGCAGTAACACATTTATTGACCTAGAAACTTCAGAAAAAATTCAAGCAGACACAGAGCCAGTCAAATTGAAATTAACAATAATGACTGACAGGGGTTCAGTAGTGAATTGTCAAAGAGTGGTCGGACTAAGAGTGAGAGGGTACTTCTCACAAGAAAACATTGATTTGCCACCTGCATACACTCGAGAATACATACCACTGGAGCAAAACAGTATTCCCACTTGGGAAACAGCGAAAGGTTGGACCCACCTTCTTAGCATATCAGAAGAAATGCCTGATCTATTGGACCGTCCAGTAGGACTCCTAATCGGCTACGACTGCTCAAGAGCCCTGAAACCAAAACAAGTAATAGCAGGGGAAGATTATGATCCATACGCTGTCAAGACTGATTTAGGCTGGGGGATGCTCAACAACATGTGCAATAAGGCTGTCAAAAATGCCATGAAATTGAGTTTGAATATTAGCTTTTGTAATTAGTTAGAGTTCGAATATATTCGAATATCATTTGCATATAATTCACAAAAATAAGCTGCTCATTGTTGGGCGCAATATGCACGTGACACTCCCTCTAAACTGGCCTGCGTGTTATTTTCCACAAGCGGGCAGTAGAATAGAGGATATCGGTGAACTTTCATACTAGGTTACTACATCTGGGGCCTCGTTTATAAAACGTATTTTAGATCAACTGTGTGGCGCGTACGTAGAAAATCACGTCAAAGTAGTGATTTATAAAATTTCAACATGACTCGATTTGACCGTGGAAACGGTTGTGGCACTATGTCAGGTCTTCATTGACGTATGCACACGCAAGTTAATTTTATAAATGAGCCCCCTGCAGTTTCTATAGCCTAATGCGCAAATGAATAAAGCACTTTCTCGTGGATGTAATTTGCCACAACTTGGCATTTCACAATAATAGGGAAATGATTGTTTATAGGAAATCCCTGTTTATTTCTTAACACAAAAACTATTCAAACGGCTAATACTTGTATCCTAAAACAACATAAATTACTTACTCTGTTTAGTTTGATTACTTCTTTCATCATCCAATTTTATCAAAATCTTTAGAACAGAAAGGAAACATAGCCTGCCATGGGAACATTATTTAGTCTAAATTGTTATCTGACCAGATCTGTTGAACGAAGTGAAAAAAGAGACTCACGAGGCTAGCTGACCAGTAACGTTAGGTGTCCATGGAGCTGAAAGTATCACCAGAGGTTATTGGCAAGGAAAACCAGACGATCCACTTGCTCTGGGTCTAGGGCAGAACATTTTTTGTTGACAGAGGAAGTAACGTTAGCACAGGAAATGAACTTGCGTGCATGAACATGATTCGCCGTATGAAATTAAAGCCTGTATATTCATGTTAATTACAAAACGCGGGATCCAAAACTAATATTCTATTGCTCAAATTTAGGTTCGAACTTCGAATATTTTTTGACAGCCTTAATGTGCAAGCTCAAAAGATGGACAGGGTCTAATATGTGTTGGGGAAGAAGGAATGGAATTAAGATCTTTGCAAGAACTAAATGGTAAGGAGCAGGAGGGTGAAGATGGCAGCATCTGTTCTGGGACTGGTGAGGTGTGTATGCAGAAGGGTGTTGGAGAAGCACAGGTCGCCAAAAAGGAGAAAAAGAAGAAGTGCAGCTCAAAGGATGGAAATGCTGCTGACATTGCTGCTGGCAGTTCTGTGCTATGCCCTGATCTGAATGACCCCAGAAACCTAACTGATGATGAGGGAGAGGGACAGAGGAGAAGAAAAAGAAGCAAAAGAAAAGGAAAAAGAAGAAGGATTCCAAGGGCTTGTCCCCCTCCTTGGACAGTGAGGATGAGGACAAAAAAGACAAAGACAAGAAGAAGAAGAAAAAGAAGAAGGGAAAGAAGGATTCTAGCTCTTCCTCTTCTGACAGCTCTCTTCCTCTGACAGTGACAAAGACAAAAAGAAAAAGAAGTTGAAGAAGGACTCTAGTTCCTTCTACTCCTCCTTCTTCAGACAGTGAGGATGAGAAGAAGAAGAAAAGGTATAAGAAGAAGAAGAAGGATTCCATCTCTTCTTCCTCATCCGACAGCTCCTCCTCCTTGGACAAGTGAAGATGACGATGGTCTAGTGCGAAAGGCTAAAGTTCAAATAGGACAGAGTAACTTAGGGAAAAAAGGGGAACGTCTGATGCAACCTTCCTTTCTTGAGCATCCAGTTCAAAAACTAGTGGCACTAGTTGAGAATGGTTCCTAAATTAATAAACAGGAAATTGACTAGTTTGAGAAAATGATAATGAAAACCTCCAAACATCAAGAATAAAAGTGTGTTTGTGTGAAAGTCAATTTAAAATTGAAGTACCTTCCATTTTATAGGAAAATTACCAGACTTATATAACGATCATAAATCACAGTAATTTTGGTGGCAGCGTATCTGTCACAGGAAAATGTTTTATTATATTTCTTACTTTGAATATATTTAATTTCTTTTCAGTGGGAAATGTTTGTTAAAATGGGCATTATTATAGTGACACCTACTGTTCAAATCATTTTTGTTACATTGAATGGACAGATACTGTAGTCACGTGACTGAGTTCACTTATCAGATCTGAGATGTGCATGCGTTCAGAACTTCAGAACCACCGGAGATTCATACGGAAAAGAGCTCTTAACATCAATGAAGAGTCTCTGTTCGGTATCGCAATATCGTAACAACTCCTAAATTTCTGGTCAGAAGGCGCACACAGTATGTAATTGTTTTGTTATCCAGCTTTATTTGTGGAATAATCATTATCGTATTACAACTTCGTTTTTGGACATTTCATATGTACACTAAAGGGTTGCTCCTAGAAGGCCATATTGCTACGGACACTTAAAGAACATGATAACAAAATGGCTGCTAGCTAACAGAGACTTGGTTTGTGTAGCCCATATAATTTACTTGGGCTTTGTGTTTCTAAAAATAGAATATTTTATGTAATTCCAGTTTTTCACGGTGTTTGCCTGAGTTAAAAGGAAGACAATATACGCTTGTCAAACATCAGTATTGGAGCGTGGTTTATTCTGCATCAGAAGAAAAGCATTTGGAAGCAGTTACAATTCCAGTTAGTCTTTCCTTTGCAAAAAAACAAAGCAAAGCCATGCCACAGGCTATCTGATATACATTAATATTAATACAGATTTTAGACCATACTTCTCACTAACTCAGTTGTGATCTGTTTAAGCTAATTTGTGTTTTAAAAGAATTAAAGTAAATACAGTTATCCATTACTTGCATGTGCACATTGAGACAATTAGTCTACCCCTTGGCAAAATGTAATTTTGTTCAGTATTAAAACGTTTTGAAGATACTTTGTATCACTGATAATGTTATGCTACTATTTGTAGAGCCAAATGTAGGTAGTAGGTGTACAGTATGTCATTTTTAGTACTAAAACATACAATAACACTCCATTGATTTAGTTTTATCTTAAATTACAACAACACAATATTTGACAGTGACATTGAAGAAATGTAAAACATTTTAATCAAAATACAAATATATATCTATAAACAACAACATAATACAACTATAATTACTAGCAATATACAACTTTTATCAGATTGACCTGATGTAGATGGACTGAATTGTTGCCGACTTTGATTAATGAAAAAGTTTTTAAACTGAATGGGGTTGTTAGCCTGTTGTTAGTAGACGATTAATTAACCAATTGATTGGATTTGTTCAACACAGACCATCCATCCATCCATCCATCCATCCATCCATTATTTATACCCGCTTATCCTGAGCATGCTCGTGGGGGGTGCCGAGCCTATCCCAGCATGCATTGGGCGAGAGGCAGGAATACACCCTGGACAGGCCCCCAATCTACCACAGGGCACACACACATTGACTCACACACTCACACCTATGGGTAATTTTAAAGTCTCCAATTAGCCTACCTGCATGTCTTTGAACTGTGGGAAGAAACCAGAGTACCCAGAGAAAACCCACATGGAGAGAATGTGCAAACTCCACACAGAAAGGCCCCAACCCTAGATTCGAACCCACCACCTTCTTGCTGTGAGGCAACAGTGCTACCCACTACATCACCGTGCCATCAGTCCTCGCCAATTACATTTTTTTTGTCTCACCCAAAGCTATAAAGCTTTCTCTTAAGAAAAGCTTTGTGTTAGTTCTTATGTGAAATATCCATAACAGGCCCACCTGCTAGCAGTTAGGTTTAAGTTAGGTAGCTAGCAAATGACTATTAGGCAAATGAGCTAAGTTCTCAGTTGACACTAATTGTTGCAGTTTAGTTAATTGTCAGTCTGAGATTTTGAATCATGCTTAGAGTTCAACTAATGTTAAGCCAATGAAGATTTAAAAAAAAAAAAAAATTAATAGTTAAAAAAAGTGTAAATAATATCCATCCATCCATCCATTCTCTAAACTGCTTAATCCAGGTCAGGGTCACGGTGGCAAAGGGGCAAGCAGAGCAGCTCAGACGTCCCGCTCCCCAGCAACTTCCGCTAACTCATACCGGTGAATCCCCAGGCGATCCCAGGCCAGCCTTTGGATATAATCCCTCCAGCGTGTCCTAGGTCTACCCCTGGGTCTCCTTCCTGGGCTGAGCCCAGAACACCTCTAGAGGCACCCAGGAACCACCTCAAGTGACTCCTTTCAATGCAGAGGAGCAGCGGTTCTACTCTGAGGTCCTCCCGGATAGCTGAGCTCCTCACCCTATCAAGGAGAGTAAGCCCTGCCACCCTATGGAGAAACCCCATTTCGACCGCTTGTATTTGCGATCTCACCCTTTCGGTCACTACCCATAGCTCATGATAGGTGAGAGTAGGGATGAAGATCGACTAGTAAATCGAGAGCTTTGCCTTTCGGCTCAGTTCCTTCTTCACCATCACCGTCCGATACAATGGCCGCATTCCTGCGGGAGCTGCACCGAGATGGCTGTCGATCTGCGAATCCCTTTTTCCCTCTCTCGTGAATGAGACCCCAAGATACTTGAACTCCTCCACATGGGGCAGTTGCTCCTCCCTTACTTGAAGAGGGCAAACCATATTTTTCCAGGAGAGGACTATAGCCACAGACTTGGAGGTGCAGATCCTCATCCCGATCTCATCACACTCAGCTGCAAACCACTCTAGTGCACATCAAAGATTACAGTATGATGAGGCCAAGAGAACAACGTCATCTGCAAACAGCAGAGCTGCCACTCCAGTGTCCCCAAACTGGACACACTCCATACCTCGGCTGCACCTTGAAATCCTGACCATGAATACCACAAACAGGAGGGGAGACAAAGCATACCCTTAGCGGAGTCCGACACCCACTCTGAATGAGCTTGACTTGGCTGAGAATGTGAACAGAGCTTTTGCTCCGAGTATACAGGGACCGAATGGAACGCAACAGCGACACCCTAAACTCCCACAGCACCTCCCACAAGATACCCCGGGGAACACGGCCATACGCCTTCTCCAAATCCACAAAACACATGTAGATTGGATAAGCAAACTCCCATGCCCCCTCAAATATCTGTGAGAGGGTAAAAAGCTGGTCTGTTGTTCCACAACCTGGACGAAACCTGCATTGTTCCTCCTAAATCTGAGGTCCAACCATCGGCCAAAGCCTCCTTTCCAGCATCTTAGCATAGACTTTCCCAGGGCGGCTAAGGAGTATGATTCCCCGATAATTGGAACACACCCTCCAGTCCCCCTTCTTAAAAATGGGGACTACCACCCTGGTCTGCCACTCCAAAGGTACTGTTCCCAACTTCCACGCGACATTGAGGATTTGTGTCAGCCAAGACCACCAACATCCAGAGCCTTCAACTTTTCCGGACAAATCTCATCCGCCCCTGGTGCACTGCCACTGAGGTGCTCTCCAACTACCCCAGTGACTTCTGCCACAGAGATGGGCTCTGATCCCCCGGATTGCTCCAGCTCTGCTTCCAAAAAGGAGGGTGTGTCTGTCGGATTCAGGAGGTCCTCAAAGTGTTCCTTCCACCTTTCGACAATATCCCCAGTTGAGGTCAGAGTTTCACCATTCCTGCTGACAGCCTGAACGGTGTCCCGCTTTCCCCTCCTGAGGTGCAGAATGGTTTTCCAGAACCACTTTGGGGCTGACTGAAAGTCCTCTAAGGCCTCTCCAAACTCCTCCCATGCCCTGGCTTTTGCTTCTGCCACTGCTGCGACCTTTTTCGCCTGCCGGTACCTGTCTGATGTATCCGAGGTTCCCAGAGCCAACAAGCCTGTAATGCCTCTTTCTTCAGCTTGACAGCCTCCTTCACCACTGGAGTCCACCAAAGGGTCCTTGGGTTGCCGCCAGTACATGCACGGACCAGCTTTTAATCACAACCTCTAGCAGCAGCTTCCACAATAGAGGTTTTGAACAGGGTCCATTCAGACTCCATGTCCCCAACCTCCTCTAGGATACGGAAAAAGCTCTCTCAGAGGTGAGAGTTGAAATCATTCCGGACGGAGTCTTCTGCCAGGCGTTCCCAGCAGACCCTCACTACACGTTTAGGCCTACCTGCTCTGTCTGGCAGCTTCCCCCGCCATCTGATCCAACTCACCACCAGATAAGATAAGATAACATAATCCTTTATTAATCCCGCTGCGGGGAAATTTGCAGTGTTACAGCAGCAAAGGGGATAGCGCAATAGAGTAAAAATATAATAGATATAATATATACAAACAACATACAGACAATGCACAGTTTAGCATACTTTATACAGTGGATTGCACATGAGTGGATTGTCAGTTTTGGTGTGTGTGATCTACTGGGAGCAGTGTTGATTGCAAAGTCTGACAGCAGTGGGAAGGAAGCACCTGCAGTATCTCTCCTTCATGCACCGCGGGTGAAGCAGCCTATCACTGAAGGAGTTGCCCAGTGCTGTTAGAGTGACCTGCATGGGGTGGGACATGTTCTCCATCAGGGATGATAGCTTAGCCATCATTCTCCTTTTTCACAGCACCTCCACTGGGTCGAGGGGGCATCCCAGGACAGAGCTGGCCTTCTTAACCAGTCTGTTAAGTCTCTTCCTGTCAGCAGTCGAGATGCTGCTGCCCCAGCAGACCACTCCATACAAGATGGCTGATGCCACCACAAAGTGAAAAAAGTTCCTCAGGAGTGCCCCCTGCACTCCAAAAGACCTGAGTCTCCTCAGCAGATAGAGTCTGCTCTGTCCTTTCTTATATAGTGCATTTGTATTGTCAGTCCAGTCCAGTCCAGTTTATTATTCAGGTGAACACCCAGGTACTTGTAAGATTTCACCATCTCAATGTCCATTCCCTGGATGTTCACTGGTATAGGAGGAGAGTGTTGGCACCTTCGGAAGTCCACCACCAGCTCCTTGGTTTTTCCTGCATTGAGCTGGAGGCGGTTCCGCTGACACCAATCCACAAAGCCCTGGGTCAGATCTCTGTACTCCTGTCTGACCCAGGGCTTTGTGGATCGGTGCCAGCGGAACCGCCTCCAACTCAATGATGGTGATCAGTTGACAACTCTTCACCCAAGTGTCCAAAACAAATGGTTGCAGGTCTGATAAAACAACTGCAAAGTCGATCATCGACCTTTGGCCCAAGGTGTTCTGGTACCATGTACAGTTATAATATCCTTGTGTTTGAACATGGTGTTCGTTATGGACAAATCATGACTAGCACAAAAGTCCAATAACATAACACCGCTTGGGTTTATATCAGACAGGCCTTTCCTCCGAATCACGCCCCTCCAAGTTTCCCAGTCATTGCCAACGTGGGCATTGCAGTATCTAAGTAGGACAATGGAGTCAGTAGGTGGGGCCTTTTCCAGCACCCCTCCCACCTTCTCCAAGAAGGCTGAATACTCTGAACTGCTAGTAGGCACATAAGCACAAATAACAGTCAAAGTTCTCCTCTCTGCTACACGCAGTCGCATCAAGGCGACCCTCTCATCCACTGCAGTAAACTCCAACTGAGCGGCCACCAGCCGGGGACTTGTGAGTATCCCCACTCCCGCCCGGCGCCTCTCACCCTGTAAAACTCCCAAGTAGGAGAGAGACTACCCCTATCCAGGAGTTTGGTTCCAGAGCCAACACTGTGTGTAGAGGTGAATGAAACTATATCTAGTTGGTATGTCTCAGCCTCACACACCAGCTTCGGCTGCTTCCCCACCAGAGAGATAATGTTCCACGTGCCAAGAATCAGTTTCCATTGTCTGGGCAGATGATCCACGGATCTACCCTGTTCTTGCCCACTGCCCGACGGGCATTGCACCCGACCCCTACCCTGAACCTTGTGAGTGGTGGGCCCACATGGTTTTCCCACGTAGTCTATTCGGGCTGGGCCTAGCCGAGATACATAGGCTGCGCAGCCACCAGGCACTCGCCTGCGGACACCACTCCCAGGTATGGCTCCAGGGATAGATCCCGGTAACCCTATTCTGGGCAGAGTAAACTTAGTTTTGTATTTGTTTACCATAGTTAGGGGTTGATTGGATCATGTTTGTCTGGGTCCTCACCCCAGACCTGTTTTCCTCGGGAGACCCCACCGGGGGACATGTAATATCCCCGACGACATAGCTCTGGGGATCATAAAACCTCACAAGCCCTGCCTCCATGACAAGGCCACAATCCAGGAAGGGGTAAATAATATAGCTGAACAAAAAACAAAATAAAAAGGATCAGGCAGTTTATAGTCAGGTAATTTGGTATATCTAGCTTAAAATCTAGAAATTAGGTCCCCTAAATCCAACATTAATTAATAAAGATCAGAGTTGGCTTCGCTTTAAGAAAGCTACTCACTAAAAGGCAAACAGCTGTTTTTGGGACTGCTGAACATTGAGTAACATACCTTTAATTTATCACATATTTAGACAGTTCAAATATTTATTCATAGCTTGGAAGAATCCTAAAGTAGAATTTTGATATTGCATCACTACAGATATCAACACTGTTTAGTTCCCCTGCAACAACACAGCCCTATCACCAGTGTCTCAACCTCCACCTGGAAGCGGTGGGAAGTCGGGAGATTAACAGAATAGAGTGGTTATAATTATATTTACAGTGAATGTCTTTCACAACTGTAGAACCTTACAAAATATATATCACAAATGACAAATCAAAAAATCCAGAAAATTAACAATAACATATTTTCAAAAGTAGCAATTCATGTTTCTGGCCTCTATGGTAGGCGGCTGCTGTCTTGTTGAAGAAATGCACAAATCTCAGTGTTTCCCAATCAGCTATTCCTGGCATTGGATGAGAGAGGTTCTGTGAAAGGTAATGGAATATATCAAATGTAAATTTAAAAAAAACAAGCATGAATCTGACAGTTTCTTTTGGCTCATATTTCAATTCCCCCCTGGCTCAGGCTCTGACAATTTAAAAGGGATTATTATCACCCAGAAATATAGCAGTTCAGGCACTCTGATCTCTAATTAAAAGTTGTGGATGGCTTAATTTTGTGCTCTGTGCTGTTCTCATCACATCCCAGCATAGCAAGATTGATGGATCTCTGCAATTGTCTACTTCGTCTCAGTGACACACACACCACACACATTGCGATCATGGCTATAGCAGCAGCTCAAGGAAATGGGAATCAAAATTAGATTTTCCCCTTTAAAGAAGCAAATATTCCTGAGATGAGGATAGAGAAAAAGCAGAGCATGAGAAAGAAGAGGAGAAGAAAAGCAAGCAATCCTCAAAACTCCTCTTTTGTTTTCCTTTAAAGCTGCATTTGCTCACAACTCTTGCCAAGCATATTAACTTCGCTGCACTTCTGTTCACAGAATTATTAACAAGGCAGCCCTTGAATATGAACTGGAACCATGCATTATGCTCCCGATATTTATCTTGTCATTAGACACTCTTGGCACCAGCTCCTCCACTGGGCCCCTCAATCAATGACCAGAAGGCGCAGGCTTTGATTACGAAGCCCAATTGGGCATTCATTTCCTAGAAACCAAAATCTAGCACTGATAATCCCGGGCTATAAATTTACAGCCAGCTGTCATTTTTATTTCACAGAAGAATGGGAAAACTAGAGAAGTATGGACAAGAGAGGAGAGGAATATTGCACCCAGGAACATCTGCTTGAGCCACCTGCTGAACAGCAGCAGTGATTTGTGAGCATTCCACTCCTTTTCACTGAGCCTGGTTCAGTGCAGACTCCTTGACAGCCACATAGAGTCTGCTCATACCCAGTCATTGTAGGGAAAACAGCCTTGGACAAACCTTGCTGTTTTGCAATGTGACTTCAATTTCTGCTGGACAAGCCTTTAAAGGAAGGCTCTGAATATTGTGATGTTTTTATCTGATAAACAGGGCTTTGACCCCTGAGAATTCAGTTGGTATTACTTTCTATAAGTACACTGTTCTACTACTTCCTTGCAACATTTATTGTGATGGTAACAAAATACAAGTCTGTGCACTGCAAAACTGTAACAGCTGCATTGGTTTTTTAGCCAAAGTTTAGGACAAAGCATACTGTGGCTCGATTGGATTGTTAATTTGAATCGAGGCCTAAGTCTGAGAAATGGTATATGGCAATATTAGGGGAAATATACAGTATGCACACCACTATGTATCACATTCTTTTCATGAAGCCAATATGATATGATAATTTTATTATTTATTTTGTTTTTGTAGAATATACACTGACAATAGACTGACAATAGTTTGTCAAGTTTCATAGTTTACCGGCTAGATACTTTTTATGAGCATTTGAGGTTTTGTGTTCCAGTCCGATTACACTAGATATCTGGGTGTTGTGTGTTTTGGTCAGGCAGAGATTCGGTGACTAGGACAGAATGAAGGAGAAGGAAAGACAGACAGCCCCCACATTGGATTTACTGCAGGTGTTGGAAAGCAGATGTCTGTAATATCACACTGGCAGCAGCTCAGGGAAGTGTTGGACAGGGAGGATGGGGGAGCTGTGCTCTCCAGGAAACCCCCTCTTCTTTTCCTTTCCTCTCTCCCACCTTGTTTTCCACCAAGCTTAACAGGTTCCTGTACACATTTTTCATTCCCTCCGTCATTGATTTGTGCAATCAATTTAATTCCAGAAACATTCTAATACTCTTAATCACTAAGCATTTACTTGTGATCCCATTGATTTACTATGTTAACCCTTGTGTTCTGTTTACTTATTAGCACCAGTGAAACTGTCAGATATACCCAGGATATTATTGGAATCTTAAAGCAATAAAGATAAATAAAAAATAAAAATACAAAAACATTAAATATATTTTTATCTAAATTCCAAACAATATATACAGTTAATGATTGCCAGTTATCTCTAGATCACATCTAACAATGAAAGTTTTATTCATTTGTGATAAAGATGTGATTTAATTTTTCTTTTTAATCCACTAGAGTGAAGGCATGGGGCACAAACCCAGTTTATCTGTGAAAAATTAAAATGATACAAGGTTTTAATGCAGTAAATTTAAGATATTAATTGTTTTAAACAGACATGAATCATTTTTTAAGACAAAGTATACAGATTATTATAACAAATAGAAACACAAAACAAGAACCAAATTTACATTTTAGTGTAGACACTGGTCATGAAATACTCACAAAAATGTCATTCCTCTTTTAATAAAAGTTTAAAGTGGGTCAGTTTGACCCAATCTGAGCAGAAGGAGTTAAGAAGTTTTTGCCCCATACTGGAGTGAAATGGTTCCTCTGCTGCTTTGTCTTTCTCAGGCTTGTCAACACTCATCAGATTTTCCGACTGTGACATTCTTCTAGTCAGTGTTTAAGATGGACTGAGTTTTCCTGACTGGGCTCATATGGCTGACCATTCCACAGAGCAAACAGTATTTACACTGGCTGTGGGTCAGGAATCCCACTACAATCAGGAATCCCACTAAAATCCCAATCCCAACAGCACATATACTGGTTGTAGACTCTGACCCCAGCTATAGTCCAAACTGCCCATTTAAGCAGTCTGTGAAAGTGGCTGCAGTCTTAATGTCTTAATTATGTCCATGGACAGCTATTTCTCTGCCTTCCTTCAGGTTGGAAGGGCCTGTCTCTGATAAATTTCCACCTGTTTGGAGAGATTATTAAATTCCAGCTATGTGTGTAAAAACTGCAGCGCAGGTTAGAGGTTAGGCCTTTGTTTGAGCCCAGTGGCAAAATCCCCCAAGCCCCTGCTCTCTTTTGGCTTTTGTTATGCTGCAGCCACTTCCTCCTTTCAGTCCAAGCAGCCTAAATATATCTCCCCTTTCACTCCTGTGACATGTTGGGAACAGCTCCCAAGGCTAGGAACAGCCCAGTCATAACACACAGACTTTGAGACTTGTGTCAATGCCTTGTTTAATATGGACCAAGGCTTGTGCTGGTATTAGGCATAATTTAATGTAATTTCATTTGAAATTTGAAGTTTTTTTAGAATTAACAGTTTCTATTAAATGTGATTCATGTACTGTTTAAAAACAACTAAAAACCGTATTTATGGTGTCATGGGCTGTCAGGTGTCATGGGCTTTTTGCAGATTGGTAGCTGTGTGATACATTTGAGCTTTTATATTTGGCCCCAGTCTCAATGAAAGTTTAATTCAGACTGCTTGTTCCCAGATGTTTGCTGCACTACTTAAGAAAAATTAATTTTCCCCCTCCCCTCATGATACACAAATTTCCACAGCCTTTTGAGCAATATAGATCCTCCTATTGCTGTACAATAAATGTTTTGAAAGGTAAATTCAAATAATATGAACATGGTTTTATTCTAAAATTACTAAAAGTACAAAAATAATACTTAGTTTGGGAGCAATTTCACCTTAGCTGCTATATCAGATACAGTTGAGGCCAAAATTTGACATACACCTAGGCTAAAGACATTCAAGCTCAATTTTTCACAACTCCACACATTTCACGTTACCATACATTTCCAGTCTTAAGTCAATTAGGATATCTACTTTATTTCCATAAGAGGTAATTTCATAATAATAGCTAAGAGACACATTTATTTCAGCTTTTATGTACTAAATCAGATTTTCAGTTGGTCAAAAGTTTACATACACTTTGTTAGTATTTCTGGCATTGCCTTTTAATTGCATAACTGGAATCAAACACTTGGGGTAGCCTTCCACAAGCTTCTCGCAATACTTGCTGGAATTTTCGCCCATTTCTCCTCACAGAACTGGTTTAATTTAGTCAGGTTTGTGGGCCTCCTTGCTCGGACACGCTTTTTCAGTTCAGTCCACAAATTTTCTATGGAACTCAGGTCAGGGCTTTGTGATGGCCACACTTTCATTTTGTTGTCTTTAAGCCATTTTGTTACAACTTTGGAGGTATGCTTAGGACCATTGAGCCTCATTTACCAACCGTTCTTAAGAAGAATTTTCTTCTTAAAACCCACTTACGCAGCTTTCACGAAGATTCTGACATTCACCAATGTTTTCTTATTTGGGATTTGTTCTTGGGTAAGAACAGAATCTACGCACACTCAAGAGCACACTTACGCACATTTGAGTGCTGACATGTTTGTGCAAAATAATTAGGGGTCCAAGCAGCGAAGCTGGTGGAACCCTATTGTATTTGTTAGGATTATTATTATTATTATTATTTTTATTATTTTTCTCCGCTAAAAGTGTCTGAGGCTCAGCAACCATAAGTCCTACAGCAACCAAATTTGGTAGATGGGTTCCTATGGCCCCCACTACTCAGGCACTAAAAATCACCTATGTCGGCCAGATGGTGGCGCTATAACAAAGGGTTATGCATAAAAGGCCATAACTCCCACACCATAAGTCCGATCAACACAAAACTTCATCGACATATGCATCTGAACGTGCTCTATAACTTTGCCATTGGGACCACCTATGTCCGCCATATTATTTGCCCGCCATTTGGCCGTTTTTATTAGGTGGGGTGCGGAAGAGCTGTGGCTCCAAACCTAAACGGTTACGACATCTAGTAAACTTCTTTACGGCAAGCGACATCCATGGCGACTCAAGTAATCCGACACCGTAGGGTCTAGTTTTTATCAGTGAGGGGACGGTCTGACCGTCGGGGAGGCAATGAAAGACAGTGCCACCCAGAGTTCATGCTAGGATAGGCTACCAAAAGTTTGTTAGTAAAAGCTTTCTGAGAGGATGAATCATTACTTTTCTTTGACATGGATCCATTTGAAGACAATAACGGGTGAGTTCGTTTACTCTTTAAATCCGTCATTATGCTGAGAGAAATCGTATTCTCAATTTAATCTCTAAATTGACTGTAAGGTTAGGGTTGTAACTAGTTAGCTGTTTCGTAGGTGACTTAGTTAATGCACTCGTCTTAACATAGACTGCGTTGTTGCTGTTCTTGTTTGTGTTAGTGTTAATCAGTTTAACCTACAGGGTCCAAGTTGAACTATGCAGTTGTTCCCTGCACTTGGAACGGTAGGCTACTGCCCTCTAGGGTTTTCGACACACTTGTTCCTGGTTATGGTTATACACTTTGTTGTACGTCGCTCTGGATAAGAGCGTCTGCCAAATGCCTGTAATGTAATGTAATGTGATATTCCGTAGGAACAAGATAAACCCGACATTAGCCCTAAAATATGCCAATACAGCAGTGAAAACGCTGCTCACTGAATAACGAAATAAACGAGACAACGTTTTTTAAAAATTACCATGTCATTATACAGTCAATATCTGGGACTACGCATTTAATAAATATACAATCTTAGCATCGGGTTTACGCGTAGAGATGTCCCTTTTGCGAATGAGTGGTCATATATTGTCTTGGACAATCCGTTTGTGAAATATAGGCGCATATGTGACGCCTGCGTCGGCTACCTTCAAAAATAGCTGTGCGTAATACCACACCTGTTGCTTACGGCGTTGTCGCCCTTTTTAGTACAATTTGGCTTGATTGACAATTCATTTATTCAGTAGGTGAGAGTATAAGCTTTCTAACGATGTATAACATGTCTGATTTTGCTTTTGGAATAGCGTTTTATCGGTCAGCGTAACCAAAAATTTTCTTATATGCCAGTGTCTAAATAAATAATACGGTAGGCTATTCTGCGAGCAGCACGCAGGTCGCGACTTGATATTTCGTCTTTTGTTTCGTTTTTTCTCAATGTCGTATTTATTCTTTGAAATGTGTATTTATGTATTATTATTCTATCTGTCTCTGAGGTGCTCTGAAATGTGCATTCTCTGCTAAGCTGAGCCATGGATTGGTATAGGTTTGTGTCTGATGTAGTGTTGCACAGTACGCCGACACTTCAGCACTTTTTCGGTACTTAAAAAAAAAGAAAAAAGAAACGGTTCGGTATTAGAATTTTCCGACGTTCGGTAGTTTTGCATCAAATGTAAAAGCCAGGGACATGTGTCTCCCACATTACCGATTGAGAGGATGAAAAGTGTAATTTGTCAGAATCTTCGCTAGATGGCAGTAGCAACTAAGGTTGGCAAGTGAGGTGACCTGCGCTTGTGCATTTTTTCGTGGTTGATACAGCGCAAGCTTAGACTCAGTTCACTTCAGTAGCAATAGCTGTTCTAATTTGTAAATATTTTATTATAGGAAGATGCTGTATTGTTATTGAAATATGCTGTTTTTAGATATATTTTAAAGTGAAAGACCTGTTTACAGATAATTTACTTTACAATTGTTTAATTTTTGCAATATATTTAATATAGTTTTCTATGGTTTAGTGTTGTAACACTATAGTCCTATGCTTATTGATATATTGAACAGGCTTCAACTTAAAGGTTGTTAATAAACCAGGTTTTTAATAAACCGTGAATTCGAAAATGAGGTCATATGTGTGTTACGACATCCCATCTAAGTGTTACGACATAGTAAAGGCCTTTACGGGAAGCGGCCAGGACACATCCATGGCGACGCAGCTAAGTCATTCGACAGCGTCTCTTAGCACAAAATTGGCCATAAGTCATCCATTTTTTATACAATCATCATGATGTTCAGTAGATATGTTGGGTGAAGGTATATGATCATGAGGACAAAGCCATTTTAAAATCGCTCAATAGGGGGTGCGATGGTGCCAATGCTTGGACCCCTCCCAACGCCGCTTGCGGCTGTAATTGGTGATTGCATTTTCTTCAATTCTACAGTTAAATAATATTATAGGATTTAAATTACAATAATATTTGTATTATTTATAATATTTTTTAATAATTATTTTCATTATTTTACAAAGCATTAAGGTGCCAGGTTCCGCCTCCGAGGGTGGTTGCTTCAGCGGGAGTAAATAATAAAAATCTAACCATTGTAGTGATCTTTTATTTTTGGGGGTTTCAATTATGCAATGTTTGGTCTATACTGCAAAAGCAAATGTTTAAATTTTGAATACAAACTAAGCACTTAAGTAACACTTTTTAAACACATGGACATGTTTAAGAAGAGAACGTTGCTAGGGGGGTGACACCAAAATGACTGGCAATACATTTTTTGTGCAGTGTTTTCTGCAGCGACAGGTTTACTCCGATGCAGTTTACTGCCGATTGATTTAATTAGCGGTATTAATGTGACAAGAAGCGCTTTGTCGTTTGAATGCATAACACGCAATTCCTTGCGCCCACTCCCACCAGTATTTTTTATTATTTTTTTGCCTCAGATTTGACATCAAACCATTTTTTTACTTCATCAGTTGTGCGCCCTTCTCCGGATACAGCATTCACTGAATGAGTAATATCATCTCATGCATCTTTTTTGTGTTATTTTATATCCACTACTGATGCTGCTAAATATGACAGGTCGTTTGCTGTTCACTTCCCGCAGCAAAACCTCCACTTCCGAACTACTGAAGTTTTTCTTACGTTTGGAGCCCGGTGCTCCACCGTCTTTAGATTTTTGTTTGGGCATTATTGACTTCATTTGCTCTCAACTTTTCTTTTCGATTTCTGTGTGTGCACACGGCCCTGCAGTCTCATGCCCTTTTATGGGGACTGGCGGGGCATTTACCTATGCTAATTAGGAGCAACTGGCACGCGCTTTACACTTACAAGGACAATGGGATTCATCATTTTAACACGTGCGAACAATTCTGCAGTTTAAGAACACGTCGTGAATCTGACGTAGACTTTTCTTAGGAATTTAAGAAAAAACTTTGGTGAATATAAAAAATTCAAATTCTCATTGGTGAATGAGGCCCATTGTCCTGCTGGAAGACCCAGTTGCGACCAAGTTTTAACTTTCTAGCTGATATCTCAAGGTGTTGCTTCTGTATTTCTCAATAATCCTCCCTCCTCATGATGCCATCTATTTTCAGAAGTGCACCAGTCCCTTTCCCAGCAAAACACCCCCACAACATGATGCTGCCACCCCCATGCTTCACAGTTGGGATTGGTGTTCTTTGGATTAAAAGCCTCACCTGTTTTCCTACCTACATAGTGTTGATCATTATGGCCAAACAGTTCAATTTTTGTTTCATCTAACCAGAGAACACTCCTCCAAAAGGCTGGGTCTTTGTCCTGGTGATCGTTGGATTAGGGGCTTCTTCCTTGCGCTACAGCCTTTCAGGCCATGGTGATGTAGGATTCTCTTAATGGTGGATGTTGACACTTTGGTACGTGATGCCTCCAGCTCCTTCACCAGTTCCTTTGTTGTCTTGGAGTTCAGTTGAACCTTCCTGAACGATGCAGTGTCTATGTGGTCCCCAGATTTTTATATTTGCAAACAATTGTTTGTACAGATGCTCGTGGTACCTTCAGTTGTTTGCAAGTCGCTCCTAAAGAGGAACCGGACTTGTGGAGGTTCACAATTTTTTTTTTCTGAGGTCTTGGCTGAGTTTCTTTGATTTTCCCATAGTATCAAGGGCAAAAAGGCAATGGCTCTAACGGTAGGCCCTTAAATATAGCCACAGGTGCCAATTAACTCCCAATAAACTCAATTATGACAATTGGCCAATAAGAAGCTTCTAAAAAGTCATTACATCAATTTCTGGAATCTTCCAGACTGTTTAAAAAGACAGTCAGACTTGGTGTATGTTAACTTTTGACCCACTGGAATTCTGATATAGCAAATTAAAGCTGAAATAAATCTGTCTCTAATCGATTGTTTTAAAATTACCTCTGATATGAACAAAGTAGATATTCTAATTGACTTGGCAAAAGAAATGTATGGCAACATGATATGTGCGGAGTTGTGAAAAATTGAGTTTTAATATCTTTAGCCTAGGTGTATGTAAACTTTTGGCCTCAACTGTAAGCCTGCATATTCTTGCTAGTGCAGCTTTATGTACAGTACATAAATCAGATACATACAGTAGGAGCAGGCCTTGTTCCAGTCTGCTGAGAATAAAAATCAATTCAAAGTTGCATTCAAAATCTTTCAAAGAGCACCTGGCAATACATTTGCATCAGTGTTGCTTTAAGCCTAAAGAACAATGAAAAGTTTAATAATATTTCACATTGACATTTGACAGTCCTAATAATAGAGTATCCTGCCCATATGATGCTTCCTGGTAACTGTTTGTTTGGTCAATGAACATAAAAAATAAATCTTAAATTCTGACCCTGCCAAAGTGGATTACAGCCAAGAATACTGCAGGGTGGCATATAATCTCTCAGAGTCACTTAGGAAAGGATGGTTCCAGTTGACCAGATGACCCCCTCTGCTTTCCTTAATAGTGATTCATCAGGTGACTTTAGAGCCTGCACTCTAGTAACTACACAGTAGTAGTAACTGTGAAACCTGGCTGGTGGATTACAGACCCAAAAGAAGTGTCTGTTGACTGTATGCTTCAATGGGCTACTATGTGCTTTCCTTTGAGAATGAAAGAAGCAATGGAATGGGCCCAAAATAATAAGTGGGAATTCCATACTGGGGAGAAGAATTGTTAAAAATACCCAAGATAAAAACATTTCCCGAGTAATGTAATGTTTTTTTTTTTTGAGAGAAGATCACACTTGTTGTTTTGTAACAGCACCCCCCCCCCCCCAACCCAGTCTGAGGGATGGCTATCAGATACAAAATTCAGCTCAATTAGAGTACAGCCCATTTATTTTGAATGGTTCACTTGTATTCCTTTACAGCTATTGTCTGGAGTTCTCAATAAATGTGAACAAGGGGGCGCCTTCTCCATCAGTAACACAAATTTACT
This sequence comes from Anguilla anguilla, assembly GCF_013347855.1. Lineage (NCBI taxonomy): Eukaryota > Metazoa > Chordata > Actinopteri > Anguilliformes > Anguillidae > Anguilla > Anguilla anguilla. The sequence continues at coordinate 35,176,301 of NC_049207.1, forward strand.
AGCTAATGTTTGTGCAGTGTCACCCACCATAGTGGTTTGAACGAACAGCTCCCAACACCAGCTTAGGTTTTTTCATTACTATTGAAATGCTAATCAAACAAAGACACAAACAAAGCATTAAAAGCAGGGGAACAACATTTTTACTTGCCTGAAAACTGGCGTAGGACAACAAGTGATATGAAACATAATTCAAAGTTAAATTCTATGCATCTTCAAAAGGGATGCGCAATATTTTTGTCTATTTTGTCCTATTCAATATTGTATTCAGAGAAACCCAGAATATCACAGTACTGTCTTTACCATTGGATTTGTACCACACACAACTAAGAACAATTAAGCAAAATTAAAAGCAAAATTAAGGAAACCTTCACTGTTAGTAGAGACATGCAGGTTCATTATCTAATGTCCCTGCTGTCAGTATCTGACTGAATTTTAATTGCTACCAACTTCCATTTTAAATGTAGTTATAGAGTGAGAGGTGTTTTCGAACTCTACCAATGGAAAATGAGGCTTATTTCTGTTTAATGATAACTTTTTAGCATCAGTGATAATAAGAAAGATAATCTATTTATGGTGTAATATCAGCTTGAAAATTGCTTATACACATACCCTGTTTGGTTAAGTAGTCAGTCCATAACTGATATTCATATATCTGAGATTCTATTGTACTGTATATGAGCTTGACAATCTTCTCACTGGCACTGATCAGCCCCCAGGGTATGGGGTTTCCCGCACCTCTTTTATATTATTTACTCAAGCACCAATGGAAAAGGTTATAGCTTCGAATCATGCAAAGCCTCTCTTGAAAAATGTGAGGCTTCAAGATGAGTCTGGTCTCAGGTGATGATTCAAATGATGCTAGTCTGAATTGAACTCCTCCCACACTCTCCAGCATAGGCAGATAACTTGTGAAAAAGGAAAAAGTATCGCCTCCAAGGTAGTGGAATGAGGGTGTCGATTCTCTGGTTCCTCAGGGTAAGGTAGACAAAGGACCGCTATTTGCCTTTGAAGAGCGTGTGCCTTTCATGTCAGGGTGAGCACAGTGGTGAATGGTCATGCAGTTGAATGGGCCGGATGGTGATTTAGTGTGTGAATGACCCTACGGCCTGGCTAGACCTCACAGGGCCCAGGGGTCAGGAGGGTGCTGGTGCAGTGGTTAAGAAGCCCTCTTTGTAGCCCAACAGATGTAAATTATATTCCTAGGTGGAACACTCCTATTGAACTCAAAGTAATTAACCAGAAAAAATCCAGCTAAAATTGTTTTTATAGCAGGTAGTGCAAAAATGGAAACACAACAGTGTTTCAACATAGAAGGGTTCGGATAGTTTCATAATGGTGTGGGTCACATTATCTTTGAATGGTTTGGATGTACTCATAGTCTTAGAAGACAAGGTCAATGTGAACCATTAAAGTGTCAATCTTAAAATTTTTCAAATTAAAAAATACATATTTGATACCATTTCATATTACCATACCATTTTGAAACCATATTTGTAGCAATATAGGTTCAATATATGTGCTTGAATTCTCAAATTGATCCTCTATATGTTTTTCCACTGGAGGTGTCGGCTCTGTCAAGTATTCAAGTATCCACAGGAACTTGCATACTGAATGCAAAAGGGCAAGCATTTAAATTTCAAAAAGCATCTATAAAATTAGGTTTGATAAGTTGGTCAATATTACCGTGTCAGACAACATTGTTGGTTGTTGTAGGCTGAAGACTTCTTTCACCAAAACATGCTACTGCTGGACTATCTTCTAAAAAGAAATAAGCACTTGATGTGCTTCTAGTAATATCTCCTCAATGGAAAACAAACTTTGACTACCAGTGATCACAGATGTTGCCAAATTCACCAAAACTGAAACATTTAAGAAAGACTTAATGGTACTGAGAGTGATCATCTTCACCTGTTTGTTGTTTTTGAGGATGAAAGAGCATGATGTGTATTGACACACTTCATTATTTTTTTAAATAAAAGATTGGCATATTCCTCCCTGAGAATTCCAAACACTAGTATACTTTATGTCATGGCAAATACAAATGGCTCACTGTATGCTATTATGCTATGCTATATCAACAAAAACACATTATGGTCAAAAATATGTCTGAATAGGTTTGTAATATTCAACATTTCCATTCATTATCTAACCCACTTATTCCTGGTCAGGGTCGCAATTAAACTGTTCATGGTCAAATTGATCGTCATTTATCTTGCCTGTATGCTTGAGCATTTTGATCACTCCATGTACAAGCCATGGCTGGGCAAAGCCTGCAATAATAGTCTGAGGTTTTAGGCCCTACCTTGTAGTCATGTAGCTGTCTGAGACATGAAAAGGCTTGGGTAACGGAACCAGGTATCACTGTGGCATACTTATTGGACTGAATCGCAACTTAGATTTTGATGATTAATTTCAGTACCATCTTCGTCACTAACGCTACACTTGTTCAAAACCGTTAACAAGCTAGCTAACGTTACACTTGCTCAAAATAGTTTTTCCCCCATTATTACCCACTGAAGTGAGCATTTGTCTTCTAGTGAGCTAACCTCAACATTTTGGATGGTGAGTGGACACTGCTAGCAGCTGATTTACTGCAGTTAACTTTTTTAGCTATAGTTAATGTCACTGGGTATCTATTATTGTTCAGTATTTTTACAACATCATTTAGCCTGTGTATCTGAGAGTCCCTCAACTGGGTACTTTAATTTTATCTTGATGAGATGTTGTTACCGGCTGATGCAGATAAAAGTCCAGTGGGGAAAATTATTGATTGTGGGACTGGAGCAATTGTGATGATGTATTTGTCAGGAAAAATGTTAAGTTGTTTGTGAATTTTGTCTGTTTACATGAGGTCGGAAGGGATAGAAGTTAATGTTCTTGAGGGCTGAGACACAGTGCCAAAATCTCATGCTGTATAGGTATGGACCCTGCTACCCCACCAAGCCGTAACTTAGCGGGATGACTTACCTGCCATCCCAATGACTATATATATATATATATATATATATATATAGTTATTACTATTGTGATGAACTGTGAACTAAAACTTGCAGAAATATGTTGTATAAGTTTGTACCCTGCAGAGGTCGTGTTAACTTCACTTCACTTAGAAATTCAACATACCATGCAATCTGTCCAGGAGTTCCCGAACACTTGCATACCACTGTTGATTAAATGGAGGTATCGAGTAAAGAGTGTTGAGTTAGCAGCTCAATCAAACCTGAAAGGGAATAAACCAGATTACATAAAGTGCACTCTCTCGGACCTAGGTTGAGCTGCAGTGGATTAGCTTGCCACTGAAGGCATATTGTTCATTGTGTTGATGTTTGGTAAAGTACAACTGTTTGGTATAACCTTATACACCTGCAGGACCAGAGCTTCTCTGCACCTGTCCTTGTTACCATATATCCTTCCAAACGGACATCCCTGCACTGTGCCCAGCAAAAGAACTCTCCCGGAAAGAGCATTCTCTGTGCTCAATCAGTGCGCGTACTACAGCTGGATAAGGCTTCTGACTGATTTCAGATCTGATTTTCCATTCTCCTCAAGGAGAATTTCAACCCTAGGCTTAATTGCAGTTGTACTGTATATAAATACAGGAACAGAACAGTCAATGAAGCAGACAGAACTGAACACACATCATTACTCTAGAACCACAACAATTTCTGCTGCAAGCACAATAATTCCCCCACATAAAAACAATTTTAACTGTGCCCCACCTGAGTTACACTCTGGTGGAGCATCTGGAAGCTGTGTTCTGACAGTCCCGCAAATGCAAAAAAAAATCACCTGCAGTTGTGATGAAAGCAATGACAAAAAACACCTGCTCAGCCTTCAGCGATTGGCAGAACAATCAGATCCAGTGATAAACTCTGGGCTTCATATATGCTAGGCTGACACAAACATCTTCCTTTCAGTTGCTACATTATTAAAGAACAGAACAGGAAATGACAAATGCGCAAGCGTTATATAACATGAACTGTGTCTCTAAAAGGTTTCAATCATGTGTTCCTCAAAAAAAAAAGAGAAAAGGCAAGAGACCATTACAAAATTATCTTATACTCACTTATACTCATATTATTCTCTCAGATATCTCTCATACTGAATAGTTTTCCTAGGCTTTGAAAACCACCTTGTTAATTGGTTATCTGTGTTATTCATGTGTATATGTGCCATAAGACCAAGTATTGTTCATGCTGGGGGAAGGGCTAGGACTGCTGAAGTGAAGGAAGGCTATGTGTCATAGCTACACACACACACACACGTACGTAGGCACAGTATGTGTGATTCCTTGGTGTGGGTGTTGTTCTGAACTATTTGCCATCTGTCATTGGTGGATAATGTTTGCTAAACTTTTTATACACTAAAGAATTACTGCTTAAACATTTGTTGCCTTATATAATTGTGGTAAATAATCTCTACAAATGATGGCAGAATTAAATTTCCTTGAACTCTGTGGAATGGGAGTTACTCACTGACTTAAATTAATCAATTCTAAAGTTTCATTGGTTCATTCAAGTCAGTGATTAACAGCACCTGAGAACTGCATCCAGTATGGGATTCATGAAGTGTGTAAGACACTCTTAACAAAAGCAAACTTGTTTACAAGCATTTATACAGCTGCATATTCACTAAAGCAATACAGCATAAGTGCCTTGCTCAAAATCACAATGGCAGTGCCCCACCAAAGAATCAAATCTACAACCTTGGAGTTCTAATACCCCTTCCCCACCATTGTGCACATTGCCATTGTCATGTACAGCTTTTCCAGAACACCATAATAGAGTTTTATCACTGGGTATATGCATCTCGTATTGGAGTGAGTTGCCTAAGTTTGTAATTCAGGACACAGTCTTGTAATCGACCATTTGTTTATTTTGTTGCTATGGTGTGCAGTAGGTAGCTAAGACAGTGAAACTGGGGGGTGGGGGCTGTCGGAGAATAGCACTGCAGTACTGAGAAACGTTTTGCATTCATCAAACTGATTACATAGGACAAACAACCCAGTGGCTAATTTTAGTTTGTATTGAAATATTAAGAAAAACTACATGGTTCCTATTTCCTGACAGAGAACAGAAATTGGCTGAAGTTGTCTATTTACCTGAAAAGTGGCAGTTAAAGACAATGGGCCTCATTCACCAATATCTTCCTAAGTTTTTTCTTAAATTTGAAAATTCCTAAGAAAAGTCTACGTCAGATTCACGACGTGTTCTTAAACCGCAGAATTGTTTGCACGTGTTCTTAAAATGATGAATCCCATCGTCCTCGTAAGTGTAAAGCGCATGCCAGTTGCTCCTAATTAGCATAGGTAAACGCCCCGCCAATCCCCATAAAAGGGCATGAGACTGCAGGGCCGTGTGCACACACAGAAATCGAAAAGAAAAGTTGAGAGCGAACAAAGTCAGTAATGCCCAAACGAAAATCTAAAGACGGTGGAGCACCGGACTCCAAACGTAAGAAAAACTCCAGTAGTTCTGAAGTGGAGGTTTTTCTGCAGGAAGTGAACAGCAAATGACTTGTCATATTTAGTAGCGTCAGTAGTGGCTATAAAATAACATAAAAAAGATGCATGGGATGATATTACTCGTTTAGTACTCGCTGTATCCGGAGTGGGCGCAAGGAATTGCGTGTTATGCATTCAAACGACAAAGCGCTTCTCGTCACATTAATACCGCTAATTAAATCAACCGGCAGTAAACTGCATCTGAGTAAACCCGTCGCTGCAGAAACCACTGCACAAAAAATGTATTGCCAGTCATTTTGGTGTCACCCCCCTAGTGACGTTCTTTTCTTCAACATGTCCATGTGTTTAAAAAGTGTTACTTAAGTGCTTAGTTTGTATTCAAAATTTAAACATTTGCTTTTGCAGTATAGACCAAACATTGCATAATTGAAACCCCCAAAAATAAAAGGTCACTACAATGGTTAGATTTTTATCATTTACTCCCGCTGAGGCAACCACCCTCTGAGGCAGAACCTGGCACTTTAATGCTTTGTAAAATAATGAAAATAATTATTAAAAATATTATAAATCATAAAAATATTATTGTAATTTAAATCCTATAATATTATTTAACTGTAGAATTGAAGAAAACGCAATAACCAATTATTTTGCACAAAATTGTCAGCACGCAAATGTGCGTAAGTGTGCTCTTGAGTGTGCGTAGATTCTGTTCTTACCTAAGAACAAATCCCAAATAAGAAAACATTGGTGAATGTCAGAATCTTCGTGAAAGCTGCGTAAGTGGGTTTTAAGAAGAAAATTCTTCTTAAGAACGGTTGGTAAATGAGGCTCAATGGTCCTAAGCATACCTCCAAAGTTGTAACAAAATGGCTTAAAGACAACAAAATGAAAGTGTGGCCATCACAAAGCCCTGACCTGAGTTCCATAGAAAATTTGTGGACTGAACTGAAAAAGCGTGTCCGAGCAAGGAGGCCCACAAACCTGACTGAATTAAACCAGTTCTGTGAGGAGGAATGGGCGAAAATTCCAGCAAAGTATTGTGAGAAGCTTGTGGAAGGCTATCCCAAGTGTTTGATTCAAGTTAAGCAATTAAAAGGCAATGCCACCAAATGCTAACAAAGTATATGTAAACTTTTGACCCACTGAAAATTTGAAATAGTACATAAAAGCTGAAATAAATCTCTCTTAGCTATTATTTTGAAATTGCCTCTTATGGAAATAAAGTAGATACCCTAATTCATTTAACACAGGAAATGTATGGTAACATGAAATGTGTGGAGTTTTGAAAAATTTAGTTTGAATGTCTTTAGCCTAGGTGCATGTAAACTTTTGGCCTCAACTGTATTCTTAAAAGAAGGTTATTCTTATTGTTTTAAGAATAATTCCCTATGGTGCATGCAACCTGAGGTTGCGGTGTTCAAGCAAAAAATATGACTATAATATAAAAACTGGTATCTATATTTAGAATCTCAACAAAAATGTTTTCAATGTACTGCCTATAAGTCCTTTATTAAAACTTGCTAAATCTAGGCCTGCCAGTAAAAGTATTGATATCAAAATGAGGCCAAGTTACAACAAACAATATTTGATATCTTACCTCACACACATTAAACAAGCTCTAATCCAAAGCAGTGCTACCCAATATTTCCTAAATAATTTAATGTGGCTTGGCCCTGTGTTTTTTTGTCTTACCATCTGAAGAGAATGTGGTCAAGTTTATGGGATCTATTTTCTGGAATCAATGTTGTACGGCGCATGGGCAATGTCAATGGCACGGTCCACGGTGGACTGGGTGTGGCTTGTGATTGTTGGTATTTTCTGGACCAGAGGTGAGGAGTACACTGCTCAAAATGTGTGGCGTGCCTGGAAACAGGGTTGAGTTGAATATATTACTGAATATATTATCAATTGGTGGGGTGCAGCTGCATTTATTAAAATCAAATGACCTGTTTTCATTCCCTTTAAGAGCCGTGCGTATTGCGTAGGGTAAGCTGCCAATTTCCGTAGTCTACCACGGCAATGGAAGATGAGGCTAATGATATACTTATATATCAGGATATAATGATACAATGTGTGTCATGGTCCTGTGTTCCTGTCTGCGTTTTCCCTGTTGGGCCGCCAGATGGCGGCACTTCTGTTTTGTGTCCTGCTTCCCCTGTGTAATTGGTTGATTGTTTCCAATTGTCCTATTAGTGTTTGCTGATTGTCTCGTTGTCCCTTCCCTCTCTGTGGCCTGATTGTTCATGGTGCCCTCCTGTGTCTCGTCAGTGTCTGTTCTATTTAAGTTTCCCTCTTCCTTGACTCAGGTGCTGGATCCTTGTGGTTATGTCCGGTTGTGTTGCGCGTAAGCCCCTATCCAAGTACCTGCTCCATGTGTTCCTGCCCATGTCCTGGTTTCCTGGTGTTTTTGGATTGTCTGCATTTTCTTTGTTCCTGTGTTTTGAAGTTTTCCTTCGTTTGTTGAAGGTTGCCCTGCGAGGCTTTTTGTTCCCTTTTGTTCCCTTGTTTAAGTAAAGTCTTTTGTTCCTATCATTTGGAGTTTTGTATTTTCCCCCCCTCTGCGTTTGGGTCCAAACCCCCCACGCATCCTGACAATGTGTTCATGCCTATGAATGACTGTTACAAAATGACTATTCTACCTTATCGTACCTGTGTTTTGTAGTTGTTCTAATGACCTTCGGTATGCACTTATTGTACATTGCTTTGGATAAAAGCATCTACCAAATAAATGTAATATACTAATCAGATGTTTCTCACAAGATGTTCTTTTGCCAGAGGTGCAGAGTTGGGCTGTCACTTTTTCTTAAAAAATTGAGTTTGAATGGATCATAAATAAGAGAAATTCATTCAAATTTGTTTGAAATCTCTTCTGTCAGAATTAGAACTTTTCCTGAATGTATATTATGGGTCCATTTTAATTTCACATTAAACCTATAGCCAAATAGCTTAAATGCTGTATGCTATAACTAAGAAATAATGACAACTCTTGAAGTATCTTGAAGTTTTATGAAACAACATAAAACCGGGGGACAGCATACAATATCAGTGATCCCATTCACAGTAGTAAAATGACTGTGTTGCTTAACGCCTTAGTGCACATGCCAAATCTGACCAATCCTTGCCCATTTAGGGGGTACCCTATTTAAAGCTTTATAACTCAAGATGTGAGCATCACAGAGATTTGAAAAATGGCTTAAATGAAGCAAGACATTTGTACCATTTACATTACTAACTTAGATGATTTCTTCCTAAATTATGAATATAAACTAAAGTGGCACAAATGCAATTATCTAGGCAAAAAATCAAAGATCAATTTGCTCTTTTTTAGTTTGCAATGAAATACTGAGAGATTGCAAATATACAGCAGGTTAAACTATATCAACTGGATCAAAAACTCCTTGACCACAAGTGCGTCAAATTGAAGGGTGGATACGCAGAACTACTAAAGATCTATGAATCAAAAAGTAAGCAGTGTACCCAGTGTCTCCAAATCTATCCAAAATGTCTAAATTATGCATTGCTGTAAATCACAGCACAGTCACGAATTTCACTACAAATCAACTGTTTTAGCTCAAGAAACATCATTTTCAAGTGGGAATTACAAGCTTACCGTCAGTACAGTGGTCTAAGATATATAGGGGTCCAGAAACATCCAAACATCCAAAATCTCTCCAAAAATGAATAAAATGCTTTTTCTCCATTATAAAGCATATACTGTAAATGAGCCCCTTATGAAGGTTTAAGATGAAACATTGATATCAGATTAAAAAATAATGCAAAAACATTGTCACACAATGCCTGTACAATGCGTAATAATTAACTCGCGTATGAATTTCTGTACTCTGTGCTCTTGTGTGTTTTCTTGTATGGGAATGGGACATGAAAACTAGGTTACTATCGTAACCCCGATTCTCTGAAACATCGAGTGGTGAGATCCACCTATGGGGAATGACATCCGGTCATGACTCCTCAGAAGCATCCAATTGCACCAAGTCTAGCTCTGACAGACAGTAGCGTGTCCTATGCTACAGGAGGCACCGCCCTCCTGTAAGAGCATATAGGAAGCTGCAGCGCTACTACTCATCAGTGAACATATTCACTTCTCGTGCACGGCAAGCAGGGCAGTCTTGGTGAATCTCTCCACTCAATGTTTCAGAGGACAGGGGTTACGATAGTAACCTAAAGTTGTCTTTGATCATCTCGTTTCGAGATCCACCTATGGGGAGATATGGACAACTCCCAGATTTCGCTATGCTCACAGCTGAGAAACTGTCAGGCCAGCAAGGACAGCCTCCCCCCTTGAGGGGAGGGCGTGTTTGGCACATCCCATGTAAGGAAGTACTAAACACAAAGCAGGTGAGGGGAGATGTGTGAACTTCACACAGAGCTCACCCCCAGAACTGCGTGGGCTACCGGAGTCCTGGTAACATCCAGGCGGTAGAACTTAGCAAAGGTATGTGGAGAAGCCCAGCTTGCAGCTGAACAAATCTCCTGCAAGGAGACCCCACGGAATAGGGCCCACGATGCAGCCATGCCCCTCGTGGAATGGGCCCTCAGGCCCGAGGGAGGTGTTATCCCCTTTGAGTCATATGCCATAGCAATACGTTCCACAAGCCAATGGGACAGCTGCTGCTTAGAGATGGCTTTGCCTTTGAAGGGCGGGCCCCAGGCGACAAAGAGCTGGTCTTTCTTTCTGAAAGCCTTAGTCCTTGTCATATAAGTGTGGAGAACATGCACAGGACATAGCATATGCAACCTTTTATCCTCTTGAGAGGAATAAGGCGGTGGGTGAAAGCAGCAAGCTCCAACAGCGCACGTGAATGCTGGGAAGCTTTTAGGCATGAAGGCTGGATTGGGCTTCAGAGAAACCCTATCCATATTAGGGGAGAACATTGCGCATGAGGGATGCACTGAGAGCGCATGGAGGTCACTGACTTGCTTAGCGAGTCTTGAGAGACAGCAATTTTAACTCTCTCTTTTATAGGCTTGAATGGCCGTAGAGACAGAGCCTCCAGCACCAGTAAAAATCCCAAGAAGGGATGTGCTTTTTAGAAACAGGCAGAGAATGGTGAGCCCCCTTCATAAACCTGCGGATGCGGGGAGAAAATATCTGAGAGCTATCCAAATGTTTAGTAGCTCCAGATAATTGATGTGAGCTGAGCGTAGCTGGATTGGCCACGTCCCATTCACAATACGTCCCTCCTGAGTGGCACCCCACGACTTTCCTGATGAGAACGATCCCAAGAGGGGTTCCCTGAGCCCTTGCAGCCTAAGGCATGTGCGATACTGTACTCTCGAGCCTTGTTTGAACTGAGAGAGACAGACTCTGAGTGATAAGATGCGGTCTGCTGATAGCCGAGCTCGCATCGACATGGAGTTTAGGTCCAGTCCCAAGAACGTTACATTCTGGGATGGAGAGAGATTGCTCTTGGGGAGGTTCACTCTGAAACCAAGAGACGACAGATGTGTCAGAACTAGCTGTGTGTCCTGATCAACTCTGATTTTCAAATTGGCGATGATGAGCTAATCATCGATATAAGTCAGAATTCTGACTCCCATTAGTCTCAATGGAGCCAGACCCGCCTCTACATAAAGACAGAACACCCGTGGGCTTAGGGAGAGGCCGAAGGGTAGAACTGTGTATTCGTAGCAAACACCGCGATGGGCGAAACTTTGTGTGAGGGGGACAGATGTGGAAAAAGGCATCTTTCAGATCGATTGATGTGAACCAATCGTTCTGATGTATTGAGCATAGAAGTGTCCTGTACGTTGAATTGCCTCAAATGTTTGTTCAGCACCCTGAGATCCAAGATCGGACGTAGGGAGCCATGTTGGGCTTGATCTCCCGGAACCACACGGATCGCCCCTTTGTGTAAGAGAGAAGAGATTTCCTCCTCTAAAACATGGGTCGTACTCTCTTTGGGTCGAGTGTAAATGACTCGCGTTGAAACGTGGTGGTTTCACTCTGAACTGGAATCTGTAGCCTTTGGCTATTGTGCTCAGGACCCATTTTGGGGCTGACGCAGCCTGCCAAGCTACGATGTGGCTTGTGAGTGCCCCTGCCGGGGGACCGCAGGGAAATTTGGCCAGATGAGGCCAAATCGAATAATAGTGTTGGCACTCCACCTGGTGGCAAAACCAGGGGAGGTCTCGTGTGTTTTAAAGAGAATCTTTTCACACAGTTTTTTTTAGCTGCGACTGCAGCTCTATTGCTCTGTCTGTCGGTCTATCAGTCGGTTGGTCCACAAAAGTGTCCCAACCCATAGCGGCCACAGTTTTTGCCCCAGGAGGCTAAAATTTGGCATGGACGTTGGTCATGACCGGAAGGTAGCTGAGTAACTTTCAAGCTGATTGACCAAGAGGGGGCATGGCGATGGGTGTGGCCTATCACAAAAAGGCGCATAACTCCCGAATGGATTCACAGATTTGCACAAGATTTTGTGGAAAGGTTGGTCATGAGCCAAAGAAGAGGTCACGTGTTTGTGTGAGGGTGTGTGCCTGGATGCGGCCGCAGCGAAGGTCATGTTACCCCAAGGCCTGGAAGGGGGGTTACCCTGCTGCCCTAGAGTTTTTCCCTGGGGCTTGGCTTTGCCCTGGCGAGGATGGGCATGGCGGTTCACAGCCGGAGGCTGTGGGGGCCACGTGGAAGGTGGCGGCTGAGGCGTAGCTCTGTGGGGGAGGCAGAGTTTGAAGGCCTAATCCTCTTTCTTTTTATCATCACACAGTTGCTGCATGAGAGTCAGGGCCGAAAAGAGGCTGGCCTGGCTCAACTGGGGCACCTGCGATGCGCCTCTTCTTGCTGTCGGGCAGACCAGAGAGATTAAGCCACAGAGCCCGCTCACCAGCTACAGCCAGTGCCATGGAGCGACTACAGGCCTGGACACATTGGCGAGCATTGCGCAGAACCAGGTCGTTAATAGTGACAATCTCTTGCCACAGTATGGGGGAAGGGCTCCCCCCCTTCTCAAGCTATTTACCCATCTCCTCAATCAGCTCAGCTTGGTAAACCGAGAGTAGAGAGGAGACATTGAGGGCTCGAATAGTGAGGACTGAGGACCTGTAGTAAGCTTGGTGAATGGAGGCTGTGAAGCGGTCCATCTTATTTGGTAGGGTGGGCTTTGGTGGTGCCAAAAGCCCTCCCTGCGTGGGGTTCAAGTGTTGAGCTATGGAGGGTTCGACAACCGGGGGTTCCCCCATGGCGTGGGCAGCCATGTTTTTTTTCTAAGCCAGAAAATCTGTGCTTGAAGTCAAGGGGGTCCTTCCAATGGTGCCTCATGTGTTTAGCACAGGCAGGAAGGACTGGAAAAGGCTGTTTCCGAGGGCCCGGGGGAGGGCCTAGAAATTTCCTGAAACATCCCGCTCCTCATCAGCGGGGTTCTGGAGAGCAGGCTATTCGATGAGGAGATGGGCGGCGGCCCGCTCGCACACCTCCAGAAGCACAGCGTAGGGTTGGGCGTTAGCCATCCCCATAGCCGGTGCTAACTGGCCGCAAGGAATGGCGTCCTCCTCGCCTGAGTCATTACACACAACTAGCGCGTCGTCGTGCTCCGCCTCAGGCGCCTCTCCCTCCAATATAGGGGTACCAGAGAAGGGGAGGGGAAGGCCCAACATGTCTGGGTCAGACTGGTCAGCCCAGCTCAGGGTCGGAGGGTCTTTATCAGAGTCCTCCTGACTGAGGTTGTTGCCATGGGTAGCAGCAACTCTCAGTCTCCAAAGCCAGGCAGTGGCTGCAACTCTCCGGAGTGTCAAGGGCGTCCTGGGCATGCTGAAAACCCAAGCACATGACACAGAGAGGATGGGTATCTTTGGCGGCGATGAGAGCACCGCAAGCGGCCGAGCAGGCTTGTGAGCATAGCTCTTCGGAGAATTTGAGAGAGACGGGCTTAGAAAGAGCCATGTAGCGGGGAGCTAGCAGGCTGGCTAAGCGAATAAAGGCAGTGTGGGCGGCTGGCTTTGAGCACTAACAGGCTAGCGTGGTTAGCTAGCAGTCCTGTTCGGCGTTAGCGTGAGCAGGGAGGTGTATTGAAGGCGTGGGCTGCCCGATACAAAAGGGAGCTAGCGAGTAAGGGCGGCAAGCTAGCGAGCTTTATAGCACTGACCAACTCTTTCACGTCTAGTGGAGATCAATCCGAGGATATGTCCTCCTGCGGACAGTTAAGTGATAAGGTTCTTGTGAGATGCAAGGTCGAGGCTGTGAGCTCAGTTTGGATGATCGCGAAAAGCGAATGTCAACTGATGAGTAGTAGCGCTGCAGCTTCCTATATGCTCTGACAGGAGGGCGGTGCCTCCTGTAGCATTGGATGCGCTACTGTCTGTCAGAGCCGGTGCAATTGGATGCTTCTGAGGAGTCATGACTGGATGTCAATCCCCATGGGTGGATCTCAAAACGAGATGATGAAAGAGAACAATTTTCAACCGTCCACCACATTTTGGCAATGTTCCAACTCGCACGTCATCACTGTTGCATGCATCACAAAAACTACTAAACTACCAACAAACGCTTGCATTACAGTGTGAAATATCCTATTATAAAATATCACTAACCTATTTAAAGACACTCAAATTGAAAAATAACGTATATAACCGAAATATTTAGGAGCAGTAATACTTACATAGCGATGATGAAATGTTAGCTCTGTTTTCTGGAGTAAGACAGAACAGGAGAGAACGACGACCATACTGATTTACTGTCTCCATCTACTAAACAATGTCAGCTAGGTCTATGAGCAAACATATGGCTTAGCTATGCTAAGTCCTCAATAATAATAATATTTTCCAAGAAATTACGAAAATCATTGATAAAGTTTCGTCTGGAGCAGTGTCTTTTACTGCTATCACAGAATGAATACGATTATAAGAATACTTGTGGTTACGCTGAGCTATAAAACGGTATTCCAAAAGAAAATTTAGACATGTTATACATCGTTAGAAAGGTTATTCTGTCACTTATTGGATCGATTAATTGTCGATCTAGCCAGACTGTACTAAAAAGGGTGACATCACCGTGAACAACACGAGTGGTATTACGCACAGCTATTTTGGAAAGTATCCAAGCATCACAAATGCGCGTATATTTCACAAACGAATTATCCAAGACAACATATGACCACTCAGTCTCAAAAGGGACATCTCTACGCGTAAAACCAATGATAAGGTTGTATATTTATTCAATATTTAGTCCCACTTATTGACTGTAGAATGGCATGGTATAATTCTTTTAAAAATGGTTTTGTTTATTTTGATACTCAGTGAGCAGCCTTTTCACTGCTGTATTGTCATGTCTTAGGCCGGATTCACACCAGATCGGGCAATGCGGCAAAAACGGCAGTCCTCCTATTCATTTGAATGGGGGTACTGCGTTTAGGCTGGGGGAGTGGGGACCGCATGGGGTGCAGGAAAAAAACGCAGCGGCCTTCGGGAAGAAAGTAGAACCAGAATCAACTTTTGCCATAACGCAATCCGAGTCACGCTGCGGTGGCCAATCACGCCAATTGTTTAAATTACCATGTAGCATTATGCTGTTTACCGAGCAACTGCCAAATGAATTATTGACGCGATTCATTTCCTAAGATTTGATTTTGTGATCGTGATTTGACAGTGCCGGGTAATGGGACAAGTACCGAAACAATAGTTACTAGCTAAATATCAATTCCGAACGTCGAAATTAAGCTGTATAAAAAAGATTAGCTATTTAGCAGTTCTTGCATGCTAGTTTATTGTACCTAGCACTATGGAGTTCATGGACCAAACAAAGATACTCTCCCAGTTGTGTCCTCGCTTGGTTTATTTTGTGTACCCAGCTTCGACGTCTGCGTATGGCTTGCGGTCTACGCTGCAAAATAACGATAGCAAGAACCTTTGATTCCTGTCCATTTGTTTGAGTTAGCAGACAGGAAATGGAGGGGGGGGGTTAAAGTTCACAACATGATGTCACACAAATGGGCCATGTAGTGACACGCCCACACCTCCACACAACCCTGTAGGAAGGTGCCACATTGCTTGATCTGGTGTGAATCCAGCCTTAGGGCTATTGTTGGGTTTATCTTGTTGCTATGACGGAATACGATTTTTTAGTGGTGAAAGAATATTTTTATGAATGCCAAGATAGACAATATTGTCCATTATGTCATGGTTGGGGGGTGTAGTTGCAGATGAGACTGCAGGGATGGGATGCTTGTTAAATGAACGGCCAGTGCGACAATGGTGGCACTGCGAAACTCTGTATTCGGCATTCTTGCCGTGTATTGTCTACTAATGAAACGAGAACACGGAGTTTCTGTTTTCAACTCATACTTTGGTTGCTGGAGCAATGAATGTCTGAGTTGAGCAATCTAGGTACGCCGCGTGCCGACCACTAGGGAAATACGCTAAGAGGGTTATTATCTCCTGGTACCAAACCAGCATAGGTTTGACTTGTATTACTTACCCATAGTCATTGCTAAGCAATGAAACAACAAGTCAATCCCCATGCGGCATGGCCATCACACTTATATATAGAATGTAAATAGAACATGCATATAAAATGGAATAAATGGAGTAAATCCTAGTTTCCAACTCACACATGATTAGTAACTGGCCAACAAATGACATAAACCCTGTTGAAAATCCAGATTGGCTGAAAAAGGTGTCTTTAGGCTACTTTTCTCTATTGACCGGACTACATACATGAAATAAGTGTTTTGAAAACATGACAAAACCACCACATTTTTGGCAATAAACAAAAAATTGCCTACTGGACAAAATGAAATTGTAACGGATCCTGATGTTCCTTTCCCCACAAACACAGTCCGCAAGTATGAGATGCACACAGGCTTTATTGTGCGCTTCAACAGCACAAACATATACCCAAAGAAACAAACAAAACACAGAGCTGTTGTAGGGAATGAACCCCACGTAACTCCCGTGTGCATCTCTCATTCTCAAGCCCCGGTCTAGCCTCATGAGCCAGTCTCTTTTTGACTGAGTGACTGAGTGAGTGATGAAGTTACACCATTGGTCGGCCGAGTTATGAAGTTACACCATTGGTCGGCCGGATGAAGTGTGTTAGGTCCAGACATATACTAGGTTTTGACCTGGTCTTGTTTCACTTTCACTTCGCTTCAACAGACCTGGTCTCACTGTAGGCACAGCAGATAAACAGTTACCAATCACTGTAATTGACAACAGCAGTGGAAGCAGGCCAGCTAAACCGCTCCTTCTCCGCCTGCAGATGGTGCTGTTATGGCCCCAGTCGTAAGTTTGTGTTGCTCGGCTTGAAAAAGCTGCTGTTTACTGCCTACCAGCGGAGACTAGCTCTTCGAACTCGTGGTTGGTATGGTGTGTTTAGTGATTGCTTTGTTTGACTTTGTTTTTTGACCCTATCTTTGTTTGACTCCGATTCCCATCTAGCCCTTCTGGTTTGTTTGCTGATTTGATCTCATGTATGACCATTGACTTGTTTCATTCGACTCTGATTATTCTGTAATGAATGCCGATGACTTCGGCGGTTGGTTGCGTAGCCTAGGCGCAGCCTAATTAAGGCAAATTAATGTCACCTGGGGGGGGTCCTTGGAGGTATTTGATAAAACCAAGAGATGGCTCGGCGTTTTTGGTCTTTTGGTGCTCCTCCTGTGTTTTTGGCGGTGTGTCGGTCCGTTTGAGCAATGGCTCCGTGATAAGTGTCTGCGACTTCCTCTCTTGCTCTTTTTTTTCTTAATTATTTGAATTCAGGTTTTTATTATTGTCTGCGCTCCATCTATATTGTGTTCTTCCCGGTTGACCTATAGTCTATTCACGTGTGCTGTGTATTCGTGTGCTGTATTTATGCCAGCTAATTATTATTGTAGTGCTGTCATCCTCACTTGTGTACTACTTATATTGCAACTATTTATGATTGTAGTGCCGTGATCCTCACTTGTGTATTTGTAGTGCAACCTCACTTGTGTGCGTGCCCAGACGTAGTTTTACTGGGGAGATGCCAATCCACTATATCCTGTGACTAGCTCTTTTGAATAATAGCCTAAATAAAATATATTATTTGTTTTTCTTCAGCCATTGTTCCCCCCCCCCCCCCCCCCCGGACCTTACCGGATAAACAAAGGTGGTGGTAGCAAATGTTACCCGTTGTATGTTGTAATTAATCTGAGGTGCGCGACAATTCCTTAACCCTTCTTGTTTGTTTGCCCCTTGATTTTTTGTTTCTGACCATTCTCCTTCGTATTCAATTCATATTCTCGCCCAGGCCCTTCGCTATGTTTGCCGATTGGATTTTGTCTTTGACCTTATGCTTCGAGTCACGTTTTGCCCTCTGCTCTCCGTATAGTGCTCTGGTTAGTTATTGTGTTTCCAGCTGGACTAAAAATCCTTCCATCAGGACATAAGTTTGTTATTTTGCTTTGTTATTTTTCCTTTATTGTTTTTGAAGCTACTCTGGGTGGAAATATAACGCACTGTAGGGGGTACGCTATTCGGGTTTTTAGTTTCCGGCTATCAGCTAGCTAACTGTCCGAAGTTCAGTGTTCAAAGCTGCCCCGTGCCCAGTAACCTTTGAAGACTAGCCAGCATTTTGTTTGATTTGGATAGGCAGATAGGGACCGGAGTTACCGATCAGTTTGCAGTACGTTTCCCTACCCATTTCCCTTATCATTTACTCTGTTACGGTCTGAGCCTAGACCAGGTCGTAACAGCGCCCTAACCACACCACCCCTCCACAAAAATACAAAACCACAATTCAGTATAAGAACAACCATAAACAATTAAAAAGAGAAATAAATACAGTAATTAAATTAAAAAAAATTTTAAACAGACAATAAACATAAATAAATTTTCCTACTTCTGGTATTTATATCAAAGTCAAACTGGACAGCATATCATACAAGAAAACCATTTATTGCCTTTTGAATAGACTGTGAAACATGCTGGCATTGCATGGTAAAGCCTCATAATTACCTATCCGTCAGATGATGGTCTGGTCTGGTCTGGCCAGGCAGTTGGTGAACACCGCAATTGACAGACTAGAATGACCCAAAAATTCCAAGGAGCTGCCAAAATTGCAGTGCACCATGCAGTATTGACTGACACACCCCCAACAGCCATTCCCCTCCAATTTTGGTGCACGGTGAGTCACAAAATCACCAAACTGCTCAGGCACATTAAAATACAGTTGCAATAAGTTTTGGTACCCTTTAGAATTACCTGGATTTAATGTAGTCAGATCTTCATCTCAGTCACATTCTGCTTAAACTAATAACACACAATCAGTATCACTTTTCATGTCTTTATTGAACACATTGTCTAAACATTCACAGGTCAGGCTGGAAAAAGCATGTGAACCCTGGTAGAACCTTTTTTCCAGCAATGATCTCCAACAAATGTTTCCTATAGCTACAATGGTTAGGAGGAATTTTAGACCATTCCTCCTTACAAAACTGCAATTCATTCATATTTCTTGAATTTCTTGCATTAACACCCCTCTCCAGGTCATGCCACAACATCTTTCTTGGGTTAAGGTCTGGACTCTGACTTGGCCATTCCAAAAGATTAATTTTCTTATGTTTAAACCATCCTGTTCTTGATTTATTCATGTGTTTTAGGTCATTGTCTTGTAGCATCACCAAACTTCTATTAAGCTTCAAGTGATAGACTGCTACCCTGACATGCTCCTGTAAGATTTCTAGATACAATTTTGAATTCTTTGTTCCCTCAATGATTGAAAACTGTTCAGGCCCTGAGGCAGCAAAGCAGCCCAAAACCATGATGCTCCCTCCACCATGCTTCACAATTGGGATGAGGTTTTGGTGTTGGTGAGCAGTGCTTTATCTCTCCAAACATTGTGTTGTGCATTTCTGCCAAAAATGTCTACTTTTGTCTCATCCGTCGATAGAACATTGTTCCAGAAGCATTGTGGAACATCCAGGTGGTCTTTGCAGGATGCCCACTCCTAGGGAGAGTAGCAACAGTACTGAATTTCCTCCATTTGTAAACAACATGTGTAATTGTGGATTGATTGTTGTTTGTACAGTTTATTAAATTGTATTTTAACTATTAAGAATTTATTCAATTTTGCTGTGCAGACTGAGTTCACATTTTGTGTTCGGGCACTTAATTTATTTATTTATTTATATTTTCTGTTATGTTTACTTTGGTTGTGTCTCCAGATGAAAACAAAGTCTGTAAGGCACACTTTTTGCATCAGTTTGTACCAGCATCAGAGAGAATGCACAGAATGCAAAAGGAACCCAAACTAATTATTTATAGTCTGTGAGACTCAATGGTATTTTTCCTTTGAGTCTCACAGACTACGAGGAATTTAATTTCCGTATTCAGTGTTTTTTCCTTGAGAACAATTTAAATATTTGTCGTGATTCATTTCCAGCAGGTTCCTAAGTGTTTCAGTCTTCCTAAGGCTGACCTTACTGTACTTAACAATAAATATTAATATTATCTGGTCTCCTTTTTTCACAATACCTTTTATGTACTGAATTGAAATATGTACGTAATTACAGCCGCAAGCGGCATTGGGAGGGGTACAAGCATTAGCACATTTGCGCCCCCTATGGAGCGGTTTTTAAATGGTTTTGTCCTCATGATCATATACCTTCACCCAACATATCTACTGCATCGCCATGGATGTCTCCTAGCTGCTAGGCGTAAAGGCCTTTAGTATGTCGTAACACTAAAAGCTGTTTTATACTTCTGCATAGTACATGTAAAAATGGGTCTGTATAGGGGTTGTGCGCAATGTGCGGCATGTGCGACGGTTGCAAACCACGGCCACGTTGAAGACGCAGACCTCCTCAAGAAATTAAAAGCGCGTAGTTAGTAACCAGTGCCCGCATACGCCGTAAAGAAGATGATTGGTTGAAAGCTGACATGAGGTCACTGGCATACTAATAGGTTATAACAGTTGATTCATAAAACCGATAG
Organism: Anguilla anguilla; assembly: GCF_013347855.1. NCBI lineage: Eukaryota > Metazoa > Chordata > Actinopteri > Anguilliformes > Anguillidae > Anguilla > Anguilla anguilla. Next base: position 35,196,669 of record NC_049207.1, read on the forward strand.
GTAACATTAAATATTCGTCAGGTGAACGTCAAAATCTAATTACGTAGCATGCACAACCTCTGCAATATGCCGCACAAATGATTTGGCCCTTCGCGAGTGCCGCACACAACGGAAACTATGCAGACTACGCAAAAGTATAGAACAGCATTTAGATGGTCAGGCTGTATGTAGAGCTGCAGCGCTTCCGCGCCGCAACTAAAATAGGTGTCACACACATATTCCAATCCATTGCTCAGCTTAGCGGAGAATGCACATTTCAGAGCGCCTCAGACAGATAGAATAATAACACATAAATACACATTTCAAATAATAAATACGACATTGAGAAAAAACGAAACAAAAGATGAAATATCAACTCGCGACCTGCGTGCTGCTCGCAGAGTAGCCTGCCGTATTATTTATTCAGACACTGGCATATAAGAAAATCTTCGGTTACGCTGACCGATAAAACGCTATTCCAAAAGCAAAGTCAGACATGTTATACATCGTTAGAAGGCTTATACTCTCACCTACTGAATAAATCAATTGTCAATCAAGCCAAATTGTACTAGAAAGGGCGACAACGCCATAAGCAACAGGTGTGGTATTACGCACAGCTATTTTTGAAGGTAGCCGACCCAGGCGTCACAAATGCGCGTATATATCACAAATGGATTGTCCAAGACAATATATGACCACACAGTCGCAAAAAGGACATCTCTACGCTTAAAACCAATGGTAAGATTGTATATTAATTCAATGTTTAGTCCCAGATATTGACTGTAGAATGACATGGTATAATTTAAGAAAACTTTGTCTCGTTTATTTCGTTATTCAGTGAGCAGTGTTTTCACTGCTGTATTGGCATATTTTAGGGCTAATGTCGGGTTTATCTTGTTGCTACGGAATATTACATTACATTACAGGCATTTGGCAGACGCTCTTATCCAGAGCGACGTACAACAAAGTGTATAACCATAACCAGGAACAAGTGTGTCGAAAACCCTAGAGAGAAGTACCGTTCCAAGTGCAGGGAACAACCGCATAGTTCAACTTGGAACTTGTAGGTTAAACTGATTAACACTAACACAAACAAGAACAGCAACAACGCAGTCTATGCAAAAATACAAGCAATAGTTAAGACGAGTGCATTAACTAAGTCACCTACGAAACAACTACCTAGTTACAACCCTAAGCTTACAGTCAATTTAGAGATTCAATTGAGAATACGATTTCTCTCAGCATAATGACGGATTCAAAGACTAAACGAACTCACCCGATATTGTCTTTAAATGGATCCATGCGAAAGAAAAGTAATGATTCATCCTCTCAAAAAGCTTTTACTAACAAACTTTTAGTAGCAAAAAACGAAATATCAACTCGTCACCCCTGCTACCTGCACTCGGAGTACCGTATTATTTATTTAGACATTGGCAGACTACAGCATAAATTGCGTCTTTTGTTTATATTCAATATTAGAAATTGCAGCGAGAAACTGCAGCTGTAGACACAAGATAGTTTGTTATGTTATGGTAGCAACGGAACAAAGCGGACTATACATGTATTGCCATCATTGTTTCATTATACCAGCGTGTTTTCGCGCGTTTGCACAGAAACTCAAAACCAACCAATAAAATGGTTTAGCTATTTCTCAGCATAATGATAGATTTAAAGACTAAACAAACTCACCTGATACTGTCTTCAAATGGATCCATGCCAAAGAAAAGTATTCATCCTCTCAAAACGCTTTTATTAACAAACCTTTAATAGCCTAGCATGCACTCTGGCTGGCACTGTCTTCCATTGCTTCCCCCACGTTCAGACCCTCCCCTCACTGATAAAAACTAGACCCTACGGTGTCGGATTACTTGCGTCGCCATGGATGTCGCTTGCCGTAAAGAAGTTTACTAGATGTCGTAACACTTAGATTCCGCACCCCAACTAATAAAAAAGTCCAAATGGCGGGCAAACAATATGGCGGACATAGGTGGTCCCAAAGGCAAAGTTGTAGAGCACATTCAGAAGCATCGGTCGATGAAGTTTTGTGTTGATCTGACTTACGGTATGGGAGTTATGACCTTTTAAACATGACCCTTTTGTTATAGCGCCACCATCTGGCCGACATAGGTGATTTATAGTGCCTAATCCTAAAAAATACAATAGGGTTCCACCAGCTTCGCTGCTTGGACCCCTAATAATAATAATCCTAACAGATACAATAGGGTTCCACCAGCTTCGCTGCTTGGACCCCTAATAATCCTAACAAATACAATATGGTTCCACCAGTTTCGCTGCTTGGACCCCTAATAATCCTAACAAATACAATAGGGTTCCACCAGCTTCGCTGCTTGGACCCCTAATAATAATAATCCTAACAAATACAATATGGTTCCACCAGCTTCGCTGCTTGGACCCCTAATAATCCTAACAAATACAATAGGGTTCCACCAGCTTCGCTGCTTGGACCCCTAATAATCCTAACAAATACAATAGGGTTCCACCAGCTTCGCTGCTTGGACCCCTAATAATAATAATCCTAACAGATACAATAGGGTTCCACCAGCTTCGCTGCTTGGACCCATAATAATAATCCTAACAGATACAATAGGGTTCCACCAGTTTCGCTGCTTGGACCCCTAATAATAATAATAATCCTAACAGATACAATAGAGTTCCACCAGTTTCGCTGCTTGGACCCCTAATAATAATAATAATCCTAACAGATACAATAGGGTTCCACCAGCTTCGCTGCTTGGACCCCTAATAATAATAATAATCCTAACGGATACAATAGGGTTCCACCAGCTTCGCTGCTTGGACCCCTAATAATAATAATCCTAACAGATACAATAGGGTTCCACCAGCTTCGCTGCTTGGACCCATAATAATAATCCTAACAGATACAATAGGGTTCCACCAGTTTCGCTGCTTGGACCCCTAATAATAATAATAATCCTAACAGATACAATAGGGTTCCACCAGCTTCGCTGCTTGGACCCCTAATAATAATAATCCTAACAGATACAATAGGGTTCCACCAGCTTCGCTGCTTGGACCCATAATAATAATCCTAACAGATACAATAGGGTTCCACCAGCTTCGCTGCTTGGACCCCTAATAATAATAATCCTAACAGATACAAAAGGGTTCCACCAGCTTCGCTGCTTGGACCTCTAATAATCCTAACAAATACAATATGGTTCCACCAGCTTCGCTCCTTGGACCCCTAATAATCCTAACAAATACAATAGGGTTCCACCAGCTTCGCTGCTTGGACCCCTAATAATAATAATCCTAACAGATACAATAGGGTTCCACCAGCTTCGCTGCTTGGACCCATAATAATAATCCTAACAGATACAATAGGGTTCCACCAGTTTCGCTGCTTGGACCCCTAATAATAATAATAATCCTAACAGATACAATAGAGTTCCACCAGTTTCGCTGCTTGGACCCCTAATAATAATAATAATCCTAACAGATACAATAGGGTTCCACCAGCTTCGCTGCTTGGACCCCTAATAATAATAATAATCCTAACAGATACAATAGGGTTCCACCAGCTTCGCTGCTTGGACCCCTAATAATAATAATCCTAACAGATACAATAGGGTTCCACCAGCTTCGCTGCTTGGACCCATAATAATAATCCTAACAGATACAATATGGTTCCACCAGTTTCGCTGCTTGGACCCCTAATAATAATAATAATCCTAACAGATACAATAGGGTTCCACCAGCTTCGCTGCTTGGACCCCTAATAATAATAATCCTAACAGATACAATAGGGTTCCACCAGCTTCGCTGCTTGGACCCATAATAATAATCCTAACAGATACAATAGGGTTCCACCAGTTTCGCTGCTTGGACCCCTAATAATAATAATAATCCTAACAGATACAATAGGGTTCCACCAGCTTCGCTGCTTGGACCCCTAATAATATTCATCCTAACAGATACAATAGGGTTCCACCAGCTTCGCTGCTTGGACCCCTAATAATCCTAACAGATACAATAGGGTTCCACCAGCTTCGCTGCTTGGACCCCTAATAATAATCCTAACAGATACAATAGGGTTCCACCAGCTTCGCTGCTTGGACCCCTAATAATATTCATCCTAACAGATACAATAGGGTTCCACCAGCTTCGCTGCTTGGACCCCTAATAATAATAATAATCCTAACAGATACAATAGGGTTCCACCAGCTTCGCTGCTTGGACCCCTAATAATAATCCTAACAGATACAATAGGGTTCCACCAGCTTCGCTGCTTGGACCACTAACAATAATAATCCTGACAGATACAATAGGGTTCCACCAGCTTCGCTGCTTGGACCCCTAATAATAATAATAATCCTAACAGATACAGTAGGGTTCCACCAGCTTCGCTGCTTGGACCCCTAATTATCAAATGGACTGAACATTGACTTTACCATGGTTTTGCGTCAGAGAGTAACAAAGAGAATACAAGTATTGTATACAGTGTATCAAAAGGCTTAATGGTTTACACTACTTCCAGGTTAATACCCTGTAGAGTTGTCTGGTCAGATCATACTTCATAAATATATGGCTTTATAAAATGTGTAATTACAATATGATACTACAGTGTAAAAATTATCAAGGGATCAACTCAAGTGCTATCAAAGGGTCAGCTCAAGTGTTAAAAGTTTGTTTAGTGGTAGCAGGATTATTCTTTAGAAGAGTTTTCATGGAAAATAACTGTTTTTTTTTTCTTTTTTCTTTTTTCTTTTTTTCTTTTTTACTTGAAACAGAGTCTAAACCAAGACCCAAACTGTGGAACTCTCTTTCCCCACCCAAGATAACAATGCTTTTATATATTTCAAATTCAATTATTGTATTTCTACTTGACCTTAAAATCTCATTGTTTGTTGAGAACTGTCATCTGTGCTCCTTCTATTATGGCTGTGGGCCCTGCGGTTGGGGGGGGGGGGGGAATATTTGAATTTGCTGACTACACACACACACCACCAATGAGGCCATCTGCCCAGGGCTGGTGCAGAAATGGAGCACAGCCCCCATTGTTTGCTTCAATTGGCTGGCCCGCTCACAGCTCACCCGAGTCTAGAGCAGAGTATCACCTTCCACCCTGGAGGACATGTGGCCAGGGAGGGAGAGCCAGACCTTGCAATTACACAAATCGGAGGACCTCCTGATACACCCTCCTCTTCTGCTGGGCATCCCCCATAATCTGCGGGACATGGCTCGATCACTGCTGCCCACCTCCTGCACAGCCCTGATCACCAACAGCCAGTTTGTCTGAAACAACAGCTGAGCGAGTAATTAGACCATTCAGCTCTGTTGCAATAACTCACTGTGAGGAAAGTCTGCATGTCTGCAGCACTCTGCTGGTTCCAGGAGCCTCCCTTTGCACACCTCAGCTGTATCGAGATTCTCACAAATATTGCCACAACATTTGTGTCTTTGAGGCCTTTTGCAATTCAACAAATTTTGCAGTGGCCATAATGTAAATATTTTTAAAAACACATTTGAACAGGTTTTTTCTGAGAAAATAAATCCCAGTTGGTTACTTGGACACCAAGCATTTACAAATCAACTTTTTCATGATCCTGTCTAATAAAAATGAATGCTGAGTTGCAGTTCTCAGAAAACTGTCTAGTAAAACCTAAAAAAAACCTCTGAACCACTGCTGTCATTTATAATTATTTTATGAGAACAATTTAACTGTTCCATTCACAAGAGGAAGAAATAAGTCACATTTGTACATTAAATGCATATGAAAATGAAAGTATTTATATTTTAAGCAAAATCCACCATTACAAATTGTATTATGGAAGAGAGTGAAGGATTGTTTTACGTTGATCAATGATTAACAGCAAGCACATGGAAACCCTATCCATTTTTGGGTCTAAGAACTCTCTTTCTTCCCTTTTATAAGAAGAGCTAGTCTGTCAGGCACATTCAGAAATGCATTATTGATACAACTAAATCACACGCTGATAGCTCGGTAATAACACTCAATGTAGATTCCCTTCAGCACTAACAACAATCACACAAACTTGGCATAAAGCATTATGAATGTCTTGTAGCTAATTCTGCCACTCTCCTAATATATATGGACCAGGCTTTGGTGTCACCACTGCCAGTGATAGCTTCTGATAACTTTATCACAAAATACATTCCCATTGTACATGATTAGCTAGATATTTTTTTATAGATGTTATGTGTGTACCCTTTCACAGTCAAACAAAACAGTAACATCTTTTTTAAAACTTTTGGCAACGTACAATAAGTGCATACCGAAGGTCATTGCAAGAACTACAGAACACTGGTCTGATAAGGTACAATTCTCAAAGTATCAGTGATAGTTCACACAAGAGCCAAAAAAAAGAAGAAAAGATTTAAAACATTTTGGATAACACAGGAGTACTCCTAAAATTAATGTAATACATACGTTTTATGGAATGCATAAAACATTCTGAAAGTATAAAAATCTGCAATTTCCAAATGTGGCCAAAGGCAACATTTGGTCCCAAACCTTCACATTTGTGGTTTACTGAACACCACACCAGTGTCACTACCCACATCTGAAGCACCTCAAGCACGGCGTTGCCCCACATATAATCCTGGCAGTTTAGAGCTTTTTCAAGTTCCTGAGTCATTCCTAGGAGCATATTAAGGCCAACCAGAAAAAAAAAATATATATATATATATATCATTATGGCACATGGAAATCACTCTTTACAAATTAACATAAATTTGATACATTTACCACCCCCCCGCAAACACTGCCACACCTTCCCGACAGAGTACACTCCAGGGACCCCGTAAGCAGGGTGAACAAAAGGAGGGCGGCAAAGCCAATGTGTGACGGCCCACCCAGCAGGCCTGACATATGGAGGGGCCAGGCGACAGGAAGCAGCAATCTCTCTAAGCTCCAGAACACGGGCCTCAAACAGAGAGATAAATCCCATTAGTCAGGGCTCCAGAGGGGCAGAACTGAGTGGAGAGGGGGAACAGCGTGAGACACTGGGAACTTCTTCCTCAGCCCCCCTCCTGCCTCCCTGCCATAATTCCTCCATGCTTCTACGGGCACCGATTATTATGCAAATAATCAAGTGCACATCCTGCAATTAAAACCCTTAACGATAATCGGGCGGATTTAGAACTGGTCTGAGAGGACCCAATGTGGATGGGGATCACAGCTGGCACAGTGCAGTTTCGCCACATAACTGCTACAGATGGCACCTGCCAGCCCTCTGCAGCACACACACACACTAATCATAGCTCATCAAAAAGAGTGAGATGCCCATATTTTTAAGGATCTGTACACAACGGACCAGAGGTTGCAATAGTCACAGTCCATCAAACTGCTACCTTATTGTCATATGCTGTATATGTGGTTCCTAATGGCCTGGTTTGGCCTGGCCTGGATTCCTTTGATCTATCTCACTTCAGCCTTAGTCTTTTGCGCCTCCTGTGGGTTTTGTCCAACCTAGCTATCTCATGTCATATTTTGATGTTATTATGTAAGATTGCTCCCCAAATGCAATCTTATACAGTTGCATGTACTGCACAAGGGTGCATATGGATTATTGCCTATGTTCAGTTATGTAAATGTATAGTGAACTCACTGGTTTTGAGAAATTCTGAGTTAGGATTCAACAAGCAGGAAAGAAAACCCTAAGTTCTGGAGTAGACCCATGTGCTTGAAATGAATTGGTGAGACATTGAAGGAGGACTGAAAAAGTAAGGTAGAATGAGTGGAAAGGTCCAAGGCAGTTATCTGGGGAAAACACAGTTACCAGTCGATCCTCCACAAACTTCCTCTACAGTATACCTAACCTGCAGAGATTTCTCCTACATTACATAGTGTCACCACACAGTCCTGTGCAAAGTGAGAACTCAAGCCATGCTATGCAGATGCATATTTGCAGTTGTAGCTGCATATTATGTGGACTAGCTGATTTGAGGAAGATGCATGCGCATGTATACAGATCTATTTAAATGATGAATCGACACAGTGTTGACCTTAAAAATATGTCGATGTTCTGTTGAATGCAGGTAAAGGCTGGAGATCCTGAGATTGACATGGGGGCTCAGCAGAAACAATCCAATACTCCACGTGACACATCTATGCAAATCCATGTAATGCTCAGAGAGAAAAAGCAACAAGATCTATTTCTGTGCATCTCAAACCAGCCTACTGTGAAAAAGCAGGAAAATTCTGATAACTTTATCACAAAATACATTCTCATTGTACATGATAGCTAGATATTTTTTTATAGATGTTAAGTGTATACCCTTTCACAGTCAAACAAAACAGTAACATCTTTTTTTTTTTTTTTTACTTTCGGCAGCGTTCAATATGTGCGTACCGAAGGTCATTGGAACAACTACAGAACACTGGTCTGATAAGGTACAGTTCTCAAAGTATCAGTCATAGTTCACACAAGAGCCAAAAAAAAAAGATTCAAAACATTTTGGGTAACACCAGATCTATTTCTGTGTGTCTCATACCAGCCTACTGTGAAAAAGCAGGAAGATTCTGCTCGTCAGCATGAATTGTTTTACACAAAAAATAAGACGCTGAATTCAACATGATTACCATGCATCTTCTCTGAATCTACAAAACAGGAATAGGTGATTAGTGATTGTGTGGGTGTTCACTAGATCTCTTGATGCTTTGCAGGGGAATTACGCCCATGCTAATGCTTGCAGCCTGCTGGAGGTTCAGGATGGGTATATCAACAATCCCAGGACAGCAAGACATCTTCAAGTTTCATCCAGTCCAGACACACACACAGATTTTTCACTGGTCAATCCATGTTTGGTGCCATGGATACATTGCATTGGATATTGTTTGACAATAATCTATGTTTAAATGTATCTGTCCGTATCAAATAAACATTAAAATGAAATAAAAATAAAAAACAATATGGGGTCAGTATGAGGTACAGAATGACAGTGGGGACACAGTAGGACAAGAGGAGTCATGTGACCGAAGGCCTGGCTCATGGACCACTACTCACCAGAGGAAGGCACAACACTTAGCTGCAGTGTTCCTTCTGCATTATGGGTGACAAAATGATGACCAGAAGCATAACTGGCCAATTCAAATTTAGGAGCAAAGGACTGGCATGATGTTAGTATGACATTTAATGGAATTATGTAAAAATCGGTTTTAATTAATTTTTGATTCTGTGTTAAACCCATCACAGTAACAGATTTGTAAATATATTTGATTAAGAGAAAATAAAAAGAATTCTGATGCATTCCAAAAACAAAAAATCCTCCAAGCAAAGGACAATAAAGAGAAACTTTTGTGGGGGATTTTTGGTCAGCCCCTCTTTTGCCCTTTTTTCAAACAATGGAAGTGCAAAGTGGGTTGTACTCGTCTGTGATGACTCAGAGGGCAGATCAGACGACAAGCCTTGAAATGTCACACAGATGCTCATTCATTCAGAGCCTGGCAAGTGAGGCTACTCACACATCAATTCCACTTACCCACCAACACCCAGCCAAAATTACCTTTATAGTACAAGATGGCATTATGTCATGGGGCAACCTGTTATTACAGAATCCAACCCAATTAGTAAGAATAGGAAAGATACAGCATGCATTTTAGGACCAAAATCATTGGATTAATCATACATACAGTATGTCACTTTTTTTTTTTTTTTTGTTTACATACATTTGGTTGTATTTGTAATTTCATCACTAAAGTTGTTCTATTAAATGCCATTACAAGGGGAAAAAATGTAATAATACATGTGGGATTAAATTCAACATGAATATAAGATATATAGAGACAAGAAATGGAGGAATGACTTTCTAAAAAGGTACCTCTCTAAGATCAGGCACGTTTTTTGAAAGTGTACAGTGGGAACACAGATGTGGAAATTAAATTTACCATTCAAATTGTTTTTCAATGTGGGTGTTTCAAATTGGGCAATATTTGGTAACTAGTACTATGAAAGAGATGGGGAGCTGGGGTCCGACTGAGCCTCAGGGCAGTGGACTTTGGAACAGAACCTGAATAATTAATTCACATACTTAAAAACCCATTTACTTGAGGTAATTTAATCCTACTGACCTACCAATGAGCAATGACAGATGATGGTGAATAGAGCTCTGGAATCTGGTGAAAGGTGGAGAAATCTGACTCACCACAGTAGGAGAAAAATGGCTATTGATGGACATGGAGGCATTCACATGGTTCTTCATAGCCGCACAGTCATGAGGGTAGGGTGGTCCCCCCCCACCTCATTACGCACCCAGTTTTTCAATTTGAGTATTGAGGGCATGTTTCAACTACTTGCTGGAAGACATGACAATGTTGTGCATAACAAAACAATGATTTGGGTATAATGTTTTACTCACACGATAAGCCTGGCGTTCCACTGGGTACAGATGACTCTTTCAGGCTGGACATCCGTTTCCTCACCCCACCCAGGAAAAGGGAAACTTCTGCCAAATCCGATTGGGAAGAAGGAAAACGTGGTGCCACGAGGACACAACTAACTGAACAACACAACTTTCCTGTTTGTTTCCTAACAGTGTTTGATTAGCAGGGATGCCATTCTCAGCCAAGGCGCACAACAGCAATTAAACCAATGCACATAGCATGTTATTCAGACAACTATATTCCTGGGAGAGGTGAAATAGTCCTACAGTTTACATACAATAGATCCACTGTTAATTTAAAGGGCACTCTGCATTTTGATAAATCTTAATGGAACTAACAATCTGTGTATTTATAAGACTGCTGTATTAGCTGTCAAACAAAAATAAAATTATTTTCACTGCATAGATTGATGAAGCTTATCTCTCAACTCACCACATATCTGGGCTTTTCTGCTTGCCCTGTTGCCACCGTGACCCTGACTTGGACTAAGCAGTTAGAAAATGGACAGATGGTTTAACTGAACACATTCCTGTTTATATTTGAACAGCACAATCTTACAATATCTAATGATTTCCTCTAGGGTTTTGTATTTTTTTCAGACCTTACAGGATTATTAAAAATAAGACATCCCAAGATCAACGTCTCCAGTGGTAATTTAGAACGCTGTGTCCATCGTATGGAGTTTAGCAACATTATGCAGTCTACCATAATTGACACTAAGAAAACAACCACCCACAAGTTCACCCATTTTCTTCAACAAAACTTTTTTGGGTGAAAACAGCATAGAAGTGTTTTCCCATCTAATTTTTCCACCAGGGTGATGCAGATCAAGTTGCACTGTAATTTACTCATGGGATTTATTCTGAATGAATTACCTACCCTATTCTTGAATTTTGAAAAATGCTGAACAGTATTTCACCCCCGATTACACCCTATCCCTGTCATGAAATTAAACTCAAACCAGCTGCCTTTGCGTCCATCAAATTCAGGTTGAGAACTCAGTCCTCAAGAAGCCTTGATTTAAAAATAAAAAAGCATTGTTACCTTGTTTATCTTGTGGGACAAGCTAATAATACTGTTAATCTGTCATACAATCTGCATTTGCTTAACACAACACATGAATAAATCTAAACAATTTTTATATAATAAAATTAAAATGGCCACCGCAGTTATCCAAAATATAGATCCCAACTACCCTTCCATCCCTTCTCTGCCCATTCAAATTCTCTTCCTGTACTATTTTCTGTTGACCTCTCCCACACGCTGGATTTAAGAGAGATTGTATTCTTATGGCCTCTTCAATATTGTATTTTTTGTGAAAATACACGCAGGATTTTCAAACCTACAGTCCGCAATTCTAACATTCATGTCATCCCCATTACTGAATAACTGACTTGAATTCAAATGTTCTGCATAGTTCAGTACTGTAGACACGTCTACATTGTCATTTGTGAATGCAATCACACACTGCCTTATAACTGGACTAATTGCTACCCCTACTGTATGTTGTTAAAAAGGGCATGTTCCTAGGAATAAAACCACTTTTAAAGTAAACTCCTTTTTAGGGCCTTCTGTTCTATGTTCTTCTATGCACTTTCCAAAAAACATATTTTTGTAGGTTGTAAAACCGCAAATATACCTTAGCTGTTGAAGGTTAAATTGGTTAAATAAAGGCTCAAAGTAGTGAAAACCCATTCGGGACATCCTAGGAACCATGTTGAGAAGCCAGAGTTGCAGATTGCAAACAAGGTATAATTTGTCCCTGAAAACCTACATCACGAAAGAACTAGCAAGTCTTCACTATATTTCCAATGTGCATGCAAAGTAACCAATGACCTTCACATCCTCACTGACAGTGACGGCCCTATGACTGCTGCATTCTCACAGACTGGGACCATCACGACATTCATCTCTTCAAGTGACCATCTTATGAAAGACTACGAACTACTGATGACCAAAAAGACCCTAATCATAAACTGAAAACCTCTAAATAAAGTTTGTTACAAAGCTTTGTTTTTCAAACAATGTTTTTGGAAATTTGTTAGATGCTGTTTGATGCCACATTTAAAACACTAACCCCTCTGGTTAAAAGCCTGTAGTTTGATCAACATGTTGGGAAACTAGTTGTCTTAGTTCTTCACCATCTTGTGCTTGGGTCTTTGAACACAGCATACAAACTGAAAAGGTTGACACATTTCTTAAACAAGTCACCATAATAAAACCAGAACACCACAAATGCAAAGCAGAAGATCCACTTTATTGATACTGACAACTCATTGGCCCTCAGGGCAGTGTGATTTCCTGCCCAGGGTACTGACCGCACGCATGTCCAGTTACACAGCTTGGGCTGTGGAGCCTGTCCACAAGGGCTGTTGCAAATGACCATGCCCATGGGTTCATAGACCCAGAATTAATTTCATCCTTTAAATTTGAGTGCAAAAAAGGGAAAATGAAAATGAAGAGGCAGGCAATGAGCCCAGTCACACTCCTAAAGAAATGTGGAAAACAGGGTCACAGCCATAAGTTTTAAATTGCTTGTGAAACGGACAAGAAAGGAGGTCCGATAGGTATAGTAACAGAACAGCCTCAAAGGCACTTTAGAAAAGACAGTCCTCTACCAGTTGGGAAACGTAGGCAGGGGTGGTAGCAGGGCAGTTTGCCAAGGGGTGGGAATGGGAGGGGAAAACTAGCAGCATTGAGGGGGAAATATACTGCAACCCCTACCCCAAGTGCTCATCAGGCAATCCCTCAAATACCACCAGGTGCTGCCCAGTCAATACAGCTGACACAAAAATAAAAAACACAGGAAGAGGTACAAACAAAGGTAATGTATTAAATCTCCTGGAGACTGCAATCGAGAGGCTTTACCTACAGCCGTTTTTTGCGGTTTTTTTCAATTGTGGATCACAAAGGTTACTGCACCTTGATCTTAAATCATTGCCCATGTGATATTTTAAAGCTTCCCTTCAATGACCAGGCAGGTTTGCGTGCGGTCAGGAACACCCATTGGTCTTTTGACACACAATGACATTGCCTCAGACAGTGAAAAGTCACCATTTTGGTTGGTTGTCAACTCCAATCTTCTTCTTTATACAGAATACTGACTCAACAAGTAGCAATTCTACTCAGACTGGCACCAAGTAAGATCGACAAATGCCCTTTAAAATAGATCTTGCGTTAACAAGCCAGTCATTTTGTTCCATAACTAAGCTGTAATATACAACGTAAATTGTCTGTTTTTCACTCTTTTCCATTTTCTTCACCTTTAAAATTTTTTTTTGTAGCCCAAAATATTCTGTCCTCAAAATTCTGCATTCAATTAAGATCAGAATGTACAGGCAAATAACAGTCTCTTCTGTACTAAAACCTCCTAAACAGGCCAACACGTCTCCACCAATGGCTGGGGGGGAAGGTCTGAAGTTCGGTTTTGTGGAAAAGGGAATGGGGTAGGGTTGCATTTTCCATGTAGATCAACACAACGTGAGAGTCACCTGTCCCTAGTTGCAATAATAGGGACGCAGTATATGTGTGCAGTATCTGGAAGGCCAGGGTTCTGTCAGTTGTTCTCAATCTGCTCCAGGTCCAAGTCGGCGCAGTCGAGTGGGAAGAGGGTGTCCTCTGCGCTTTCACAGTCGCTGGCATCTGCGTCCTCGTCGCTCTCGCTGACGGCTGCAGCACTACTGAGGGTTCGCAGGTGGGGGTGGGGCGGTCCAGGCCGCAGTCCCAGCCGCAACAGTACTGGCGCCCGCCCTGCAGGCTCCGCCCCCGCATCTGACAGGAGATCCTCTGAGTCGCAAGGCGATGACACTATGGTCTGGCCTTGGGGGTCTTCGTCATCCTCATAGTCCAGGGAGCAGAGGCTTTTGGAGTTTTTTAACGTCTGTAGGGAGAGAGAGGGGGGCGATGAAGAGAGCTGGAATTAGAAATGGACTTCCTAAGAATACCACAATGATGGATGCAACACAGGCTGCTTTAATCTCATGTTCATCATGAACTGAAATCAAACCATTGTTTCTCAGGAAATAATTGTGCTTCTCTTCCTTAAAATTACAAAAAGGGGGCCATTTTGTTTGAGAACAGAATGACCTGATGGAAAGAATTTTAGTCACATGCTTGAAAACCTGGTCTTACAGAAGCCTGGGGGATGCAAGACTCATTAAGAACTTAGTAACTTTGAACATACTATGGGTTTTTTTCCATAGTACTAAATGATTTAATCTGCATGGGTTGTAAGAAATGGACAACAAATAGAAAGTAGACATTTCTTGCCATAATAGTACTCTATGCTTTGGTGTACAATAATTCTGTTGCTAGTGTAAAAACGTCTTCACACCTTCTCTGGTGGTACAAAAATGGAAAAATCAATCACAAAATCCCTTAGACCACAGCTAGCAATTAGGTCACAGATCTCCCTTTACAAAGCTGCCAACTTTACCAATTATAAGGCGAAACGAGTTAAGAACAATATCAGAATAAGAAAAGTGCCCCACATTTTCACAAACGTGCTCTGGATGCAGTCGTCCCCCCCCCCGCCTGCCTGCGTGGTCTCCTCTTTGACTGGCCAGAGTGCGAGGGGTTCAGACCACAGAGAGGGAGGGGAGGAGAAAAAAAAAAATCACTTCATTAAATGCCATTCCCGGCCTAATTTTCCCATTGTGTTTGTGCGAGTGCAGCCGAAAGAGAAGCGGGGCGACAGATGCTCTAGCGGGCCGCCTCCCTTGCCAAGCGTCTTTACAGAGCGGGGAGAAAAGCTCTGGGCTCTTTTATTCGGAGAGAGTGCGCCCCTGGCCTGCTCTCCGGGCCTGGGGGTTGGGGGGGTGGGGGGGGGGGCAGACGGACAAAGGGCCGACTTGTCTGCGGCTCTGCTCCCGGTGGTTGATTATCATCTCCTGCCCCGGCCCCTCCGCTATCGCATTCCCGTCGTCCCAGGCCGTCTGGAATCTACACTTTAAATGGCCGTGCTCCCAGTGCACAATGGATAAAAAGGGGCCCTTTGACTGTTCATGCGTCGGTGAGAAGAAAGGCAACCGAGGGACCCACTCCCCCGTGCCCCTTTCCCAGTCTCACTCACCATAGGATGGCGTAAGCTTCGTACTCGCCCCTTTTTAGGCAGCGGGGGTCTACATTTCCATAAACCCCTGTCAAACTTTTAAAAAAACCTCCACTTCATTCAACAGGTTTCTTGTGTTAAAAGAAAACTGACATCTTTCTTTGCAGATGTTAGGAGGAGTTGATGTACACCGAGTAGCTGAAGAGCTTCTTTCAGCTGCTTAGCCTGCTTTGCCATGCCAGCTTTCTCTTTTAGAAAACTGCTGAGGGGGTCTAACAATTGAATAAGCTTGTCTGGAGCAAGCTCCCAATTTGGCTCAGGGTACTCCGTTGAAAAAAAGGAGGAGAGCACAGTTTTTGGGCTGATCCTGGAACAGTGATGAGTGCTCTCTCAGAAACAGACTCAAGGCTTATGGTTTACACACTGCACCATGGACAGCCATTACAATGGCCTGTATCTGGGAATACTTGTTTATATCTTGGTGAATGTAAAATGTTTTAGATGTGAAGTCGCAAGCACAGCCTTCAGCTGTTATTCAGTTTCATTAAGAATCAAAATGTTAAATCAGGTTACCCATGTAAACCATCCCAGGGTGCTTTACAACACGATTACAGTATCTGGAATCAGAATATGAACGACTAGGCTATGTCTTAGAATATAATTAATTATATCATAACTAGATTTTTATTATAGCTGCACCTCTGGTATGACTCAGGATTATGAGTAATAGGGATGAGCGTGGTTAAACAAACTTTTATACGTTATACATGATATTAATATACAAAGGATATTAAAGAGAGCACTAACATATTAATCGTTTTCAAAAAATTATAATTAGATTATGTTTTAGGGGCAAGATCGTGGAGTTTATAAGGATCCTCTCAAGCCCATATATGAAACCCCCATGCGGCTGGGGGTTACTGATCCCATCTCTGTATGCAACACTCAGCAAGGAGGGTGGACAGCCCCTGCTCCTTTAAAAAATAATAAATAAACAGAAAGTTCAGAATCATGTTCACATTGCTAAAAAGACGTTCTCACAGCAAAGACACAGCAAACTAGCTACAACAAGGTTTGACTACTTCTATCTAGTTCTGAGCCTTCTGTGTGAGTGTTCTTAAATGTACACCAGCTTCAAAGGACCAGCTAATGAATGGAAATGTCTACATGCTACGGTTCCTAAAGGCCAAAAATACATCCAGACATCTCAGCTCAGCTGACATGAAGAGCAGATAAAATAGACTAGACAATATTTTTATTTTGGTTTTTCTTGTTCAGTTTCCTTCTTATGTTTAGGTTTAGGTAGGCTGACAGTTTGGTGCCCGACAGTGCACATTTATTTATTTCTGAATGCATATCAGAGTGCTATTGCCATGTTTGGCATTGATGATTTCAGATTTGTGCTAAAGGCTTAATAATGCACATTATTTTGGCTATTGGCTTTCCGAATATTCAGTGGTATATCTACTGTATGAACTATAAGTTTATATACAGTATCTATATATAAACTTACTACAAGCTGTAGTAGTTAGCAGTGCCTATGACTGACTATAACCAGCAGTGGAGAGGGCATAGTCAGTTCCAGGCACTGGTTACAACTACAGTAAGTTCATATATATATATATATATATATATATATATATATATATATATATATATATATATATATATATATAAACTTACAGTTAAAGAAAGAAATCCTATCGCTAAGCCATCAAATGGCTACTCCATACCTTGACACTGCAGTAGCCTTAACCAGGGACACACAAAGGGGAACCAAGGCCTCAGTGAAGTGGCAATCGCTTGGCTTCAAGCAGGGATACTCAAATCTGGCCAGTAGTACTGCTGGTTTTCATTCTTGCTCTCTCATCAGGACTGACTTAAACCTGAGACACCAGCAGAGTTAAATCTCTGGCCAATCACTGACATTAATAGATCAATTAACTATCAGGTAGAAAAGAAAACCAGCAGTACTACTGGCCTGGAAGTCCAGATTTGCATATCCCTATCTTAGTCAGAGAAACTACGAGTACAGCACAGCGGGTACCTTATTACTATACTATATTGAGCCATGCCACAGTAATGTGCTCACTGAACTTCGCCCCGCGCAGTACTCACTAACACACAGAGAGCACTCTCTAAACAACATTGACACAGAGCAACTCTAAATCACATTGATACAGAGCTCTCAATAAACCACAGACACAGAGCTCTCACTAAACTACACTGACACAGAGCTCTCACTAAACCACACTGACACAGAGCTCTCACTAAACCACACTGACACAGAGGTCTCAATAAACCACACTGACACAGAGCTCTCACTAAACCACACTGACACAGAGCTCTCACTAAACCACACTGACACAGAACTCTCACTAAACTACGCTGACACAGAGCTCTAAATAAACCACACTAGTAGTAGTAGTATTTTTTATTCAGTCATTACACACAATACAATAAATATAAACAGTCTAGACAGTATAAACAAGTCAACAATCTATGTATTAGGCTAGGTAGTGACTGAAAAGGCACCGGCAGAAGCATAATGCTTATATAGCTATGCCTATCCTACATTCTTATCAATTTAAGCTACCCTCCAAAAATAAAACATAATAATAAAATAAAAATCATTCACAATTGTAACCCTCACAAATAGCATTATAAACCATTCTTCTGAAAACCAAAAGCGAGTTACACATTCTTACATTTATATTAGCATTATTCCATAATTTAACCCCAACAATAGAAATAGGCTACATCTCCTTTTAATCCCTTTTTTAGCTTTTTGTACAGTAAACTTACAAACATCTCTCAAATCATATTTGCACTCCTGTATTGAAGAAAACCTTTGTATACAATCTGGGAGGGACTTTGTTTTAGCTCTAAACATAATTTGCATTATTTTATAATACACCAAATCATTAAATTTCATAACATGGGATTTTATAAACATTGGATTAGTGTGATCATAGTAACCAGCCTTATTAATAATACGTATGGCTCGTTTTTGTAGTAAGACTATTGAATTTATAGTCGTTTTAAAGGTCGACCCCCACAATTCCACACAGTAAGATATATAAGAAAGTATAAGTGAGCGATAAATTGTATACAAGGCCTTATAATTTAATATATCCCTAGATTTATACAGGATTGCTATTGACTTTGAAATCTTTCCTTTAATATAGTCAATATGTTGTTTCCATGTTAATTTATGATCAATCACAACCCCTAAGAATTTTGTCTCAAAAACTCTTTCAATTTCAACATCACAGATTTTTAATTCACAATCCTCATCAATTTCCTTTTGATTACCAAAAACCATAAATTTAGTTTTCTTAATATTGAGAGACAATTTATTAACATCAAACCAAGTTTTGAGAATTTCCAGCTCCCTTTCAATAGCATACAAAAGTTCCTTTAAATTTTTCCCAGAGCAAAATAGATTTGTATCGTCTGCAAAAATGACAAATTTTTACATTTCAGTAACATTGCAAACATCATTAATGTTTGCAACGCTGACACAGAGCACTCACTAAACCACACTGACACAGGGCTCTCACGAAACCACACTGACACAGGGCTCTCAATAAACCACACTGACACAGGGCTCTCAATAAACCATACTGACAGAGCTCTCAAAAACCACACTGACACAGCTCTCACTAAACCACACTGACACAGAGCTCTCACTAAACCACACTGACACAGAGCTCTCACTAAACCATACTGACAGAGCTCTCAAAACCCACATTGACACAGAGCTCTCACTAAACCACACTGACACAGATCTCTCACTAAACCACAGATACATAGCTCTCACTAAACCACACTGACACAGATCTCTCACTAAACCACACTGACACAGAGCTCTCACTAAACCATACTGACAGAGCTCTCAAAACCCACACTGACACAGAGCTCTCACTAAACCACACTGACACAGATCTCTCACTAAACCACAGATACATAGCTCTCACTAAACCACACTGACACAGATCTCTCACTAAACCACACTGACACAGAGCTCTCACTAAACCACACTGACACAGAGCTCTCAATACACCACACTGACACAGAGCTCTCAATACACCACACAGACACAGAGCTCTCAATACACCACACAGACACAGAGCACTCTAAACCACAGACAGTAATCAGTTAAAAGTAATATTTCGATTAAGCTTCTACAGGGTCCGGAATAACGCGATTTCTCTAATACCTGGGTTTACATGGATTTGTTCAATAAAAGGTCTGCGGAACTGAATTATTAACACTCACTACAAATTCGATTAAACTTGAAGAGTTTCTTCATCTATCCAAAAATGACTTTTATTCACAATTACACCGCTGCTCCTCACGCCACTCAGCACGCTGCTGCTCATCAGGTTTGTTTGAGTTTTGTTGGTGATCTGTAGAAGCAACAACCGGATCACTGACCTTTCGCATGCATAGTATAAGAAAGCCAAAAGAAATCAGACTAAGATTACATGCACCAAAGAAACATCTGATGATTTAGGCTATATGCTCAAGATTAAAATCAAACAGCGGGGACCAGTGTAAAATATAGGCTAATGCATGCAGTGTAAAGAGTGAAACTACTGCCACAGTGATGATAGAGGTCTGTTCCATAAAGAAAAGGGAAGTAAAACCTGCTGCCTGTAATTCTCTCATATGTGGCCATGTGACACACAAAAATATGTTTTTAAAGTACACCCAAGAGAAAACTTATTTTAGTGCCATAAATACATCTTTCAGCAATTGATGTGAAGGAAAATTGTGGAATGGAAATTAAATGGATATGTTTGACCTTTTCACATAGGCCAACTGTGAGGAAAGTGAGCATGTCAAACCTGAACACATTTTTGGCATTTCTTTTGAACCAATAATATATAAAAAGCAACACAGTGACAGTTGGGAGTTAGCCAATATGCCAAATGGATTAGGGCATATTAATGTCAGCTAAAATCAAATGCATAGGATTGTTTAATCCCAGTATTTCTGTGAATTTCACTGGCAAAAACATTTAATCCACACTGTTTAGTACTGAACAACTAGTAGCTAATTCTGTAATTACAGCTGTAACGACTTTGTGTCTAATATTGTTTTTTTTTAAATTGTAGTTACAGAAGCCGGCCAGTGTGTGGGGTGCCCCTTTTTCTAATTGAGAGCACCTGGGGGGAAACCCTATAATAAGGAAGCCCCAGTGCTTTCTGCCCTGTTCTCTCTCTCTTTCTCACTCAATTCTAGGTAAGCCTGCACCAAGTCAGGCGGTTGGAGGGCCCGCAGGTTTTTTCCTTCACCCTCCTTTTTTCACTGGTTTTGCGTTGTACATTCACATCCCACTGTTGCACACACACATCCACACACATTTAATATAAATACCCTACATTTCACTCATACGTGCATCATTGTCTTCTTCTTAATAAATCATTCCTTTGATTAAAAATATACCTCGTTGTGTTGTCTCCCTTTTTGTCATGACTATAGCTTGAGTCGTAACACAGCTTTCCAGTCTTTTATTCTGCAGAAGCAGAACGTTGCAAGCAAACGTTGGCCACACGAGAACAGTCAAGCGAATATCAAGACTGGCCAGGGACCCCCAGCAGTACCTTCAAGGACCACCAGGGGTTTTTGCCCCTGTTGAAATCACAGAGGATAAAGGACTCAGGCTAACCTTACTACAAATCGCCTGAACTAGGTCGGGCTCAAATACAGTACAGACATACAAATTTCCCCTAATAAGTGCCGTACAAAATAGTGGACTTTGGCTGTGGAGCCTGATGTTTAACTTGAGTTTACCTTGTTTGCAATCTACATGAGCTATGACCTTCTGGCCAGTGCAAAGTGTTGCTAATGAATGATATCAGCAATCAGCAATAGATTAAAGCCAGACTTATATAGGAGATGGCACAACTGCGCACAAGTCAACGGTCAGTGTTTTAACAGGACACTGCCCTCCTGGAATATAGGGACCAATGCCTCCGATTCTGTGAGGTTGCACAATATCATCAGAGGAAAATGGTAGCAAAGAATATATAGCCAGTACTTCATTAGAAGGTCAGTAAGATCCTTTGAAATCGACATAGTGAGAATTTCGGTTTCATTTCCAAAAAGTTACATAACTGTCAAAGTCAGCTGAAATCATTTGACATCATGAAGAGATGTTCCCCATTACTGATGGTTGGGTAACTAGTGAATGTACCACCCTGTACTTCTTTCCTGTCCCACCCAGCCACAGGTTGTGCAGCCCTCGGCCAACTGCAGCGGTAAGGAGTCCCATGGTTACACACCAACACATGCTTCCGCACACACTCTGCCACTCTACCACCCTTCGTCACTTCCCGTTAATGACCAGACAATCACGAGAAGCTTGTTGATTAGAAACTGATGCGATGGAACAAGGCCAGCTTATCAGATGCTAGATGTGGATGTGTGCCTTGCTGCGCTGAGGGGAAATGACTCATTGTGGAGCTTCAGGGCGTTTACCTGACAGTCTGTCCCCTATCAACTGGCAGGGGAAGCACAGTGAGCAACGCTCTCACCTGCAACCACATCCTTACAAGTCTGAAACAGTCCCTCAAACAGTCATTTAACACTTGCCTGATGCAGCTGTCTAAAGTGCCAAGTCCTGGCTTTTCCTGGCTGGAAAAAAAAGGTTTTAAGAGGCTGGTGTCAGTCACTGAAAAGTGTAGTATGGTCCACATGTTAAACCAAGCACTACTAAATGACTACTAGGTCTGGTGTACTTTCTTGTGGAGGTCTCAATTTGTTTTCAACAGTTAGAGGAGTTCTAGGTTTATAAGTATCCCATTTATGTTCCAGAAATGCAACCTGAATGAAATGAAATGATAGGGAAAAATAAACTCTGCATTTCTATGGACTACTATTACCATAACAACTTTTTTTCTTAAATATAATTCATTCTCAACAGAAAACAGTCACTGTGAAGTGAAAATCTTGTAAATGGCACAATACCCAATTGTTTGATTACCATGTCAATTGTCAACTGGTTAAGAAACAGTCCTCCTTTACCATAGCCCTCAAAAACACAGGACCCCCAAATATTGTGCACAGCCTGGAAAAATGACCTGCCCAAGTGCTACACAAAGAATAAAAGCAGTTTTTAAAAGTTTCAGAACAAGTAAGAGTATGTCAGGTTCCAGCCACAGATACATTTTTGGAAGCTTCTGCAGTTTGTGGCATACTGTAGGGCCATTTGATCATTGCCTTCAACAAAGAGGCCCTTCTCTGCAGGCTATGTGGTGTCCAAGGACAAGCCACGGGCAAACTTTCAACAAAGGCAGTCATTTTCAAAACTTTCCACAAGAGAAAAAACACAAAATGACGTTTCCTGCCATCCCACAACCGGAGTGGCCACCCACATATGGTCACTGGCACACTTGTTTGCACACGCGCACATGCACTAAAGTGCACAGACAAATCTGAGGATTCTGTTTGATGCAGCTTCACTGTGATCTGAGATAATTAGAGAGGAAATAAAGGAGAATTCTGAGCAATGCCTGTCCATCCCCACTCACTGGCACGAAGCACAGCCAAGCACAGGTTTAGAGAACCACAGCTGCAGAGAGCTCAGGTAGAGGTAGAGTCATAACCAAAAGTGTATATTGCTCACCTGAGCAGAACCTTAATGCTGCACTACCTGGACAAGCTACTGATATTCTGACCGCAGAGCCCTCCATGGGTAACCCAGACAGCAACCTCTGCACCGAGAAAAAGACAACCGAGATACAGTAAATCTAGCTGAAGGTTGAGGAAAACTGAACTAGTGCTGGTGCTTTAAAAACACAGCATGCTTTAAAAAGCATGCTTCAAAAACACACTTTAAAATGTTACAAAGCTTTCTCTGGTAAAATTGCTCTGAACAGTGAATTTTTAGTGTGTGGAGCACAGCTTTAGTGCAGTCACTTACAAAATAAAATGCATGTACTTCGCATATAAACTGGTGACTTTTTTTGTTAAAACACAATGAGGTCCAGTTCACATATGACAACTTATAATTTAGCATATACATCCATGAGCGGATTGCAGATGGGCAGCAACATGAGGTATTTAATCCACTGGCATCACACCCATGGCGTGAATGACCCGAGCCAGACAGGCTCTTCACATCCTGACAGCAGCGTTGCTGCCATTATGTATCTGTAGCTCGTCATTCCTCAATGGCTGTGCGTTGTTGCCAGGAGAAAAGGGGAATTGTGGGTGGGGGTGCTACAACCACTCAATGGGGTCATGATTTTCACCCCACCTCTCCCGCCCCTCCTTTTCCGTTCCGGGTGTCCAACAGCCAGCGGGGTTTATGATTTGGGAGGGCAGGACAAGGGGCCATCTTCACTGACCCTTCCTTTCTCAAGACCCCCCTCTCCCCTCACCCGCCCCACCACCACCACCACCACTGTCTACAGCTAGGAATGAGGAGAGGGAGACGGACTGTCAGATCATCCTATTGTTAACCGCGGGGCTCAGCGCCCGACCTCCCGCTGAGCTGGACACAGAGGCCACCTTCTCTACTTAGACTGGGGGCAGGGGGGCACAGAGTTCACAACCACTAAGTATATACCACAAACAAATGAATCTGAAGGGCTGGTGTGCACGTACCCTGTGCATTTCTGAACAATTGCTCCACAGTACCCAATATACAAAACATTTGCAGGCCTCGAGTCAGTGATCAGAAGGTCAGAAACTTTGTCAATGCCAAGGCCTGTTAAAATGTTTGCAAATAGGCTACATTATATGGGAATCCCATCCATATTCATTCACTGTCACTATAGATTAGTTACTGTAAGATATTCATTAAATGCAATTAATGTAAGATATTAATTTATTTATTTACATCTTAGGATCACACAATTCTTATATAGGTGTTTTACTACTGTACCATGGGGAGGCCACCAGAGCTACTAAATGGAGATTTTCAGAGTATCTTGCAAACATCAAACTAGATCAACTTTGCTTGCCATTGTCACCAAATTATAAATGTCAATGACTATTAAGGAATTGTAAGAAAA
Source organism: Anguilla anguilla (assembly GCF_013347855.1). Classification (NCBI taxonomy): domain Eukaryota; kingdom Metazoa; phylum Chordata; class Actinopteri; order Anguilliformes; family Anguillidae; genus Anguilla; species Anguilla anguilla. The sequence goes on from NC_049207.1 coordinate 35,221,114, forward strand.
AAGCGGTAATGAGTGTTCTGCAGCTCTCCATCTGTGATGCATTAAGACTGGATGCAACAAAAGATAAATAGCATTCCAATTCCAGTGCAACTGATGGAGTAGCATGTTGTGATAAAAAGACACATTTTGTAATAAATGTGTTTAAGCATGATAAAACTTAGTTAAGGCTGAACATGGCTTGCAGCATAGCTTGTAAGTTAAACCTCAAATATATTCAAAGTTGGTCCAAAAAGACTATTACTTTCCAATGTGAAACAATACCCTCTCCCTGTAAGGGAAATAAGAAATAAAAAGGCACAGTGCAACAGCAACACTACACTGCTATCCTTATCTCACTCTACTGGTAAATAATCATTACTGTCATTACCCTGGTGGGGAGCTGCAAAGTGCAGAATCTGCAACTGTTCACAGGTCAGTTTCTCCAGTCACAACAATGAATCAACAGACACAGATTCAAAGTAAACATACAAATACATGTTTAAACTTCCCACTGTGGATTTATTTTCCTCAGGATGGTTTTCTTTTTACTTCCCACTAGGGAGTTTTTTTTCGACCTCACTTGGAGGGCTTTTTGTGTATTCAGGCTTTGGGTATTTGTCTTTTTCCTGTTTTCCAGTAAAGCATCTTTATGACACTGACTATAAAAAGCACTACACAAATAAAACAGAAGTGACTTGAACTGAAATGTAAATCAGATTGGAGGAATCTCATCTTAAGTGAAGGAGATTCATGTCACGTCATAGCCAAACAGTTAAAAACTCACCATCATGGCCAAATTTTTCAAAACACACCATTATAGCCACAAGATTAAAAACTCATAAAACAGTTCAAATGTTCACAGACCATACCATAAAAATACCAGTCTCATGCGGGCCCTCCCTCTTCATGAGAGGAATCCTCAAGCATTCTGGGAAGAGCCACTTCAGCTGAACATGAGAGGAAGCACTGCATGAAGTCAATTAGGAGGTAGGGACAGTAGAAACTGGGACGGGCTTGTTTAGCACTACAAACAAACCACACAAGACAATAGGAACGCATTCCCCCAGGGTCAGACACCCTCACCAACACAGGGAGTGGAACAAAACCCTCCTCTCACTCTGAACTTCACACATATCCACACACCCAACACCCCTGCCTCAAAGACTTCAATTCAATATATTCAACACGTTCAGTTGTAGAAACACAGGAGTTTCACACTTGTGACAGTCTTTACATACTGTCTATGGAAGGTTGACTGCCTTGGTAATCCTTTCCTCCCAGGAATCCACCATTGTAGGTCTTCTGCCAGTCACAAGATGTTTTGTGATGTCAACAAGGCCTGTCAGTCTGAATGGTTCTTTTCTGGTGAGTTGCCAAAAAGGGGGGGGGGGGGGGGGGGGGGTTGGGTTCCACGGTATAGTGGACTTGAGCTTTTTTGAAATAAGTCTTAATTCCCCTGCGTTTCCTCTCCAATGTTGAATTAAGCATTACGACACAAGACGTGCCGTAATGTGAATACAGTCACAGCTACAGGGGTTTTGTCAGGCATAAAGAAAAGCGAAGCTCTACTATAGTTCCAGCTCTACTATATAAATGAAGAATAATTAGGCAGCCTGGTTTCAGCTCTACTATGTAAATGAAGCAAAATGAGCTAGCCTGGTTCCAGCTCTACTAAGCAAATTAGCATAATTAGGGAGCCTGGTTCCAGCTCTACTATGGAAATGAAGTAAAATGAGCTAGCCTGGTTCCAGCTCTACTATGTAAATGAAGCATAATTAGGCAGCCTGGTTCCAGCTCTACTATGGAAATTAAGCTAAATGAGCTAGCCTGGTTCCAGCTCTACTATGGAAATGAAGCATAATTAGGGAGCCTGGTTCCAGCTCCACTATGGAAATGAAGCAAAATAAGCTAGCCTGGTTCTAGGTATACTATGCTACATGACTCACTCAGAGGAGGAATTGCCATAGCATGTAGAGGATACTGAAGGACTATGCCTTCTCTGGCTTGTCTTACAGCCCTGTTTGACCAAGTGTAAAAACACCCTCAAAGCACTAATCTGACCTTTTTGGAGACTAACAAGGAGATAAAGTGTGCAATCAGTTTCAAATCAGTTTGTTCTGAGATTTCAGTGCAGACACACCTACAGCTGAACCAAGGAGAAACTTGGGCAACTGAGAAACCAGAGCACAGTTGATGGGTGGAAATGCATCCAAATCTTCCAAAGTCATACTGAAGCATACGACAGCTGTTCCTGCTCACTGGGCAGTTTATCACCATTCCAACAAAGCTCGACCCAGTTCCTAAATATCTGTAACCACCCTCCGTTAACACCATGCAGACCACTAAGTACAAACCCCTTCACACTGACCACCTCCAAAACAAACTAGAGAGCAGAGTTGTCAAAGTCAGCACAAGCCCGTCAGGACCCAAACCTGACGCAGATCGGTTTTGGGCAGAGAATTTACTAGTAGCAATTTACGCATTGCTACTTTTTGAGTCAATCACTGGTTAAACACTCAACTTTTTGAGTCTTTGAATACTTTTTCTGTTTGTTAAAATGTATCTATTTACAACAACTCCCGTTTGCAGTAATTAACTACATGGTGAATACAGCTTTAAAAATGTACTGTAATTATTTATTTGGCAAAACTAGTTTACTCTGGCTTTACTATGAGGCTGCTCAGTTTTAAATAAGCAGAAAACAGACAAATAATGACATCATTAATATAGGTCATGTAGATGTTTTAATATAAGCCTAAAGGATTTTGTTTAATTTAGGGCATACTCCAGAGTTTTTCACCACAGAAGCGTGTTTCTAGTCAACCTCATGGTGTTCCTGCTCTCCTGTCTCTCTCCTCGTTACGCAGTGTGCGTGTGTGGGCTGAGCCACCATCCAAGTTGCACAGCCGTTTTTGGTCAGGCTCAGGCTTAGTAAAATGAGTGTGATCTCGGGCCGGGTCAAGCTCAGGCTTAAACTCACTCAGGTCAGGTCAGGCTTGAATTTTCAGGTTGTAAACTGTACAAGAGAGTATGAGCACAAACAAGCATCTCCCACAATGCAATCAGAGTGAAGGGCAGAGCTGGGTCTCTCCCACAATGCAGTGCAGGCAGCGCAGTCATGTCCACAATGCATTGCAGGCAGAGTGCAGTCTCTCCCACAATGCAGTGCAAGCAGACTGCAGTCTCTCCCACAATGCAGTGCAGGTAGAGAGCAGTGTCTCCCACAGCACAAGATGAGCATAAGGTCTCTCCCACAATGTACTATCTGAATCTATACTACCCAATCTACACTAAATTTCAGTCGTATTCTGCTTATTCTCAGTGACACAAATGAAATATTTACAAGTTGAGTGGATGGAGTAGGGGCATCCATCTGTATAAGGTATTCTCTACGCAAATGAATTTGTACAGCATAGCTGTGCCTGGCTCATGAAACTCAGATCCAACAGTCAACCTAGGCATTGCAGATCAAATATGAATCAAGATTCTGCAATTTCATGGCCAATTCATCAGCTCAGATGTCATCATAAACATATTTTAGTGGACTCTTTAGGTGGAATATCACAGTTTAGGAGCGCATGACACAAAGGCCAATGAAGGTGTGACCAAAATTTAAGACTGACATAAATAAAAGGTTTCTTTAAACTTATAATATTACAGGGGAGGATCGCCATAAATGTGACGCTTGATAAATGTAACACTGTCAATAACTGGCTACTGTAGCCATTTCAGGTTTGTACATGTGCAGTTCACATCTCTACCACCTCCCAAAGGAACGGAGCAATGTGATAACCTTTGCAGGAAATAATTCCGAAAAACAGTTTTTGAGCAAACCAAGTAATGACTGTTCCAAAAGTAATTTCCGGGTATAAGGCTTCATTTTTACTTACAATAAATCAAATCATACATCATTAGTGGGCTTGCTTCCGGTCACTGACTCTCGGACGTTTAGTAGGATGCATGCGCAGGTGGTCACTGACTTACTCATGGACGTTTAGTAGGACGCACTTCCAACGGCACAAGATTTTTAAGCACAGCTTTATTGCCTAACGTTACTTTAGCTAACCCTAACATGTTCGCGTTTCACCCACTTTAGTTAACCTAGTTAGCGCGTACGGATGCTATCCTGCACACATGAGTAGGAGCTACGGACACACAGCTACAACCGGCGTATGGATGCTATCCTGCACGCATGAGTAGGAGCTAATGACACACAGCTACAACCACCGATACAGATGTATGGACACACAGACACTACAACCACCGATACAGATGTATGGACACACAGAGGACAACAAATAACGTTACAGAGGTGAGGACATGCCATAGCTAGATAGCTATATAGTTAGTCAAATTTTACTCATGACACTTTGACTTATGACTATTCCCTGGAACATAATCGCTACTTGCTGATCCTCAGCTGTACGTGTAGCGCTACAGTGCGCCGTGGGTCTGGACGGTTTCGTGCTTCTTTTGAGCTATGTAAAAATGGTTTATAAAACGTACGGTTTATTTTAAGTTCTAAATGGTATAGCGCCTGGCTGATAAGGGCACAAGGTTGGTAAATCTTCTTCTAAATATACTGTATATATATTTTTAATATGTTAACACTTGTAGAATGAATAGTTCGTTTTGTAAACTTGGTGAACTAACATGTGTTACCTGCTATGTTAATTGCCATAGTCTATTATCTGTAATTAAATCAGCATTTTTTGCGCCTCGTTAAGAAGCTGTTTTCAGGCATTTCGTATTGTTTATTTTGGTTTTAAACTATTTAGATGTGTTTGATGTGCAGAACATGTGTTATCCATGGGTCCCCAAATATGATTTAGAATGAGCTATCACAGCAATCTGACTGACAGTAGGGAGGGAAAAACGGAGCTTGAGAATGTCACCAGCAGTGTATGCGCGTGAGCTCAACAGTAGTTTGTTGCCTTTTTTTAGTTCATTACAGGGGTGATAGAAATAAACGGTGCTGTGCTGTTAGCCTTTACTGATCGCCGTTCAAAGGTTAATGTGAAGTAGCTAGCACAATCGGACAGCACTAACCCATAAAAATGTACTTTGAATGATACTTGCTCAATTGAACGGTAAATCTGAAAAACATTCGATTATAGTCAGTGGCACCAAAATTTTCTTTCACACCCTCAATAAACGGCTAAAGTCCCAGTAGAAGATTGAATTAAACCTTTTAAAGTTATATATTTTCTGAAACGTTATGGATTCCGCTTGGCCACAGTGAGTGAAACTAGGCGATTTGAGCGTATAGTTTCTATGTAGGCTAAATTACGTCAGAAGGATTCAGCCTTGTTGTTTGCTACCTAAACTTCACTGCACACTTGTAACAGGGTGTCCGGTCAGATTTCTTTACGGGGCATGGAAAGGGGAGTGGTTATCCTCGTGTGACGCACTACGAGGAGAACATTCTCAACCGGCTGAAAATCGGACGATAAATTTAAAAAGCATATTTCTCCAAAAATAAAGAACGGACATATTTAATACTTTACTCATCGTGCTTCTTCAATGCCTCTTGTGCAAATAGCACATAAATCCGAGAAAGTGTGAAAACCACTCCTTTAAGAAGTTAGTGCTCTTGTTTGTGGTTAAGCGCATTTTGGGTTAACATACATTGGTGGTTGTCCGCTGCATTAAAGACATGCCGTGTACTATATTCTGTCGAGAGACCAGTGTTACAGGACCGAGCAACGCTAACTGTGCCTTTCAGAATATACACACAAATATAAATGAAATTAAAGCCGCAAGCGGCGTTGGGAGGGGTCCAAGCATTGGCACCATCGCGCCCCCTATGGAGCGATTTTAAAATGGCTTTGTCCTCATGATCATATGCCTTCACCCAACATATCTACTGAATATCATGATGATCGTATAAAATATTGATGACTTATGGCCAATTTTGTGCTAAGAGACGCTGTCGGATGACTTAGTTACATCGCCATGGATATGTCCTGGCCGCTTCCCGTAAAGGCCTTTACTATGTCGTAACACTTAGATGGCATGTCGTAACACTTAGATGGTCCGGCGTGTATGCACAGCTGCAGTGTTTCTGCGCCGCAAGTAAAAAAGGCGTCACACTAGTGTTGTCACGATACCAAAATTTTGACTTTGATACTGATACCAGGTTTAGTATTACGATACTCAATACTGAAATGATACTTGAAACTTAAACGATGCTAATTCGATACTCGGTACCTAACGATACTGAAATTACCTTAATAGATCAGAAACGTAATGTCCACAAGGGTTGACCTCATTTTCTAATTCATGGTTTATGAACAACCTGGTTCATTAACAACCTTTAAGTTGAAGCCTCTTCAACATATTAATATGTATAGGCCTATAGTGTTACAACACTGAACAATAGAAAAATATGTTAAATATATTTCAAAAATTAAACAGTTGTAAACTAAATAATCTTTAAAACAGGTCTTTCACCTTTAAATAGATTTAAAAACAGCATATTTTAATAACAATACAGCATCTATCTATAATAAAATATTTCCAAATTGGAACACCTATTGCTACTGAAGTGAACTGAGTCAAAGCTTGCGCTGTATCAAGGAGCTGAGTGCACAAGCGCAAGTCACCTCACTTGGCAACCTTAGTTGCTACTGCCTTCTAGCGAAGATTCTGACAAATTACACTTTTCATCCTCTCAATCAGTAATGCGGGAGACAATTTTCCCTGGCTTTTACATTTGACTCAAAACTACCGAACGTCGGAATATTCTAATACCGAAACACTTCTTTTTTTTTTTTTTAAGTACCGAGAAAGTGCTGAAGTTTTGGTATACCGTGCAACACTACGTCAGACACATATTCCAATCCATTGCTCAGCTTAGCAGAGAATGCACATTTCAGAGCGCCACAGAGAGAGATAGAATAATAACACATAAATACGCATTTCAAATAATAAATACGACATTGAGAAAAAACGAAAAAAGAGGAAATATCAACTCGCGATCTGCGTGCTCCGCGCAAAGTAGCCTACCGTTTTATTTAGGCTATTTAGACATTGGCAGATAAGAAAATTGTCGGTTACGCTGACCTATAAAACGCTATTCCAACAGCAAAATCAGACATGTTATACATCGTTAGAAAGCTTATACTCTCACCAAATGAATAAACGAATTGTCAATCAAGCCATATTGTACTAAAAAGGGCGACAACGCCGTAAGCAACAGGTGTGGTATTAAGCACAGCTATTTTTGAAGGTAGCCGACATTTCACAAACGGATTGTTTGACAAGACAATATATGACCACTCATTCGCAAAAGGGACATCTACGCATAAAACCAATGGTAAGATTGTACATTTATTCAATGTTAAGTCCCAGATATTGACTGTAGAATGACATGGTATAACTTTTTTTTTTTAAATGTCTCGTTTATTTCATTATTCAGTGAGCAGCGTTTTCACTGCTGTATTGGCATATATTAGGGCTAATGTCGGGTTTATCTTGTTGCTATGGAATATTACATTACATTACAGGCATTTGGCAGACGCTCTTATCCAGAGCGCCGTACAACAAAGTGTATAATCATAATCAGGAACAAGTGTGTCGAGAACCCTAGAGAGAAGTACCGTTCCAAGTGCAGGGAACAACTGCATAGTTCAACTTGGACCCTGTAGGTTAAACTGATTAACACTAACACAAACAAGAACAGCAACAACGCAGTCTATGCAAAAATACAAGTAATAGTTAAGACGAGTGCATTAACTAAGTCACCTACGAAACAACTACCTGCCATTGTCCCAATGGCAAAGTTGTAGAGCACATTCAGATGCAACGGCTGATGAGGTTTTGTGTTGATCTGACGTACGGTGTGGGAGTTATGACCTTTTAAACATGACCCTTTGTTATAGCGCCACCATCTGGCCGACATAGGTGATTTTTAGTGCCTGAGTAGTGGGGGGCCATAGGAACCCACCTACCAAATTGGGTTGGTCTACATCTTATGGTTGCTGAGCCTCAGACATTTTAGCGGAGAAAGTTTCCACGCCCAAACGAAAAAGTTAAAATGGCGGGCAAACAATATGGCGGACATAGGTGGTGCCAATGGCAAAGTTGTAGAGCACCTTCAGATGCATCGGCCGATGAAGTTTTGTGTTGATCTAACGTATGGTGTGGGAGTTATGGCCTTTTACGCAATACCCTTTGTAATAGCGTCACCATCTGGCAGACATACGTGATTTGTTGTGCCTGAGTAGTGGGGGGCCATAGGAACCCACCTGCCAAATTTGGTTGCTGTAGGACTTATGGTTGCTGAGCCTCAGATACTTTTAGCGGAGAAAAATAATAAGAATAATCCTAACAAAAACAATAGGGTTCCACCAGCTTCGCTGCTTGGACCCCTAATGAAACCGCAAAAAGCTAATAATACATTAGAAGAATAGTTGAGACTATTGTGATGTATGGATGCACATTATATGAATACATGTTCATGGAAGTACATTTTAATTCGGTAAATGTTTGAAGCTATACATTTAATATGCACTTTTGTTGGCTTAAACTCAGTAGCAAAATAAAGGGATACTTAAGAGACTCTGGGATTAGTACAGCCATGTGCATAAAGGTTGCTTTCTGTCATTTAAAGTAAATATTCATGCATTTTGTATTTGTTTTTCCTTTAGCTTTTACGGTGTGTTTATGATTAACAACATTAAAGGACTTCAAAAACCATCATTCAGCCGGGGACGCTACATCCTCATTGAAATGCATTGAGGACAGTTCCAGTTGGAATTTGACACAATTCCTTCAGGAATTGTAACCTTTCTAGTCTAAAAAGTTATCTGTCCTTGAAAAGTTGGTTTTCGGAGTGTATGCTAGAAGGCAATTGGATGGTAGATGATCAAAAAAAACATTAAGTCCCCATCTGCATAAATGTAACAGCTGTTACAGTTATGCCGCCTCTGAGTTGCTATAACAAACAACATGCATTTTTGCTGTTAAATGTTTACAGAATGCGATATAAATAGAAGAGGGCTTCAGATTTGGAGACTAGAGACACTAGATGTTGAAAACCATCTACATGTAGTGTCCTATTGGGGAGACCTTATGCATTTTAAAATGTGTTTAAAATTCATTTTAAAAAAGCTTTTTTTTTTTTAGTTTATTTTATTAAAAAATAGCCATTTGAAGACTAAATAAAAATAGATTTTTTTTTCCAATGCACCTAGCCTATGGTAAGCCCTCAGCTGAACTGCCTTTTATGGTGGATTCTGCATTTAAAAAGGCCCATACAAAATTGGCAAACCACAGTAAAAAAATATTATTTTTGTTAAATAGCAGTACTAGACCTGCCATATGATCACAGGTGTAAGAAGGACAATATGACCACACAATAACCACAACCAAAGTGGTTGTAACGTTACAACCAAGCGGCTTTTAAGCAAGAGCCCACTAAGCAGGCTCCTTTGCAACACCCTTTTCCCCCTCCTCTACAGGGCTCTACACTGACATTTTTTCCAAGAAGCACACAAAGTACTAGTTGAAAAATTTAGGAGCACACCAACACATCCCAGTTAGCACACATCAATTTTCAGGAGCAAATGCTCCAAAAATGGGAGCACTGTAGAGTCCTGACTTACCCGAGTCATTTTGAGGAAGTCGAGGGAGGGCCGGCTCCATCGTACGTCCTCCTCGCGGCGGCGCTTGAGGCCGCTCTTGCGCTCCTGCAGGACACAGGGCTGGGAGCGGCAGCGGAGGAGACCCTGCCTCCGGCACAGCTCCGGTGTGGAGGAGGGCGTACTGCTGGCAGAAGGCAGGAGGGCGCCCATGCACCCACCCACGTCCGCGATGTGCTCCTGGGAGAGCGACAGGCGTCGGGTGTGGTCCCGTGGCCCGGCAGAGTGCCAGGGCGTGGCCGTGGAGGAGGTCGAGGAGGTCCCACTGCTGCCCTCCCCGCCATCTGCGAACCCGCTGCTGGCAGAGGAGGGGCGCGGCACCGGGGAAACAGCCACAGCCAAGGCGCTGCCATGGAGGGCCAGAGTGCGGCCACATCCAGACGAGCAAGAGGAGGAGGAGCAAGAGGAGGAGGGTGGTTGGGGCAGGCCAGCGTTCCCGTGGCTATGGCAACGCTGCAGGGAGGCTGCACCCCCACTGTTGCACCGGCGCTTGGAGATGGGAGTCCAGATCTTGGAGCCACTGCCAGGTCTCCATGGTGACCGGCAGCGAGCAAGCTCGTCTGGCTCCGACAGCGAGCGGCAATGGCGCTTTGTGGGCGGGGCCAGTGGCGGACCACCGTTCTCGTTCAGGTTCAGTTCACTGATCCAGCCGGGCAGGGCCGACGGGCCACCAACAGCGTAGCTACCAGGGGCCACAGAAGCACTGGTCTGGGGGCCTGTAGCTTCTTCACCCATGCTCCCCCCATAGGGACACATGGGGAAGGCCACTGTTGCATTCTGGGTAACTGCTTCTCTCTGGAAGGCACAGCCCCCACTGATGACTCTCCACGGGCTCTTTTCTGTAAGAACAAGAAAAAAACATCAGATCAGGTCATAAAATCAGGAGTTCAATGACAACACAGCTTCAAATTCTGCTTAAAAAAAGAAGCAATTTGCTGTTAAAATTAAGATGTGTTCTAGGAATTGAAAATCAAATAATGCTAAAAAAGTTTAAAAAAAGGTTGTTGTTAGAATCCGTTAGCATAACAGTCAGCAGGCAGGGAGAAATTCTTAGGCGGCCACTTACAATGAATAGAATTTTCCCTTTATAAATGCTCTAAGTGGGTAAATAAAATAAACATGTAATCACTTTGTATTTTATATTCTTAAAAATTTCCACAGACCATACAACACTAGGACAGTCGAGACCCACACACAAGGGCCCAAAAAAAGATCTGTGAAAGAACTTCCATAGATCTGCACAACCTTACAACCTGACCACAATACAAAACAATATTTACTTAGTTGCCATAGTGACAAAATTTCTAATATGAATACGGCCATCATTGCGAGAGCCACATCCCTGTTATCAACACCAAAACATTTCTGAGTTGTTCTCTGACAAACTACACTCAATTACCAGGGACTTCAAGCAAACAATCCACTTAAGCATTTACACATGGCAATGTGGCACCTTCCCGCAGGGTAGTGCGGAGGTGTGGGCGTGTCACTACATGGCTCATTTGTGTGACGTCATGTCGTGAACTTTAACCCCCCCTCCATTTCCTGTCCCCTAACTCAAACAAATGGACACAAACCGAAGGAAGCTTCTTGCTATCGTTTTTTTTGCAGCATAGACTGCAAGCCAGATGCAGACGTCGAAGCTGGGTACACAAAATAAACCAAGCAAGGACAACTGGGAGAGTATCATCGTTTGGTCCATGAACATATTAGAATGCAACCGGCAGTGCTTTCGGCATATGACACACCTAACTGGAAAAAACCCATAATATGTATAATACCCTTCAACCGTACTATAAGATTATGCAGGTGGATTGGTAAAAAATATATATACTGCCCACCCCTTATAGATCCATACAAGTAGTAATTAATAAACAATTTCCTTACAACTGTTACTTAAGGTTTGGTTGCCCTAAGAGCAAAGACACCAGTCTGTCTGAATGTTGTTCTTATATCCCTGTGGCACGGCAGAAGGTGCATATACTTACCATGGAGCTCGTAAGGGAACAGGCTGACTGTTTGACTCAGCTTCTCAGAGTGCTAAAAGGAACCAGAGGGAAGACTCAGTGTCACACAGGAAGTTGTCAAACAAGGACAAACACACCCTTTCTCCTGGGACAGGTATGACAACTGGACTGAGACAGCCATGCCTGCTCTACTGACAACAGGTCCACAGTCCCAAATCAATTATTTTGTTACTTATTTATTTAAAAACAATACACCCTCTTCGAGGGTTAGGGATCAAGAGTACCATAAAAAGCACAGTGTAATTCTACTCCATTATGGAAAGCACACCAGGAATACTGCAGAAATCCTGCAGAAGAACATAACGATACAGTGCCTGAAGTGATTTTCTCCAGGACAACAGCCAAGTTTATTTTGATCTTAGAGCTGATCTTGGATCCTTTTCCCATCTATCTCAGGGAACGTCAGTGTTATGACAGACCCGAGTGCTTGAACTGGGAAGAGATAGTAGCTTCCATTTCCATTTTTGAAATGTGTAATTAACACCAATACACAGTGAAGCAATTAAAAAAGGAAGGGGTCCAGGGTGGACCTTGACAAAATTATATTTTTTGTTTATCACTGACTGCACAATTACATGCTGAACTGTTTTAGCTGTGGGGAACCAAAATGCAAAATAAAGTTTTCCATTTTTAGAGCCCCCAAATGGCCACCCAACACCAAAACAGATGCAGAGGCAGGCGCTGAGAGATGCAAAGTTTTAAAAAATCTTTTTTTGAACTCTTTTTTAAAAAATGAGCGGCTTTCACCCCCTGCCATGCTTTAGGAACAGTCATGAGTAATGCGTTCCACTGTCCTTGGGCAAAATTTGCAGAAGGCACAAAAAAAAAGTGAGCAAGCTTGCACTATTGGGCCGGTGTCCCACGAACGTCTCTCTGCACTTTGAGTGGTTTAGCCTTTCAGCATTTCCTGCCAGTAATCCAGTACGATAAAGGCCTGCACCCAGAACACAAATCCCACAATGGTGTGGAATTAACGCCCAGGCCTGCCATCACTTACAGGGCACAGTGTGACCTGAGCATCGTCGCCCCATCCGAATCGATCAACACAACCAAGCCAAGCTGCCCTACCAGCTGCCCTGAGTGGCCTTTAGATTCGGACTAAAGTGGAAAGATGACTGCAAAGGCCTCCGCTAGATTCAACTTTTTTCCTTAATAACATTCTTTCCTTTATAGTTGTACTCCAGATGTGCAGAATACAAAATATGGCTATAGGTCTGTTCACACAAGCCAATCTGGGATCTGATTTACTCCCCCAACCTACATCATTCTTGCAATGTCCAATACACAGGGTCAGATGAGGCAAAACTGGTCAAGGGCAAGTACATGCAAATCTGTCTGTCATCTAATACTTGCATTGCTGAGCAAGAATGTCTACATTTTCTACACTGATGTAACAGGAAACTAAAATTTGATGTATTACTGATAGTGATGGGATGGAATAAAAGTTTTGAAAAAGTTTTAAGCTCTTGCGAAACACCAGTAGCCTACAGAACACAGTCTACATTAATTATTTGACTGTGGACCATCCATAGGAATGGAGATGGACATAATAATGAATATTTTGCATTAGCCTAATTTATTTGACTGAATATATTGGTTCTTCAGTATGTTATGGAACAATCATACTGTGGACTCATGCTGGCAGGACAGGGTGTCATCGTTGTAATTAAGGCAAAGGTAGATTTCTCATCTGCAATGGAAAGTGCTACCAGTGCAAATGGCTGGACAAACTATATTTTACACTTCACCACCATTCCATAGATCACATCTCAAGAACAGAACTGGAAGGATCACAATGGATAACAAAAGTTCTATCATTAAATCAATCCTATCAAAATCTAAAGATGGATTTTACACAAAGGTGGCCAGCTAGCTCATTTTTTAAACACTCTTGTCACATAGTAAGACCCAAAAGTATCTCACACTAGTGACATCACTGTGGATGCTGGATGCACTATTCAGTACGACATAATTTTACTGTTCTGGTAAGGCAACATACCACAGAGTACAAGAAAGCAGAAATGTCTCAGACTCATACGCAGCAGTTTACAACTTTGCTGACAAAACAAACTGGATGGGTTGGGAGAAAGAGAAAAGGAAGGGGTAAGGGAATGGAGAAGGGAATTTCACTCCTTCTGATCTTTTAATTAAAAATTCATATTTCAGAGCACTTGACAGAAAGCAGAAGAAAACCGAAAACTCTGAAAAAGCCTTGGGTAAATAAATGTAAATCAGCTGTGGGAAAAAGATTGGGAGCCAGCCTTTTCCAGCCCCTCGTAACATTGCGTGTCGATTATATCGGCCACATGGGATATCATAACTGACCGCGAAACTCGCACACTCTTACAGCCACCTTCGAATGGGTGCCAGCCTTTTCCAGCCCCTCGTAACATTGTGTGTCGATTATATCGGCCACATGGGATATCATAACTGACCGCGAAACTCGTAACAGTTTGTTAGTATTTGGTGGCATTGCCTTTTACTTGCTTAACTTAAATCAGAAGCTTGCGGTAGCCTTCCACAAGCTTCTCACAATACTTTGCAGGAATTTTTGCCCATTCCTCCTCACAGAACTGGTTTAACTCAGTCAAGTTTGTGGGCCTCCTTGCTCGGACATGCTTTTTCAGTTCAGTCTACAAATTATCTATGGGATTCAGGTCAGGCTTTGTGATGGCCACTCCAATACTTTCACTTTGTTGTCTTTAAGCCATTTTGTTACAACTTTGGAGGTATGCTTAGGATCATTGTCCTGTTGGAAGACCCAGTTGCGACCAAGTTTTAACTTTCAAGCTGATGTCTTGAGGTATTGCTTCAGTATTTCTAGATAATCCTCCTTCCTCATGATGCCATCTATTTTCTGAAGTGTATCAGTCCCTATTCCAGCAAAAAAAAAAAACCCACAACATGACGTTGCCACCCCCATGCTTCACAGTTGGGATGGTGTTCTTCAGATTAAAAGCCTCACCCTTTTACCTCCATACATAGTGCTGATCATTATGGCCGAACAGTTTAATTTTTGTTTCATCTGACCAGAGAACACTCCTTCAAAAGGCCTGGTGATCACCTGCAAACTTTATTCTGGCTTTTTCATGTCGGTCTTGGAGCAGGGGCTTCTTTCTTGCGCAACAGCCTTTCTCGCCATGGCGATATAGGATTGTTTTAATGGATGTAGATACTTTGGTACCTGATGCCTCCAACTCCTTCACCAGTTCCTTTGTTGTCGTCTTGGGGTTCAGTTGAACCTTTCGGACCAAAGTTTGTTCAGCCCTTGAAGTTAATTTGTGTCTCCTTCCTGAATGATGCAGAGTCTGTGTGGTCCCAATATTTTTATATTTGCATACAATTGTTTGTACAGATGCTCGTGGTGCCTTCAGTTGTTTCCTAAAGAGGAATCGGAATTGTGGAGGTCCACAATTTCTTTTCAGAGGTCTTGGCTGAGTTGCTTGAATTTTCCCATGGTATCAAGGGCACAAAGGCAGTGGCTCTAAATGTAGGCCGCAGGTGCTAATTAACTCAATTAACTCCTAATTCTGACAACTGGCCAATCAGAAGCTTCTAAAAAGTCATTATATCAATTTCTGGAATCTTCCAGGCTGTTTAAAGCAGTGGTTCTCAAACTCGGTCCTGGGGGACCCCTGTGTATGCTAGTTTTCATTCCAACCTCAACAGCAATCCCAGAATTTTAACAAGCTGTTAATTTTTCTTAATTAGGTGCTTTTCATGTTTTAGAGCTGGGGTCCCCAGTCTTATCCAGAAAGGGCCAGTGTGGGTGCACACACCTGATCCTGATACTACTAACCAAGGTGTTTAGCAATGACTCTAGTGATTGATTAGTAGAATCAGGTGTGTGCACCCACACTGGCCCTTTCTGGAACCCCAGCTCTAAAACATGAAAAGCACATAATTAAGAAAAATGAACAGCTTGTTAAAATTCTGGGATTGCTGTTGAGGTTGGAATGAAAACCAGCATACACAGGGGTCCCCCAGGACCGAGTTTGAGAACCACTGGTTTAAAGAGACAGTCAACTTGGTGTATGTAAATGTTTGACCCACTGGAATTCTGATATAGTGAATTAAAGCTGAAATAAATCTGTCTCTAATCTATTGTTTCAAAATGACCTCTGATGTGAACAAAGTAGATGCCCTAACTGACTTGCCAAAAGAAATGTATGGTTACATACATTTGTGCGGAAATGTGCGGAGTGAAAAACTGAGTTTGAATATCTTTAGCCTAGGTGTACGTAAACTTTTGGCCTCAACTGTACCCTATTTAAAGCTTTATAAATTCAGATGTGAGCATTACATAAACTTGAAAAATGGCTTAAATGAACCAGGACATTTGTACCATTTACAACATAGATTAATTTATATTCATCATTTCGGAAGAAATGAAGTGCCACAAATGCAATTGTCTAGCAAAAAAATCTAAAATTAATTTCATTTTTTAAAAGTTTGCAATGAAATACCGAGAGATCCCATATATAAAACAGGTTAAACCATACATGTCCTCGATCAAAAACTCCTTCACCACAATTGCGTAAAATGTAAGGGTAGATATGCAGAACTACTAAAGATCTATGAAGCAAAAAGTAAGCAGTGTACCCAGTGTCTCCAAATCTATCCAAAATGTCTAAATTATGCATTGCTGTAAATCACAACATAATCATGTATTTCCCGACAAATCAACTGTTTTGACTTAAGAAACTCACTTTTGCATAATTTTCATGTGGGAATTATAAGCACTTTGTCAGTACAGTGGTCTAAAATATCTAGCGGTCCAGAGAAATATAAAAAAATATCTCCAAAAATTATTAAAATGCTTTTTGTCCATTATAAAGCATTAAATATGCCCCTTATGAAGGTTTAAGTTGAAACATTGGCAACATATTTAAAAATAATGCAAAAACATTATCACACAATGTGGTACAGTATCTAAATGTGTAATCATTAACTCTCATATGTTTTTTTGTTCATACAAACCGTAAGTAATGTTTTCTTGTATGGGGATGGGACGACATTAACATAATATTCAACCGTCCACCACATTTTGGCATGTTCCAGTTCATACCACATCCAGTGCATGAAACACAAACCCTGCTGAAGCTACCGATGAATGCTTACGTTACAGTGTGAAATATCCTCATTAAAAAATACCACTAATCTATTTAAAAGTCGCTAGGGTTGGGTCGGTTTCTGGTTTTGCCGGTCCAGTCCGGTGTACAAGCTTAAACCAGTTTGATTTTATGCGAACCGACTGAAGCGGCATTTGTCATTATGAGATGTTCTGGCAAATTAAAAAGTAGCCTACATCAGCAACCTGTGCCGACGGCGCTAAATCCAACTTGTATTACATTAGTAATAAGCAATATGACAACGTGATTCACATATTATGTTTGTTTATAAACAGAGCAACTAGTGTCTGAGTGCAAAAAAAAAAACAAAAAAAAAAGACAGGCCTTGCGCAATTTAGTGGCCGCCAACAAGGAGATCAAATTTCAGTAGACCTCAACATTTATTTTGCCTATTTGTATAGCCATTTCCGTGGATAAAATCGCATTTATTAGGGGTCCAAGCAGCGAAGCTGGTGGAACCCTATTGTATCTGTTAGGATTATTAGGGGTCCAAGCAGCGAAGCTGGTGGAACCCTATTGTATCTGTTCGGATTATTATTATTATTATTATTATTATTATTATTATTATATTTTTCTCCGCTAAAAGTGTCTGAGGCTCAGCAACCATAAGTCCTAGAGCAACCAAATTTGGTAGGTGGGTTCCTATGGCCCCCCACTACTCAGGCACAACAAATCACCTATGTCGGCCAGATGGTGGCGCTATAACATAGGGCCATGTTTAAAAGGTCATAACTCCCACACCGTAAGTCAGATCAACACAAAACTTCATCGACCGATGCATCTGAATGTGCTCTACAACTTTGCTTTTGGGAGCATCTATGTCCGCCATATTGTTCGCCCGCCATTTGGACTTTTTTATGAGTTGGGGTGCGGAAGAGCTGGAGCTCCAAATCTAAGCGTTACGACATCTAGTAAACTTCTTTACGGCAAGCGACATCCATGGCGACACAAGTAATCCGACACCGTAGGGTCTAGTTTTTATCAGTGAGGGGAGGGTCTGAACGTCGGGGAAGCAATGGAAGACAGTGCCACCCAGAGTGCATGCTAGGCTACCAAAAGTTTGTTAGTAAAAGCTTTTTGAGAGGATGAATAATCACTTTTCTTGAGCCTGGATCCATTTGAAGACAGTATCGGGTGAGTTCGTTTAGTCTTTGAATCTGTCATTATGCTAAGAAACAGCTAAACCATTTTATTGATAGGTTCTGAGTTTCTGTGCAAAGGCGCGAAAACACGCTGGTATAATGAAACAGTGACAGTAATACATATACAGTCCGCTTCGTTCCGTTGCTACCATAACATAACAGACTCTTGTGTCTACAGCTGCAGTTTCTCGCTGCAATTACTAATATTGAATATAAACAAAAGACGCAATTTATGCTGTACTCTGCCAATGTCTAAATAAATAATACGGTACTCTAAGCGTAGGAAGCAGTTAGCATGGATGGCGAGTTGATATTTCTTTTTTTGCTACTAAAAGTTTGTTAGTAAAAGCTTTTTGATGAATACTTTTCTTTGGCATGGATCCATTTGAAGACAGTATCGGGTGAGATCGTTTAGTCTTCAAATCCGTCATTATGCTGAGAGAAATCGTATTCTCAATTTAATCTCGAAATTGACTGTAAGCTTAGGGTTGTAACTAGGTAGTTGTTTCGTAGGTGACTTAGTTAATGCACTCGTCTTAACTATTGCTTGTATTTTTGCATAGACTGCGTTGTTGCTGTTCTTGTTTGTGTTAGTGTTAATCAGCTTAACCTACAGGGTCCAAGTTGAACTATGCGGTTGTTCCCTGCACTTGGAACGGTACTTCTCTCTAGGGTTTTCGACACACTTGTTCCTGATTATGATTATACACTTTGTTGTACGTCGCTCTGGATAAGAGCGTCTGCCAAATGCCTGTAATGTAATGTAATATTCCGTAGCAACAAGATAAACCCGACATTAGCCCTAAAATATACCAATACAGCAGTGAAAACGCTGCTCACTGAATAACGAAATAAACGAGACAACGTTTTTTAAAATTATACCATGTCATTATACAGTCAATATCTGGAACTAAGCATTTAATAAATATATAATCTTACCATCGGTTTTACGCGTAGAGATGTCCCTTTTGCGAATGAGTGGTCATATATTGTCTTGGACAATCCGCCTGTGAAATATACGCGCATGTGTGACGCCTGCGTCGGCTACCTTCAAAAATAGCTGCGCGTAATACCACACCTGTTGCTTACGGCGTTGTCACCCTTTTTAGTAAAATTTGGCTTGATTGACAATTAATTTATTCAGTAGGTGAGAGTATAAGCTTTCTAACGATGTATAACATGTCTGATTTTGCCTTTGGAATAGCGTTTTATAGGTCAGCGTAACCGAAAATTCTCATCTGCCAATGTCTAAATAAATAAAACGGTAGGCTGCTGTGCGCGCAGCACGCAGGTCGCGAGTTGATATTTCGTCTTTTGTTTCGTTTTTTCTCAATGTTGTATTTATTATTTGAAATGTGTATTTATGTGTTATTATTCTATCTGTCTCTGAGGCGCTCTGAAATGTGCATTCTCTGCTAAGCTGAGCCATGGATTGGTATAGGTTTGTGTCTGATGTAGTGTTGCACGG
Source organism: Anguilla anguilla (assembly GCF_013347855.1). Lineage (NCBI taxonomy): Eukaryota > Metazoa > Chordata > Actinopteri > Anguilliformes > Anguillidae > Anguilla > Anguilla anguilla. The sequence continues at coordinate 35,240,506 of NC_049207.1, forward strand.
TATACCGAAACTTCAGAACTTTTTCGGTACTTAAAAAAAAAAAATTAAAAAAAAATAAAAAAGAAACTGTTCGGTATTAGAATTTTCCGATGTTCGGTAGTTTTGCGTCAAATGTAAAAGCCAGGGAAAAGTGTCTCCCGCATTACCGATTGAGAAGATGAAAAGTGTAATTTGTCAGAATCTTCGCTAGATGGCAGTAGCAACTAAGGTTGGCAAGTGAGGTGACGTGCACTTGTGTATTTTCTGTCATTGATACAGCGCAAGCTTAGACTCAGTTCACTTCAGTAGCAAGAGCTGTTCTAATTTGTACATATTTTATTATAGGAAGACGCTGTATTGTTATTGAAATATGCTGTTTTTAGATCTATTTAAAAGTGAAAGACCTGTTTAAAGATAATTTACTTTACAATTGTTTCATTTTTGAAATATTTTTAATATAGTTTTCTATGGTTTAGTGTTGTAACTCTATAGACCTATGCTTATTAATATGTTGAAGAGGCTTGTAGCAGCCAATAATGTAATAACTGCCAATAACGTAATAATTTTTCCGTTCTTAATGTAATAAAAGCCGATAATGTAATACATTTTCTGAACCAATAACGTAATAACTTATTACATTATATGCAAAAAGTTATTACATTATTGGCTGGTTATTTCATTATTAGCTGGGTTTTTAAATAAATCATAAAAAATGTAATAACAGGAGCCGATAATGTAATAATATACTTATATCGCTTTAAGTTTTATTTATTGGCTATAAAGTGTCACACTTCTATGACACTTACCCTTGCTTCCTCTTTCAAATAGCTGCTCAAAAACCTAACCACACGTGCGCGCGCACACGCACACACACACACCTACTCTCTCTCTAGGAATTATGACTATTTATTTGTTTGTGGTGCTTGGTTAGATTTATCTCCAGCCCTGCCTTCTACTCCTTAACCATTTGAGTACCAAATGAAGTGCGAGCACATATGTTTGCAAACACAGACAATTACTCTTATGTCATATAATATGAAATCTATACCTCTTTGAAGATGCTTTGTCCACGAATACAAAGACCACCATTTCTTTTCATGAAAAATGTCATCTCTAAATAAATGTATTTAAATAACGTTTTCAAGCAAACTGTTTCAACCACACTATTATAGCTATTCAGCACTCTCTCTCTCTCTATGTATACATACCAAACCTGACTCCTGAAAGGTTACATGAAAATGTATTACCAAATCAGAATCCTTGCCCTATTGACATCCCTGGCTATTTGAATACAGTCTTGACAAGCTCAACAAAGAGTCTAAAACCGAAGCAAATGATATCTATAGTTCATTCTTTTTTATTTTTGCCATTTTCTCCACTTTTAAGCGTTATACCAATTCTCTGTGTGTATCACGGTCCTGGTCGATGCGTTTTCCTCTGTTGGTCTGGGGAGGGTGTAGACTACCACATGCCTCTGATACATGTAGAGTCGCCAACTGCTTCTTTTCACCTGACAGTGAGGCAGAGGTGGGAGTAAGTCACACTTGTGCAAGTCACAAGCAAGTCTCAAGTCTTAACCTTCAAGTCTCAAGCAAGTCCCATGTCACTGTGTTTAGACTCAAGCAAGACAAGTCGAGTCACCATGAAAGAAGTGCTTAAAACAAGAGAGAAAGGGACACAATGGCAAGCCATGTTATAAGAAAACTGCACCTGTTCGTGAGTTAGTTAGTTTCTACAACTAGGGATGGGCATGGTTCGGATTTTATCAATATCAATACCACTATTGATACTGCTTATCAATACCAATACTTATCGATACTCTTATCGATACTTCCTAATTTGGTGTGCAAAAGACATGTTTTTAAAAGAATTATCAGTACTACTTTTATATTACTTTGTTAAATATTCTTTGCCCAAAGTAGTTCTGTTGATAAAATGACACATTGTTTTCTGAGACAAAACATGATGCTGGGACCAATGGTATAGATACTGTAAATGTAATGTATATCAAGAGAATGTTTAGTTCTTTAAAAAAAGGGACGGTAAACCATCCTTTATTATTATGATAAAACTGAAAGATGTGTTACCAAAGTTATCTTTGTAGGTCATGTTATATACTATATTTTACAGTTTAGAATTTTGCATTAAGAGGTTGAAAGTTGAGCACAAGGGATAATAGTGCCAGTTTGGTTGAAGAAGTCATTTAAATACACTTGATTAAAGATTATATTTTTCATGGAAAGAAGTGGTGGTCTTTTTTATTTGAGAACACAGCATCTTCAAAGAGGTATAGATTTCATATTATACAACATAAGAGTAATTGTCTCTGTTTGCAAACATGCGTGCTCCCACTTAATTTGGTACTCAAATGGCAAAGGAGTATAAGGCAGGGCTGGAGATAAGTCCAACCATCAAGTTACACAAACAATTAATTCCTAGAGAGAGAGAGAGAGTAGGTGTGTGTGTGTGTGTGTGTTTTCTCAGAGTTAGGACTAAGATTCAGGGGTCAGGATTGGACTGGTTTTTGAGCAGCTATTTGAAAGAAGCAACAGTAAGGGTAGGCCCAAGTGTTATGGAAGTCTGACACTTGATAATAAATAAAACTTATACATAGTGATACAAGTATATTATTACATCATCGGCTCCTATTATTACATTTTTAATGATTTTTATTAACCCAGCTAATAATGTAATAACCAGTCAATAATCTAATAACTTATTACATTATGTGCAAAAAGTTATTACGTTATTGGTTCAGAAATTGTATTACATTATTGGTCAGTTATTACATTATCGGCTTTTATTACATTAAGAACGGAAAAATTATTACGTTATTGGCAGTTATTACATTATTGGCTGCTACAAGGCTTCAACTTAAAGGTTGTTAATAAACCAGGTTTTTAATAAACCGTGAATTCGAAAATGAGGTCAACCCTTGTGGAGATTTTGTTTCTGATCACGTAAGGTAATTTCAGTATTGTTAGGTACCGAGTATTGAATCAGTATCGTTTCAGTTTCAATTATCGTGATACTAAACCTGGTATCGGTATCAAAGTCAAAATTTTGGTATTGTGACAACACTAGTGTGACACCTGTTTTAGTTGCGGCATGGAAGCGCTGCAGCTGTACATACACGCAGGGCCATATATGTGTTATGACATCCCATCTAAGTGTTACGACATATTAAAGGCCTTTACGGGAAGCGGCCAGGATACATCCGTGGCGACGCCGAAGTCATCCAACAGCGTCTCTTAGCACAAAATTGGCCATAAGTCATCAATATTTTATACAATCATCATGATATTCAGTAGATATGTTGGGTGAAGGCATATGAACATGAGGAAAAAGCCAATTTATAATCGCTCCATAGGGGGCGCGATGGTGCAAATGCTTGGACCCCTCCCAACGCCGCTTGCGGCTTTAATTATTATTATTTTCTGTTAAAAACATTTAATTTATATCCAGGGAGATATATCATCTACCTTGCAAGAAGTTGGCTGAGTAGTCATTTACTAATACGATCGCATTTCAGGCTAGAAAATAAACCGTTAGGCTAAACCAGAGAAATTGCTGAGTTGTCTTAGAATCTTTGTCGCAACAGAATGTATCAAGGCTGGCAGTCGGCATAGCAACGGAGGCTGTAGAAACGTTAACTGCATCACAATGGGTATAACAGCTGTTTTAGAATGTCATTGCGTCACCCAGATCATTTTTGCAGCCCGGATCAAAATTGGCGTGACAGTTCCACTCGGGAGCAGCTGAGTCACGTGCAACACCGGTATTACCGGTCTGGCCCGGTATTTCGCTTAATATCAAACCGGTTTGAAATTTTTTACATCGGCCCAACCCTAAAAGTCACCAAATTTAAAACATAACATATATAACCTAAATATTTTGAACAGAAATATTTACATAGCAATGATGAAATGATATCTGTGTTCAGTAGATAGAGACAGAGACATAGGCTAATCAATGCTTCGTTCTCCTCTTCCGACTTAACTCCAGAAAACTATGTCAGCTCGATCTATCAGCAAACATATGGCTTAGCTATGATCAGAAGCCCTCAATAATAATAATATTTTACAAAATAAGACGAAACTGATCGATAACGTTTTGCCGGGTGCAGTGTCTTTTACTGCTACCACAGAATGAATGCGTAAGGCAGCAATGATGATTCACAACTTTCGGTCATGCAGGTTTTTATAAAACGCTATTCCAAATGTAAAATTAGACATTTTATACATCGTTAGAAAGCTTATACTGTCACCATTTGGATAGATTAATTGTCAATCAGACTGGACTACAATGGGCAACAACACCGTAAACAGCATGTGTGGCATTATGCATCACACATGCGCGTATTTTTCACAAACGGATTGTCCAAGACAATATGACCACTCAGTCTCAAAAGGGACATCTCTACACGTAAAACCAATGGTAAGGTTTCATATTTATTCCATATTTAGTCCCAGACATTGACAGTAGATTTGATCAGTGCTAGTTTTCAGTCAAATATATAGTACCAATAAATGAGCACTTTGTTGGAATCAATATAACTGATACTAGTCACACTTGATATAAGTGTCACTTGATTTGCTGTTCACAGATCAATGCAATTGCACTACAGTAATTCCAATCGATGCAAGGAGATAACAGGAATTGTTAATAGTACATCTGCACCACTTCCTTAATGAGGTAATCAGCCTAGCAGCACTTGCTCGCTCCCTGCATCTAGGTAGCATGAATCTATTCCTCTGTAGCAGTAAGTAACAACATACTATCTTGGCTTAGTTCAGTTTACCAGTCTACATTGATCAACTGTGCAAAAAGAATCAATTAAAGGCCCTGCACAGGCATGGATCTATCACTCTGTCCCTTGAGAAGGAGCAATGGGGAAGATCTCCAGGCCAACATTAAGGAAATACCAGTTTCTCTGCAGTAACTGCCATCTATGAGAGGCTCAGAGGAGCAGTCATGTCGCCTAATCCTGTGCATACCAATTCCATACTGTCTGTACAGGGTAACCAGCAGCTGGTCTATGTAGCCTACAATATATTAACCTTACCTAGCAAAAGTAGCCAATCCCTGCCCAGGCAGAGTCACTGGGTACCCAGCCTGGGAATTCCCTTCTTAAAGTCTTCCATGTACCATTTTTCTTCAACTAAACTCAGCAGAACCTCAGAAATGCAAACCAGCCAAGAATGGGGGTAATTCAGAGCTCTGAGAGTGAAGTTATAATACACCAATTTTAATTACAATCATTTATTGGAATACTCAAGCCTTATTTTTAACAGTCTCTCAATTTGTACCTATAAATCCAAGTTAATAATGAATAATCAAACAGGCCATAGACAGCATCTCACATCTTTTTTTAATTATGTGTTGGTTCTCCAAAAGATTCAGCATGACAGTTTAGTTGAATGCTTATTTTTAAAAGCTGTTAAATGTGTTTTTTTGCACACAAGAAGGTACCATTGTTTTTGATGCCACTCTCATATAAACTTGTTCTTAAGTTGCTGATTTTCGGTGGACCCATAACATGCAGTAAGAGGGGAAAGGCATTTCTCAGAAGAGTGAATCTCTTCCAGCCAATGTCCAGTTTCAGCATCAGTGAAAATGGCAAAGCAGAGCTCGAAAATACATAATTGCTAAAGCTACAACTAGTTTCATGCCAAATACATTTGAATGTTCAGTCCAAAACTCTGAGGTTCATGTGTGTGAAGTTCTACTGTAGTTTCAATGGGGAAACTAGAGTCTTCCATGATGGCACATTACACAGGAGCCTTCCATGATGGCACATTACACTTTGTCCCCATAACACAGGAAAATAAAGAGCCCGGTAAACATTTTCAACAGCATCCTGCCTGTCTTGTATCAATGAAACAGAAAGCACACACTATGCGTGCACAGCATCAGCTTAAAAAGAGCTTGCCATTTTCACAGCGATCACAGCCCGGCCTGAAGAAGCACACACAGGACCAGCTATCGTCAAAGGTCTATGAAGTTATCGCAAGCCCTAACCAGACCTGGGACGAATATGTATTTGTTTTGGAATCAAATATTTTTCTGTGCTCTACTGAACTTGCCTTGTGTAATTGAGCCAGCCAGTATGACCAGAAGGCGGGGTTTGCACTTTTTGAGAGTATTCCATTGGTTCCAATACACCAGACAAGATCAGTAAAGCGTATAAAAGTATTTGAATTCAAAACAAATACATATTTGACCCAGGTCTGGCCCTAACTATGCCTCCCTCCCCATATTACATTGAATACTGGAGTGTGATGGAGCCATCATATTTGGACACAATACCCTCAAAAGTATATCTGTATTCCCACTTATTACATAGGAGTAAAAATGTAAGCAAAGTAAAAATACCAGTTCTTTCAAAATGGTACATGAAAGGCTAACACTGCAAATATAACTGTTTACTGAGCATGTCAAGAGTATTAGGATAGTGATGAGTAACCTCATCTTGTAAGTAGACTGCCTTTCCTACCTTCTCAACAGGCTCAAAACACTCAAAACATCGACAAAAACATTTGCAATCACATAATCAGGGCAACACAAATCAAAATGACTACAGGTTCATGTTAAATATATATATTATGAAAAATATATGCATTCATATACACATATACTTTTTTATTTATTTATAGGGCACTGGTTGAAACAGACCATGAGGCTATATCTAGACAGACATATTGAACATTTCTACATACCCATTATGGTAAAAAAAAAAGTGTATTCATTTGCTTGTCAGTCTCTATAGAGGCTCCAGGAAAGAATTCAGCATCAATGAATCATTGCAGAAATGTTAAGAGAATGTTGTGAGAATGTTGAAATAGCACTCACCAAGTTGATGCTGTAAGCCTTGCATGGCAGGTCACTGAGGCTCTGGTCCTGCAGCTTCTTGGTGAGCAGAGTCACCATGGTTGCAGTCCCCTTCTCTCCGTTTACACTGACAAGCATCGGGGCTCCCAAGTGCTCACACTACATTGCAAGAGCTGTGCTGTTGGTAGTGGGGACGAGGGAGAAGGGAAGGGTGGGGCGGGGCGGGGCGGGGCTGGGGGGTGGGGAAAAAGAAGCAGGCTTTGTCTCACTTCAAGGCCGCCATTGGAGACACGCATCAAAGTCTGCTTGCCAAGCGACTGGCTTTGCCTCCGACTGGAGGTCTGTCAGTCAAGCATCCTCCTGACGCCCTTAAGAGAAGGAAGGGGACAGGCATTAGGAACTTCCTTAGGTTATGGAGGGTGTCAATTCCACAGATTCCAGAGAGGCTTCCTAAACCCCAATTTCGGTACAGCTTCAAATGTGCTATAAATCACTGAATAACTTCAACCAAGTAAAGACAACAGCACATACTGTAGCAAAACATTGCAACAAGTTCAAGTCTCACTGTATGCCATCTCATATAATAATTCTGTACAGCTCACAGTGACCCTGTATACCACCATGCAGAACACACACTGCTGTGCAAAGGTCAGCCACTTTTGCATTTTCATAACCCAATGTAATGGGAAATCAAACTTTGTATTAAACAGCCTACATGCAGTATGTCATTATGAAAAACATCAGCCAAAACAATTACACTATATAGCTTATAGGCCTAGTTAATGCATCTTCTATTTCCCTTAACTACTGAAATCCTTCCATGAAGACAAAATATAAGCCCATAGAATGGTGTCCCAGACTTAATCTAAAGCCTTCCAAACGTAAGTTGATAGAGAACAAGGTAAGGAAATGGATATCACAGTCAGAAAAAAGCCTGCCCTGCAAAGCAGATTGCTCTTAAGATTTTTTATTTTTAAAGATAGTTAATCTGCCTTTATCAAATCAGTGAAAAACGCATACTGTGTAGAAACTGGGCACGCACAATAGAGAATTGCTGTGCCAATCTCAATAAACAATGTTTGACTTGCCGTGCTGACCAAAGTGTAAGCTAAACTGTTTGGCATTAGAGCACAAATGACATTTCTAGCTAGCTGGTTCATAAACTGAAATTTAGAGCTAGCCAGTTTGGTCAACGTTTAATGTAATATTAGTGAGAAAAGAAAAATGCATGTTAGATCTAACATATAAAAGATATAACATAGCATTAATGATGATTAAACTCTGTTTAACCATGTCCATGTCCAATTGATTAACATATCTACAATCGCATGCTTGGTTATAATTCAGAGAAAATGGGTCAACAGAGAATTTATCATTGCCTGTTCAGAAAATGTAGATTTCTGAAAACAAGTGTGACCTCTGCATGACACTGGCTCATAAGCAAAGTGCATCCACAAAAGTTGGGCAGGCTTTTTACATCAGTGTCAGCCAGGTCACACTCAGTGCTGTAAGCTCATGAGCCTGACAAGTAAGGCTTGTTCTTCAGCCTTTATCTTCAGCCCACTGAAATTTGCATATACAGTGGTCTGCACAATTTTGGACACCCCTGGTCAAATTGCATGCTTTATTGAATCTATGAGTTAAAATGAAGCTAACACAACCCCTGCAGGGTATAAACTTAAACAGGAGATACAGTACCTCAAATTTTAATGCAGAATTACTATTTATTTGCAGAATTTAACAGTTAAGGTCTGAAAGCGTGATTGACTCATCATGCCTTAAATTAAACAAAGTGAAGACAATTCCTGAGCTTAAGAAATATTCTGAACTCTCAGAGGGTTGTGCCTTCAGTAACCATGGGCTCCTCTAAGCAGCCATCTGCACACATGAGAATAAAGCTTAAAAGCAGGGAAAGGTATAAGAATATCAAAACACTCCCAGCTTGGACTTTCCACTATCTCCAATAGAACGGTTCGTAAATTGCTTTGTGTACTTGACCAAATTCCACATATCAATTCATAGGTCCTGCAGAAAGGTTTAGCTGACACTATGGAGTAGTGGAGCACTAGCCCACAGTGCAGCATTGCCAATAAAATAATTATGTGCACTGAAGAGTTGTCAGAAGGAAACCTTTCCAGAGATCTCTTCCCAAAAGTGAACATATGAAGCACGATCACAGCAGACAGATAAGCCAGAGACTTTTTGGGACAGTGCTGTGGACTGTTGAAAGAAACATACACTGGGGGGAAAAAACAGGAAGCATTTAAAGAAAAGAATCATATCACAAAACAGTTGTTAAAGGAGAATTGTGGTTGCAATATATTTTAGCATGTCCATAGCTTAAAGGCATAATTCACTTTCTGGGCTTAAAAATACACTTGAGCTTAAGTGTATGTTTTTGATTGACCCAGAATATTTTGTGTACACTGAATATTATTTACCATATTTACAAAAAGTTTGATGACTTGCTAGTTTCACAATGGCCAGAATATGGCAATCACAGGTTTGTGGTTTGAATTAAAGAGAGGGGGAAAACTTTATGCCTACAGAGGTAGCATGTGGGTATCAATTATTTTTTTGTAAATTCAGTTACATCTTATTTTCGGTTGGAACCATTTACTATGATGCATACAGTCTTGAGACCACTGAGCTCAATGAAAGTGGCACAGCTTCCAGCATCAACAATACTACATGTGGAAAGCAAATTACTGTACGATAGTGAAGACCAAAGTAACTGCAAACTTACAAGACAGAAAGTGATTTGTTCTTCAGCAATTCTAACTTGTGGGAGAAAAAAATTACTTTCACCAACTTTTAGACATTCCAGAACAGAAAATGTGGCAAGTTGCCCAGAAATGGGTTGACAGCCAATTTACCAACCTTTTTCTCAGCTTGTTGCAACTCCTCATCCGTAAATGTGAGCCAAAATAAACAAGATTTGCAGGGTAGCTGAAACTGTCCTCTTTTTAATAGTCAAATATATCCATAGCATCAGTCCAGTTTGCAAGTACCTTGGCTAAATTAGCCATTCAACAAAACAGACAGTATGGTAGGCCTACCCTCACCCAGGCCAGCTACATCTAAACCACACCTTTCTGATCCTAGGACTGAAGAGCTTGCACTGCTTTTGAACTAAGAAGGAAAGTACCACCAGCATGATATAAAAATATTTTTTATGTTTATAAATCTGACAGAACCTATATGATTTATCTGCTCATATGTATAGCCTCCATAGGCATAACGTCATTGTTCAAGTAGCTTGGGAGTTACATGGGGTGCATTTTTTGCTTTAAATCACAAACCCAATTGCCTCATACCAGCCATTGTAAAGCCAGCAGGCTGACGGAAACTTATGTAAATGCCTAAAATACTGTCAATATGAAATTAAGTGTTGCCATGAAATGCAAGGGGGAAAAACTACTTGGAAATGTGCTATTTGGAAAAGTACCATTATGAAATAAAAGTAGCCTTTTGAAAAAAGCCATTCTGAAATTTTAAAAATGTTATTGTGAAATAAAAATGTAATATGCATTATATCACAATATTGCTGTGAAAACAATTATGATTAAAAATGATTTTATAATAACCTAAATCATTATATGGTATTAATAAATTATTTAATTATTTCACAATGTATCAACTTTATATATGCAGGTATACTGCTGCGTTTATTCATGATCATTTCATAAAGGCATGTTTATTTAATTTAGACGAAAATGGAATTCCATTAAAGTACAGGTTTGTTTGTTTCCTTGTTATTTAGAGCCATGTCGGCATCTAAGGCCATTTCATGGCAAGAACGTGGTAATACTATTTGAATATATAGAAAGTAGAAATCGATCAATAGAAAACCAGAAAATTAAATAAAACCTATATAAGATGTTTCAAATGTACTTGTGATAACAGCTCTAAAATTCTTTCAGGGGACACCTTGTTAAAAACATCTTTCCTGGAACTTCCTGAATAAAAAATAAAACCGTTGTCTTGTGGTATTAAAGGCAGGGCAGTTCAGTAAAATGTGCTTGATAGTCAAGGGAATGCTGCAGGAGTCGCATGATGGTGGTTCTTCACCCTTTAATAAAAAGGCATGGGTGAGTCTTGAGTGACCTATCCGACACCTTGTAAAAACAATTTGGTCCCATCGGCTTTTAAAAGAAAACACAAGTCTTTTTCCAATGGTCTGGGTTAATTTCATGCAGTTTGTTACCTTCGCACTGGTCCCATTCCGCCTGCCACTTGTTTATGATGTAAGCATGTAAGCAAGGTCTGAGGTCTGATGGTGGTAGCAAACATTCCCTGACTCTTGTAGTTTGGGCCTCCTTTGCAGCAATGTCAGCCTGTTCATTTCCATAGACACCAGAATGACCTGGTACCCAACAAAAAATGATGCTGTAGTTCTGTTTATGTAGAAAATTGATTTTAGCTAAAATCTGAACTACTATGGGGTGGTCTGTTTTCAAAGATTCCAGTGGTTGGAGGCATGATTTAGAGTCTGTAAAAATTAAAAAGTCCCGTTCATTAAAGTACAGGAGAATGCCAATCTCTGCTGTACATCACTATCAACACAGAACTGGAGCATTACAGTGTTAAGGAATTAAAGGTGGAAGGAGTGCTAATTATGTGAATACTTGCCCTTACTGCAGCATTCAGTAAATCTGTTGGATGTGAAATTACTCAGATGCAAATCACCACTTTAAGATTATTTATTATAATGTTATGCAATACATTAGAATGATTGGCCAAAGACAAAATAACCATACTAAACAAATGTCATGTGGTATTAAAGCTAACATGCAAATGTGAAAGCTTCAATCACAGTATTTAGTCAACCAAATGAATGTAAGCAGCATCCAAACTATAAAAATACTTCATACATTGTAAAATAACCTAAGCAAGTGCAAAATGAACAACACTCAGTGATTTCACATGCCAAAGTTAAAACAGTGTTTGTGACCCTCACACATACATTCGTAGGTAAAAAATGTTTTCACCAACGGCGTCCATGAATACTGTGCCATAGTATTAAAATACAATTTCTAAAAGACGAGTTTTAATTCTTAAATAAATTGCAAACAATTTTCTGAGAAGAATGTTTACATGGTGTCCACAAGTGAGTCTGTGAGAAAAATGCCTTATTCCTGAAATTGCCTGGAAGCACCTTTATAGCTAATTCGTAGAAATAACAAGACACTTCAACTGACCACTGAACTCCTTTGTAAAAGGCGCATACTGGATAACATGCTGAATTCTTAGAACTCGCCGAATAAACATCTGAAATAGAACATGCTTTAGGCTAATTATTCTTGTCTACTCACTGTTGAATTGAGAGGATAAAATACAGTTATTAGGGAGGACTCATTTCAGAATTGGCTGCTACACAGCCTGTCAGCTCAATAATCAGGCCCTAAGGTGGTCAGAGAAGAAATTCAAGTAAGCTGCATGGAGCTGCCTGGAGGAAAAACATGTTTTTGGTTGGCTCCTTGTCCATAACTTCAATCCATGTTCCTCATGTGAAACACAGACTGGGATAATTTCCTAAGAACACATGAAAACCATGCAGTGTCTCAAGCCAGAGCTGAATATTTTATATGATGTACTATGCCAGTTAATTAAACATTTTTATGAACATCTTAAAACTGACGTTACATTTCATTATTTGCTCATGAACTCTTGTGGAAACACTTGCCAAGCCAACCTGCAGGCCCCTAAAATTTAAAAAGACAACCAGCTTGGTACTATTTTTCATTGGAATGTAATATGAAAAATATTACTGCATAATTATCTGCAGTTAGTACCTGCACTGCATAAAGTTTCATAAAACATGGAAATACTAACATAGGGACCTGATTTTCATCCCAAACCAAAGTAACTTTTTTGTCAATTAATGGAAACATGAAAAAACAGTTGTGTGTCTAATTAGTCTATTCTGTAAACTAGGCTATTTTGTGTCAAATTATAATTAAAAAATGTTGTTGTTTAAATATGAAAAAAATGCAGGTCAATTTTAAATTGATGTAGTGACACTGTGGCCAGACTGCAGTCAACTGCTTTGATTGATTAGCTGAAAAACAAATCATATTCACTCCTAATTTACAAACTTGTATCACTTATTTACTGACGCCAATTTTTTTGTAATAGCACAGTCATTCAACATCTTAGTAACACTTCTGTTCTTAAGAACCTGTAAGACTGATGAATGATTAATAAACATATAGGCTAGACTACAAATAAAAATATATAATCAAATCAAGAAGAATACTTTTTGTTTGAACAAGCAAATTTTATAATTTCTAAAACGATTTAGCCCCAGTACATTGGAAAAAATATATACATACACACAACGGATATGATTTTCAATTATTTCACAGATCGAGTGATCGACTAATGTGCTTGATTCCAAATGGATTCCTAGCAAGTGGAAGAATCTATTTTTAGAATGCATACTGACTGGACTGCACCACTCATGGTACAGAAAAAGGATGCAAACATTACGTACGTCAGTACCCAAGTTCTTCCATCATAATAAATTCTTAGTGCTTAGCCTATTGTGTCAAACACAGCCAGTGAGAGACATGATCCGAAGAATTTTATTCTCAACTCACAAATGCTGTGTGCCTACAAAACCATGTGCATTATTTTTTTCCCATTTACATCCAGCTGAAGCAGTGCCTGCAAAAGTTCACTCACTGTCAAAAGAATGCATTGGTCTGACTTAATACATCAAGTGAAAATTTGTAAGAGCAAGCAAGCCAACAGTTGCAATATCATAACTTGCAACAGCTTGATGTCCATGAATGACTGTTTGAGAGTAGCTAGTTCAGTTATAGTTCGACTACATTACAGTTTTTGAATATAATTCAGTAGGTGGCTACCTAGTGGTAACAAACATGCTGTGAGACCATTTTGACTTAAAACCAAACTTAATTTTAATATCAGGAAACCCAGTTGAGGTATTAGAAAGACACGTTTGTTGCTAGGTGGTATAGAATGTGGCATATTTGCTGGAGCACTGAAGTCATGTGTCCATTGCAATGGAATCACATATTTTTTAATTCATGTTTTCCTCACAATTGACGGAGGTAAATTCATCATGGGCACTTTCCCTCTGTGTAGGGCATTCAAATTGCATAATGCTCAGCCCCTGGGACATTGTCCCGCTTATACAATGGCTTACCAACAAAAACCATAACTGTAATCAAAACATGCATTTCAAAATGTGTTTGTTTTATTCTGTTCACATTATCCTTTATTTAATGTGTATCTTCCTTATTGTTGTGTCAACCAATTTAACACTTTACAATTTTACATTGGTCGACACGCCTCTGATGGACCAGCCACGGGGCACTAACACAAGTCAACGGGCACACTAACAGAAGGTTTGTCACACCACAGTGATCAGGCACACCTGTGTGAATGATCACGTGTGCCAACCAGCTGTGTGCTACCTCAAAAAGCCTGTTGACCGCCATCAATGGTATCTGAAATCCAACTTCAACATTAGTCTATTTCAACATTCTAATTCAGCTGTTTAAGCCACTGACTCTCCATAAAAGGTAGACTAAGCGTTTTTCCTCTCTCAATTTTCAGAAGTGTTTGGTGTTCAACAGATTTGTGGTAACAATGTTATTGTGTCGGGGCTAAATAGAATACATTGTATATTTAAAAAGATGTTTGAAGGAATTTTAGTGGTCAATGATAACGGCTGGTAGCTAATGTTATATAGTTATGTAGCGACCAATGAGCTTATGCCAGATGGTAGGCTAAGGCTATTCCTCCTAGGTTGGCGCTTTATTATTTATCTTAACTAGCTTATTATTAATTGTTCCACTTCAATGGACTGAACTTAGTCATTGCTTCTTTTTCCTATGTTCTTTAGACTGCCGCCTGTTGGGATCGGATCAACAACAGATGCGTAAAATTATGATGATTCACCTGCTGTGATTAGTCTATCATGACAATGTAGGCAAAAGAAAAAATATTTTCACATAAGTAATGATTTGCATCCATTTCTATTTTTAGAAATACATTTACAATCTGTAAATGAAAGAAAATGAGGAATTCCAACAGAGGCCAGCTGGCTATAATCAATAATTAATCAATCATCACTTTTAAAACGCTCTAATAGCATCAGTAGGGCCACTGATAAACTGATGAGAAAAAAAACCAGTGAACCACTGGTTGTTCCTGCCACTGGTCCACTTTGCCCCCAGTGAGACCACATGTGACCCACTTATTCAGCTATCTAGTGCTATTACTTTGCTATCAAGCTAATTCGATATAACATAACCAAACACTAGAAGAGTGCACTCAGTAGAGTGCAGATCTCCACCAGGTGTGTTAGCTTTGCTGATGCAACAATAGAGGCTACACAATCAATGCAACCAGACAAATACAATATTACAAGTTTTTACCTTGTGCCACTGAAAATCACAAAAACGCCGATTCAGTGGAGACATGTTAGCTAATGTCATTCATATCAGCCACGATGAGTTAGACTGAGCTAACGCTGATGTTATAGTCTGGCACTTTTGTTTCAAATCTGGACTGGAACAATTCCAAAAGACCAGTGATGTAAAAAATCAATTTCAACGTGAAAATGCCAACAAAATTGCCACAGATCCAAACATTAACGTACCCCGTTAGTTGGCGGATTATTTTGTTGGCATTTTCACGTTGCAACTGACATTTTACATCGCTGGTCTTTCATTCCAAACGGAAGCAGTTGTTGATCACTTGCGCCCCCAAACGGCAGGTTAGGAGGAGTGAGGAGTTAGCATTCAATGTATTTCAATGGACAATGATGGAAATTAATTAAAATAAAATACTTGTCGTTGACCGATTTGCAACATATTCAAGAATTCAGGTCCTTGGCCTGCTGTCACCATGCACAACAAGTATTAGGCTGATCGGCCCAGTAGTATGCGAGATTAGCTGCGGACAGATACACAAACACACGCACGACCAAACGCATAATCCCCTCCAGGCTCTCGCCTGGCAGAGATAATAACATAACATAATTACGAACAAGCCATTCAGTCCAACAATGCTCGCCATTTTCTTGACTAAATTAGTGCCCCTCTGATTACCTACAGACTAGTATCACCGTGTCAAGTCTTGAAAATCCCCCGAGTTTCTGCCTGTACTACATGACCTAGCAGGCTATTCCCGACATTGACTGCTAAAAATTCTTCCTAATGTCTGTACGGAATTTACCTTTTGCTCATTTCCATTTATGTCCCCTCGTTCTACTAACAGAACTCAACCTGAAGAATCTCTTGTAGTTTACTTTGTTAATCCCTTTTATGAATTTAAAAGCCTCAATCAAATCACCCGAGTCTCCTTTTTCTACGCTTCAAGAGATTAAGCATCTTGAGTCTTTCCTCATATCTTTTCCTCATTCTATATGAAAATAAATACCTCAGTTAGCTAATATACAGGAGTAAATCTAAATATAAATGCACACTTTCCTAAATATAAGTTACGTCTGTATCAATATTTTCATGAATGCTTTACTAGCTGATTAGCAAGTCGATGTAGAAATATTAGCTAGAAATATTAATATTAACGAACATTCATTGGCAGTTTGCAGACAAGAGCCAAATGGCAGACTGACTAACACTAATGTTAATTCACATTATTATTTTTGCACAGGCATGTCTCAAATGTTTTAAAGGAAATTGCCTATTTATTTAGTTATAAAGCAGAAGCACATAGGCCTTAGTCTGCCAATTTGATTTACAAAGCAAACAATATCAATATCATTTTTTATTGAACCCACTGCACTGTCTAATGTTTAGCACCTGTTTGTAGCACTGCAAAGTAAAATAAACTTCATTACTATATTTAAAATTGTATAGCATAGCCTTGCACCACCATGCAACTTTGAACATGAACGTGGCTTTCATCTTGGTTTATTATAATGACTTGGAAAATACCAGATTACTTGGTCTAACAAGTTTAGTTTGTTTATACAATGATGTTAAACATCAATTCCATGAGTCTCTTCTCACAGCAGACAGATCACAGGCAATAAACCTCAACTAGCAAAGTTAAAGTTGCATCCGAAGTTCATACTACATAGCCTACATTTTAATACAGATGAACAATATAAATGTCTAACCACTACGCTTTTATTAGACCCCCTCTTTCCATTGTGCCCTATGCTCCTCTCTCTGGACTAGCAGTGCACAAATTACCACCAACATATCAGGAACTCAGGTGCTTCCTCCAGACACAAAAACCCCCAAGCAGACTTTACAGGGGAGGTAGCCTATCCTGCTGACTTGCACCAATGACCTTGCTCCACAGGCCTGATTGCCAAGGCCACAACTTCACAGCTTGTGTAGGAACTTAAAAAAATAAAAATAAATTCAGTGAAATGCTCCCGGAGGTCAACCTCATTTAAAACACTGAACAGAAATGCTCCTAAACATGAGAACAATTACTGTAGCTACGTTCATGAAAAAAAATTACAGGGGACAATGTAGGCTATCATAAATGCCTTCCAAAAAGATTGTCTGCTCCAAAAATAAAAAATAAAAAACACCCTAACAGTCAATGCACCCCATGCACTTGCTGTAAACATGCTACAGTTGGCAGATTTCAAATTTGTGCACACACAAATCAGCAGTACTATGACATTGCACTCCACCATGGGTGTGTGATCCCATTTAAACACCAAAGCTTTGAAAGCTGCTTGCACTGAACAGTTCCTCAGGACAGCAAAACTGTGAGCCTCCTTTGCTGCCAAATGGCTGCAGCTTGTGGAATCCATACCATGCCAGCAGGCAGGAATTATGGGGGGAACAGACAATAAGGGCAGAAAAGGTTTCAAGTGCAAGCTATTCTACGGGGAGCAATCCATCAGGTGTTAGGTGGTGTCAAACAGCTGTCACAATCTCTAAGCACATAGGAATGTAGTCTGGAAAAATAATGGCTGCTGCAAAGGCAGGGGGAGTCCTCAGGAGAAAACACTCCACTCCACATCAGACCCAGGACCGTTATTCCCACACCAGCATGGTATTCACACAAAGTAATGAAATGGGGGCAAATTTTCACTAGCCCATCTGAAATGCCACAGAGGTGAACTATAAGCATGAAACACCTGAACTAGAGAGAATTTGACAAGCAGTAATCGATACCACATGCAGTGGGGGAATAACCCATTCTGCCAAACTACAAACATTAGCACATCAGTTACCACCCTGACACCATATTTAGAAAAGAACCAGCAGTATATAAAAAACCAGGACAGGCATAACGTTTTGGTCATGTTTTAGGTAAGTATGGTCGTCTTCACCTCCTCTAGATCTCAAATGGCAAAATCTCAGCCCTCATTAGAAGGGGCCATGGGGACTTAGGCCTGATTCACACCAGATCAGCTTGCCACAGGGTTGTGCGGCAAAAACGGCAGTCTTCCCATTCATTTGAATGGGGGTAGTGCATTCAGGCTGCGGCAGTGGGGGGCCGCATGGGGTGCCGAAAAAAAAACGCAGCGGCCTGCGGCAAGAAAGTTGAACCAGAATCAACTTTTGCCGGAATGCAAGCCGACGTCACGCTGCAGTGGCCAATCACGCAAGTTGTTTAAATTACCATGTAGCAGTCCGCTGTTTACCGAGCAACTGTCAGATGAATTACTGACGCAATTCATTTCCTAACATTATAACATTATAATCGTCATCGTGATTTGACAGTACTGGGTAATGGGACAAGTACCAAAACAATAATTACAAGCTAAATATCAATTCCGAACGTCGGAATTAAGCTGTATAAAAGATTCGCTATTTGGCAGTTCTTGCATGTTAGCTTATTGTACCTAGCACTATGGAGTTCATGGACCAAACGATGATACTCTCCCAGTTGTGTCCTCGCTTGGTTTATTTTGTGTACCCAGCTTCGACGTCTGCGTCTGGCTGGCAGTCTACGCTGCAAAACAACGATAGCAAGAAGCTTCCTTCGGTTTGCGTTTGTGTCCATTTTTTTTTAGCGGACAGGAGTGGGTGTAACTTAAAGTTCACAACATGACGTCACACAAATGGGCCATGTGGTGACACACCCACACCGCCGCACAACCCTGCGGCAAAGTGCCTCATTGCCTGATCTGGTGTGAATCCAGCCTTATTGTGCGTTACCTAGTAGCCTGTGGCCCAATGGAGACAGTCTGCCCTCCTGTCCAGAGCCTGCACACAGTGCCTCCATGTGGGTCAATGCATGGGCCCAGCTAGCTGGCACAGGGAATGTGCAACAGGAATGCACATGTCATAGAACAACTGACAATGTTTTGATAACTGTAACTTCACAAAATGAGAAAAAAGAAAACACAGAATGAAATTTCATTGAACAGTAATTCACACAAAAGGATCTCTGCAGATCTTATAATCAGATCACTACCTTTTCGTATCCTACTATACCACACACTAGATAACAAACACTCCTCTGCACTTCAAAGGAAAATACAGCCTAATATATTATTTAGCTTTTTACTGTATTTCACTTGGTATTTAAGATTACATAATTCATTGTCAGGGGCCTTGCAATCAGAAAGGCTCATTGGATATATTCAATATTTTGAGAGATTCAGCTTGGAAAGGCAAGTTGCATAACAGTTAGGTTAACTTCCCTCTCACCATACACATTCCTGCCATTCAATATACCACCGATTGTGAATCCTTATTAATAACTACAGGCTTAAGTAAACATTGCGGGATGATGGCACTCCCATAAGAAACTTCATAATACATTTCACAGTTCTACCATTTCATGATTCTATCATTTGCAAAGCTTTAAGAAACTTTATTTTAATATTTTTAATCATTCTTCACCTATGCACTGGTGCTGATGTAAAGCCCATATTAAATTTAATAAACGAAATGTGCGATATAAATGAAGTTAACTAATTGTTCATGAATTTTTTAAAAATTCTGCCTACTGCAATGTTTTGAAGGGCAGGTGGTTATTTTTAATTTTTTTTAAGCAACATGCTCTTGACTTGCACAGTGTGAGGCATCTTTCCACTGCGCGTACAAACACGGGCTGAGCACAAGCATGATTGGAATGGAAAACAGAAATGACAAGCAGACGAGACTGAACCTGCGGCCCGTTAACTGTAGCTACACACTACAATGCAACTGATGACAGCACATCTTATCGCACCGAGTAAAACGGACCCAAAAAAACCTATGCCACCCCTTAGTCTGCCTTAATACCTATTATTACGTTAAAGCGCTCTGAGTGAAAGCAAATGTCGATGGGGTACCACTACCATACCCCTTCAATCTCCTACTACACCCTCTCGGTTTCACAGAACCCAAGCTTTATCTATCGTGACAGCCGTATCTGTGCCATATTTTCGCCTTCCCAATTTGTACTGACATAATGATACATTTCCAAGTATGCCCGCGTTTGGCACTGCAATCTTTAGAAAGCTGGCTACATTAATTTACAGTAATCTGAACAAAACATACACGTCCCGTGCTGGCAAGCTATCGCAATAATGCGCGTAAGCACTGCTCAGCGTTGCTAGCAAAGATGGTTTAACGAAATAGATTTATTGCCGTTTAGAATCATTATTGTATAGTGTAATAAAATACCATCATTAAGTGTTAACGACCTAGATTTTTATATTTCTAGATCGGTGACCGTCTGGCTTACCTGGTTATCATAAATGTACGCTGTTTACAACGCTCTCTCTCCAGCCGACGCACCCCCTCCCCCTCCCCCCACCCCCATATGCGCATTATAACAACACCTTATCCTTGCAGCAAAGCATAAACAAGCCCGACGTCTGAGCTAATCGGTTGGCTAGTAGGCCTGATACGATTTTATGCCCGTAATATAACGTTAGAGTCATAATTCAACGTCTGTGTGGTATAAACTGGAAAGCTATGGTTAAATCATTCGCATACCTGAATGCAGCTAGCCAACAAGTCATCACATCTTTACTCACCGCCAAAACCCTTCATGTGAACAATCATTTCCAATTACAGCCAGTAAGTAGACTTACGCTTCCAGATGTCAATCGGTTTTCCAAACAAGAAAACAGGAGCAAATTAACTATGGTAAATACAGGACCAGTCAGGGAATAACCCCCTTGCCACACTGACTGGCTGTATGTCGGATCATGTCGATAAAAGACCGTGTATGACTGGCTATAAAATACCAAAAGCAGCACCTGGGAAATGTAGTCGTCATTTGCACTACCTACCCACAGGTTGTAAACTGCTGGTTAAGCACGCTATTTCTATCAGAGCCCCTTCCAGAAAGTGAAGCTTGCAAGTCAGTTAAACAGCCTAGCTAGTTTTCCACCTGGCAGTACTGGTACAAAGGTGTACTAGCCTACAACACACGAGCCTGCTGGTCATATCTGTACACCATTGAGCGCTTGTCGACCGCATTCATATAAAAACAGGCCTAGATACATCCATACTTAGCTGAAATCAAATCCACGACAAACGGTGACCTCGTTGGCTAGCAAACAAGCTATCAGTGGCTTATTCATAGGCCACACAAATGCCTGCCAACTTATTAATCAAGTGCTAGCTAGCTACAGGCAGCAAGTAAACGGGATTTGTTTCAAACCCTATGGCCTTAACGTTATTGACCAGCCATAGCAGCTAGCACTCAAAGACGAAAACAGCTAGCACTAGTTAACTAGGTATGATATCTATGAGAGTTTGGTTACAATTTAGACATTAACAGTCAAAAGAAGGCTCATGAAAGCATATGCTCATCTCTGGTCTAAATTAAGCATGCACCATTCAAGTTGGCTAGTGAACTAATTGTGGTTGACGTTAGTTGCTTACTCCAACGCCCGAGACCAAAGCATTTTACGGTACCTGAAATGGTATCAAGACCGCCATAACATAGAAACTTCTTGCACTTCGCCTTCTGGGAAATGTTGGAGGATTATCAAAATGAACCAACCAGGCGATTCAATTCGACCAGCACTGCCAGATCCGAGTGACCATTTGTGAATTTCTCCGTTGAGTTATGCAAAAGTTTATAATACTTCTGACGATACCAATTGTGTAGAATATATGGGTAACTCAGTTTTTATGATAATAATAATAATAATTAATTTCTGCAAGAAAATAAAGAAACAGCTATAAAAAGTACTCCAAATATTAAAACTATGTTAAACAAAGTAATATACAAATCTTCATTACAAATAAGTGGAATATGTAGTTGCACATGATAATCATCATCCCCTGTTATGACAAATTTTGTAGATCCCTCTTCGGGTGAGCCAATCACCGCTCTTACGGTGAGCTGCTGGAAATAAACACAGTAACCTCGTGGGAACTTCTGAAATGAATGGAGGTTAGGGGGAAGAAGGGCGGCTGCAGCAATGGATTGGCGCAAAGACATCGTGTTGTAGCAAAGGGTTTATGTTTCAATTTATTTAATCCCTCGCGACAGTATACACTATATTGCTTTGAACTTCATAATTCATTTTTAATGTTTATATAAAATGTCTACATGGGATGGGTTTTAGATTGCTATGCTAAATTAGCATTGCTGATATGTCAGGTGGACATTAGAATGTGAAAAATGGCTGTTATAGATATCAAACATTCGAATCAAGTATTATGTGCAGTGTGGTCCCAGGGAGGATTTAGGATTATTACTGATCATGTGTTTTAGCATGTGCTGGAAGAGCTACCAGTCGTCCGCTACTAATTTTAGAGGTTCAGTAAAAATGCAAAAAATAATGGCATGAATGAATATGACACCATTACAATGTTACATTTATTGTGATTACCTGAAATTGTGCCAGAGCATGTGATAAGTTTATTTAGGACTGCCTCCTAACCCAAAAATATGACCTGGAATTATTTTCAAAGAACAAAACAAAGAAATTGCAGTAATAAATTAGATAGCAACTGTTTTAATGAGATGCTGCCACAGACAGGATGAAACAAAATTATCTACACCAGTTGAGGTACACCTAGAGGAGCAGGCGTAAGTTGATGTAATAAAGGCCCTATTATCATCAAGCTTCACAGTCTGTGGTTTGTAAGAGTTTAGATAATCTGTTGAACAATTAAATTACCACATTCTTCATGCTAACACATGAATACTGCTTTTATTATTATTATTATTATTATTATTATTATTATTATTATTATTATTATTACACCATTTAAAAATAACTATTTTAATTACTGTATAAATATGTGTACAGGTAACTGACAACAATAAGGAAAGACCACATATCATATTACTCTTGATGAACTGCTCATAATGAAATTACAAGCTCACACTGATATTTGTAGTCAGTTGTTTCAGAATTGCTCATCTGTTTTTCCTTGCATCTCAAACATAAACATCACAATCAATGAGAATGTGGTCATTATTCCTTTCCCTCAGCCAACAACACTTTAGCCACAGTTCCTCATGAAACAGCCCCTGTTACACCTCCCAACTGCCTGTCCTTCTCCCTGTAGTTTCCATTGGCAATCAAAATATAGGGGATTCAGCCAGGCTGGACACCTACTAAGCCTTCAGAAACTGTGGATTGCAACTCCTACTCGTACAGACTCAATTTTTACAGGCCAGGTAGGAGCAACTCATGAGAGACCAAAACAGATTTTCCAGAAAACCTTGCAGAATGTGATGCAACAGTACACCTGTCTAGCAGAGAAGGACAAAATACCAAACTGAGGCACATATGACAAGTGCAGCGTTAGGGAGATGGTGTTCAGTTGCAAATCACTCTGGACTGAAGTAATCCCAGCCTCATCGGTCATCAGAAGAACTGAATCGCACACATGCTGTTTTAACCATTGCCACTTGCATCATCTGCATAGTTAGGTGATAAGGAATCTGCATCAGTCAGCTGGTGGTACTGCAATGAGAAAAGAAGCAGTTAGCTGGCACTAGGTTGTATCACTGTACAGCCCTCCCAAATTGATACAGGATGTTACAAAAATGGGCCCAGAGTTAAGACTGGAAATTCCTAAATAGGTGAAAAAATAGATTAAAACACTTAATATTTTTAATGTCTCCTTACTTTGATCTCCCAAGAATTAACCACAGCAAGTCCACTCCTGACTATGCTCATTTGCAGCAAATTATAAGAGGGATCAAGACTAAGTACCTCAACTCTATACCCTATCCATCCTGATCTATATACCTTTTTTGATCAGATTACTCCGGTGATATGTATTTAATTTACCTCACAACAATGGACTTGGAAATACCCTTTTGATATGAGCACCAAGAAATATGGAAAAATAATAACCTTACATACAATGCAAAACAAAATTGCAAAACATGAAAGGCAAAATTCTCTGATAGGTTTGAGTATAATAAGATACAACAATTTCTTGATGATATAACACAAATAAATAACCATCACCATAAGTTGTGCACTTCCACTTTCATATATGAATAAACTCAACCTCACAAACACATGTTCTGTCCAGATATGGCTTATATGCATAAATATTTCATGTACCTTTATCAAAACTTGGTATGTGGCTATATAGAAGGATCTCAGCTTGGGTTCTCTCAAGCCTAATGGCCTCATTAATAAATGATTATGGACAAAAAGAGTTTTAAATATGCAGGACCCTGCTGCTATTATTGGAAGCAGTCATATTCTGCCTGTTGACACATATTTGCAGCCAGTTTATCAAGACTCATAAGGCACCATGACCACATTTTCAAAACTTCGTTTAGGCAAAAGCCCCCAAATTACTGAAAGTGTTCATTGTGTTTTTATTGTTCATAACCAGTGTGCCCAAACTGGTATGCAGTCTCACAATTAGTTGTACATAGTAGTTAATTCTCTACAGGAGAATTAACAGGAGATGATCGTAGCTCCAGTTTGTAAGAACTGCCATTAATATTTTTCCAGTCTTGCGGTGTGGTTTAAAGTTACATGGAAAAACTGGAAGACAGGATCCATGTCCAGGTCAAACGTGTTAAAAATACAATGCACAAAATATTCTTTTGTTGATATTATGGGCACCATTTATACTGGGGAGTACAGAAAGCTCAGAATTATTAACAATTTCTGCTGCATTACCATTTCACTCCTTGTATTTGTACATTTAAAACTACACCTGCAGTATGGTTTATGTGGCCAGCCAGCCACCCTCTATTTTCCCATACTGTTCATTTCAGATGTGTTATGTTAACTTTCATCAGTGAATAAGTTGCATTTCAGCATAAGCCTTAACCATTACACAACATTGTAAATTTATATTTATACATAGCCCACCCCACTACATTTCAGGGCACCATGTTGTTTGGGACATATTAATGTTATGTAAATGAAAGTAGTCATGTTGAGCTCTTTGTCACCTATACTTTGCCTGCAATGACTGCTTGAAGTCCATGACCCATAAACATCACCAGGTGCTGAGTATCTTTTGTTGTGATGCTCTGTCAGGCCTGTACTGTAGTTATCTTCAGCTCCTACATGTTTTGGGGACAAGGTGCCTTAGGTTTTCTCTTCAGTGTATGAAACGCACGTTCAGTTGGTTTCGGATTAGGTGACTGACTTGGCAAGTAAAGAATTTTCCAGCTTTTTTTTTGCTTTGAAAAAACGGCTTTGAGAACAACCTGCTTGATCCCCACCAGTCTGGCTTCAGGCCTGGCCACTCGACTGAGACTGCACTCCTCTCGGTCAGTGAGTCACTCCATGCCGCACGAGCAGCCTCCCTCTTCTCTGTCCTGATTCTTCTAGACCTCTCCGCTGCATTTGACACTGTGGACCACTCTACCCTCCTGTCCTCCCTGGCAGCAACAGGGATCCGCGGCACAGTCCTTGACTGGATTGAGTCCTACCTCTCTGACCGCTCCTTCCAGGTTGCCTGGGCGGGTAAGGTATCACCACCCCGTCCCCTCGCCACCGGAGTTCCCCAGGGCTCAGTCCTTGGTCCCCTTCTCTTCTCCATGTACACCAGATCCCTTGGCCCTGTAATATCTGCCCATGGCTTGTCCTATCATTCCTATGCCGACGACACGCAACTCTTTCTCTCCTTCTCCCCATCGGACACACAGGTCCCTGCCCGCATCTCCGCTTGCCTGAGGGACATACAGAGCTGGATGGACAATCACCACCTGAAGCTCAACCCGGGAAAGACGGAGCTAATCTTTATTCCTGCTCTATCCTCTCCCCTCCTCGACTTTTCCATTTCCTTAGGGGACACCGTAGTGACATCATCACCCTGCGCCAAGAATCTTGGAGTGATGATGGACAACAGGCTGTCCCTCTCCAACAACATTGCAGCAGTAACCCGGGCATGCAGATTTTTCCTATACAACATCCGCAGAATCCGCCCCTTTCTCACCACCTACTCAACCCAGCTCCTGGTCCAAGCAATGGTTCTATCCCACCTGGACTACTGCAACTCTCTTCTGGCTGGACTACCGGCATCTGCCACCAGACCCCTGCAGCTCATTCAGAATGTTGCGGCTCGTCTGGTCTTCAACCTCCCCAGACACTCCCACGTAACTCCCCTGCTCACTACCCTCCACTGGCTGCCTGTTATAGCTCGCATCAAATTCAAAACATTGGTCCTAGCATACCAGGCAGTCAAGGGATCAGCCCCAGCATACCTTCACAAGATATTCAAACCCTACATGCCAGCCAGATCCCTCCGTTCTGCTACCTCAGGACGCCTAGCACCTCCCCCTCTTCGCACCTGCACTTCCAGAACACGTCTCCTGTCTGTTCTGGCCCCACGATGGTGGAATGACCTCCCTGTGGAGGTCAGAACAGCTGAGACTGTGACCCATTTCAAACGACGACTGAAGACCCACCTCTTCAGGCTGCACCTCTCCCCATCCCTCCCTTCCCCCCTGTAAATGACTAAAACTTAGGGTTGTAACTAGGCAGCTGTTTCATAGGTGACTTAGTTGATGCGCCTGTCTTAACGACTACTTGTATTTTTATTTTTCCATAGATTGCGTTGTTGCCGTTCTCGTTGTTAGTGTTAATCAGTTTAACCATCAGGGTCCAAGTTGAACTATGCGGTTGTTCCCTGTACTTGGACCGGTACTTCTCTCTAGGGGTTTCGTCATACTTGTTCCTGGTTATGGTTATACACTTTGTTGTACGTCGCTCTGGATAAGAGCGTCTGCCAAATGCCTGTAATGTAATGTAATGTAATGTAATGTATGTTTTTTAGTATGTTTGGGATCATTGTCTTGTTATAGGATGAAGCACCATCCAATGAATTTGGAGGCATTTTATTAAATCTGAGCAGAGGTTTCTGTACACTTCAGAATTCATTCTGCAGCTGTTATCAGCAGTTACATAATCAACTAATACAAAAGAGCCAGTACCTGTGTTGGCCATACATACCCAAACCATAACACTGCCACCACCACATTTCACAGATGAGGTGGTACGCTTTTGATCTTGGGCAGTTCCTTTTGGCCTCCACGCTTTGCTCACCACTGATACAGTTGAGGCTAAAGGTTTACATACACCTAGGCTAAAGATATTCAAGCTCAATTTTTTCAGAACTATGCACATGTTCATGTTACCATACATTTCTTTTGTCACATCAATTAGGTCACCTACTTTGTTCACATCAGAGGTAATTTTAAAACAATCAGAGACAGAATTATTTTAGCTTTAATTCACTATATCAGAATTTCAGTGGGTCAAAAGTTTACATACGCCAAGTTGACTGTCTCTAAACGACCTGGAAGATTCCAGAAATTGATGTAATTACTATTTAGAAGCTTCAGATTGGCCAATTGTTATAATTAGGAGTTAATTGGGAGTTAATTGGCACCTGTGGCTGTATTTAAGGGCCTACCTTTAGAGCCACTGCCTAGATCCCAACTGTGAAGCATGGGGGTGGCAGCATCATGTTGTGGGGGTGTTTTGCTGGAAAAGGGACTGGTGACAGGCCCACAAACCCGACTAAGTCACACCAGTTCTGTCAGGAGGAATGGGCAAAAATTCTGGCAAAGTATTGTGAGAAGCTTGTGGAAGGTTACCCCAAGCGTTTGATTCCAATTAAGAAATGAAAAGGCAATGCCACCAAATACTAACAAAGTGTATGTAAACTTTTGACCCACTGAAAATTTGATATAGTAAAAAAAAGCTTAAATAAATCTGTCTCTTAACTATTATCTTGAAATTACCTCTAATGGAAATAAAGTAGATATCCTAATTGACTTAACACAGGAAATGTATGGTAGCATGAAATGTGTGGAGTTGTGAAAAATTGAATTTGAATGTCTTTAGCCTAGGTGTATGCAAACCTTTGGCCTCAACTGTACAAGTGAATCTTGACATTTTTCCTGTCAGGCTCTTTTAGGTATTTCTTGGCAAACTGCAACCTGGCCATCCTGTTTTTGTGTCAAACCAGAGATTTATATCTTGCACTATAGCCTCTGTAGTTTTGTTTATGAGGTTTTCTGTGGATAGTAGTCAGACACATCCTTGTTAACAATGTTACTGATGTGTCTCACAGGTGTTTGGGGAGGGTTTTCTTAATTGTGGGGAGAATTCTTCAGCCCTCTACTGTGGAGGTTTTCCTTGGTCTACCAGACCCTTTGCAATTATTGAGTGCACCAGTGCCCTTTCTTCCTAATGATGTTCTGAGGAGTTGATTTTGATAAGCCTAAGATTTGGCCTATGTCTCTGACAGTTTTTTCTTATTTCTCAGTCTCATACTGGCTTCCTTGACTTGATTCATTGGCAGAAATCTGGTCATGCTCACAAACACCAATTAGACTTCAAAGGCAATCAAAAGCTTAGAATCAAGACTAGATAATGAAAGTTCTCTTATTCATGTACTAAGGAAGCAACTGAACACACCTGACTAATCAGAAACACATGTGAAGCCATTTGTCCCAAACATTATGGTGCCCTGAAATAGAGGGGTATGATAACAAGAGCTGTAATTTCTACATGGTGAAATTAAAATGTATAAAAATACCCTTAAACAAAAGATGAGAATCTACACTTTAACCACGTATGAATTGTTAGATTATAATTCTAAAATTGTGGAGTACAGAGCCAAATCAAGAAAAAAATGTATTTCTCCCAAACATTATGAAGGGTGCTGTATATAATAATATAATATATAATGCATAACTATATATATATATATGCATACAGTATATATATATATATATATATATATATATAGTTATAATGTATATTAATATGTAATATATTAATCCCCACTGAGTTACAAGTGGATCAGATGATTAATATGATTAGGATGATTATTATCTTTGAATAGTGACTGTAGCCCTTTGCCTTCTAAAGTTACAGCACCAAGGCAGGAGTCCTCCATTTATTCTATTAATACAATTAATATAAATAAACTATAAATTTTATATAAAGCATGCTAGAATTTTTTACTGACCTTATGTAATGGGAAATATTAGCACTCCATTATTAGTATTTTTTGCAGGTTTCCACTGATCATTTTCCATGTGTATTTGATTAAACTTTTTGAATACACAGGATTCTTGATATATGAAGAAAAAAAAACAATGAGAGTAAATGCACAAATGGTTACCCCTTGTACATAGGACACCTTATAGAATATCTACTACTCAAAACTGGCAAGCAGGCCAATAACAAGTGAAACAAACTGTAAATACAAAGTTGTCTGTGAACCATTACAAAGAAAAAGAGCTATGTAACATCTTTGTGGAAGAATCAATTATTCAATATATTAAATATGACAATGGGACCTGCAAAACAACTGATTGTCAAAACATCTCCACATCCAGAAGCAAGAAAAAAATGCAGTTTATAATGAAACATTGTTTATTTTACTGTCCAGCAGAAAAGGATAGCATTTTGAAACGAAAATGTAACTTCTTTGAGCATTCTACAGCACAAAATCGCTTATAAAATTACATTATTGTAAATCTTGTGCAAACACATTTAAACACATTTACAAAACAATCTTGACAATTCTTGTACAAAAATAATTTTGAAATGTTCTGTTACAGTAAAGGTTCATTTTTAAATTGAGCACCAGTATAAGAATAAATACTGTTCAGAAATTGTGATTTTGTATTAGCCCATAGCATCCTTCAGAAAACACCATTAAAATAAATCTTTCAGTTCACATGCTAGCTGAGTTGAACCATGTAATTAAAAAATACGTTTATATGTTTAAAATGATATCAATATTTGTCTCATATTGCTATACTACTTTGTAAAATTAGCTGAGGATAATACAAGTGCATCTATGTACTTCACATTTTACAAAACAATCAATTTAAAGTGTGGAGCTGTGACGTGTCCATGGAGATTGTATTGACCAATCAAGATTGCCCTCCATAGGAAAGACCATGATTGGCTCAAATCAGTGAATCACTGATCACTGAGAGCTCCACCCATTTTTCAGATCATAAAGCCTCCCTGTCCCATTCTGAGATACGTAAAAGTAACCTGGGAGAGGATATGGCTTGGTTAGCAATTCAAGTCAATGGCTCCACACTACAACATAAAACAGGTCAATGTCACCTTTTATAAAATCTATAAAATCAATGAAAATGTAAGGATAAAATCTCACCTTTCATCTATTTAAATTACATCACAAGAAAATGTTTTATTATTTTAACTGTGTTGAATCATACCAGAAATGTTTACAGTATATTTTCACTGGTATAATGCCCATTAATATGAGGTACTTAAGTTAAATTAAGGCTCAGCTTTTGGATAAACTTCTAGAGCTCACTTGTAATCGCTCACGGGGCTTTCAGTAATTTCATGATAAATAAATTATTTCATATATTTAAGTATCGTGCCCGAAACAAAAATTGTAGCCAAATGCACCCTGCAGCCAGAGGATGAAAACGGTTTCTGCTGGTGAGTTGTACCCCTGTCACAGATCCAGAGTCAGTGCTCATTAAGAGCATGCTGATCCAGAGTCAGGGCTCTGACTTGTTCAGGCAACGTAGACCTGGAAGTTTCCAGCGCGTGCCATTGTGGATGCGAAGTGCCAGCCATTCTTGCTGTGAGATGGCCAGGTAGGACTCCGGTGGCGATGTAGCCAGCAGTCGGGGGGCCAGGGATTCCTCAGCCTCAGTCAGAGCCTGATTCCGCGCTGCCTGGATATCCATGCTCTCCAGACTGTTCAGACTGCCAGACCCCGGGTCCACGAGCGAGCTGCTGTTTGGACCTGGGAGAATACATGGCATCTGTCCATTATCACTGTAACAAAATTCAGCCCCACTGAAAAAATACATTTTATGTATGTTAGTATTATAAATGTTTTAATTTGGCTCCTGGGCCTGCGTTTTGCCACCTGCTACGTATTAGGCATGGGCATGAGTATTTGAGGACTCAAATGTTTGAAAGGACTGCTCGAGGACTATACAGTTACTTGAGGAAAAAAATCACTTCAAAATAAAATGACATGAATTAACATGTTTCATAATATATTTTTACATGGTAGCTTTAGCAGTTTGTTGTTTTATGGGTAATGATGTATCAGGAATCCCTGCTCTGCAGCCTGTAGCTATTTAAGCAGCTGGTGTGACTTTTAAGTGGTGGAGTTTTCAGCATTGTTGGCCTCATGAAGGATACAAACCCGATGAACACTGGTGTTTGTTCTCAATGGTTGTTTGCAATCTTGAGAGTTCAGTTGCTTTGAAAATTCATCAAATTTGAGTTTGGCAATACGATGAAAATGCTATAGGCCTAGCCTATAGGTTACAAATCACACTGTAGGCTACATTAAGGTTGCCAGTTCACATCCAAACCTGCCGAAAATGCACAGAAAGCATAAAAAATTCCGGAAATGGCAAAAAAAAAACTGGCAAAATCACTGAACTGCAAAAATGGAAATAATCCCAGAACTTAGCTATACCCTCCTCAGCACTCACAGCAACGGCGGAAGTGGTCCCAGCCACGGGACGGAATGTAAGGTTTGGCGACAGGTTGCTGCAGCAGACACACAATGGCACTGTCCATCTGGTGAAAGACCTGCAAAGAGAGCAGCCGCTGGTGGATTTCTTCTGACAGTCGATACTCCTCTGACCGGATTAGGTCCCGAATCAGGTCAAAGTCCTGCTTCAGCTGCAGTGCCCCCTGGAGGCTGAGAGTCATAGACAAAAGGTAACAGAAAATATAAATGTACTGAGTTCAGAACAAAGACCAAATACATATTTTGCACAAAGTAATTTAGTTTTATGAACTGAATTTGTGTATTTCCCTGACCTTCAGCTAAATGTGAGCTGTAGGTGGTTTTGTTTGCTTCTTAAGCTGAATATTTAATTAGCATTTTTCACAGGCTTGAACAAAATCAAAATATGCTAACTTTTAAAATGATCAGAAAAAAACAGATGGGTCTTTACAATCAAGCCAATTATTAAATAATTAGTCATAGTTTTGACTGAAATCCTCTTCTCCAGAAACAACCTGAAGATCTCCAAGCAAACATATAATTCTCACCATGGGCATTCTGGGAAAGTGATATGAGACTGATATGGGTGTTAATGCTTTGGTGCACCTGAATTTGATCTTCTGTTTGAGAATGTGCTCCATCCAGGCTTCCATGAAAGCAGTCATGGCCTCAGTCAGGGCTGGGATCCGTGCCTCATCTGGCAGAGGCTGCACTCCCTCTAGCACCTGCCCAATCACACTCTGGGCTGCAGACGCCGCATAGTCACTGGGGCTGCTTGGCAACTCTGTGCTCATGCAGGGAGACAGGGACAGGCACACATTAAGTGTGGGAATACACACACATTTACACATGTGTTTACAGGAAACATACAAACACATACGCACAGACATGTATGAATAGGGCTAAATATGCATGCCGACACACACACATTGGCAGAAAAATGCTTTTAAATGCATCGACACAAAACACACATTCACAGGTGGGAATACACAAGGACACATATGGGGGCACACACAGACACAAGACACTTACACGTACACATTACAAAGCAAAGATACATTTACGCATAGAGGCACAGAGTAAACTCTCCCCTATCAATGTTCTCTCTACCTACCAACTTCCTCTCCCTCTCAGTTTCTCTATGTCTGTCTCACTCTCTCTCTCACACACACACATACATACAGTGAGCTCCATAATGTTTGGGATTAAGACTTGTTTTGTGATTTGGCTCTGTACTCTTCAATTTCAGATTTCCAATCAAACAATTCACGTGTAGTTAAAGAGCACATTATCAGCTTTTATTTAATCATGCTTATACACTTTGAGTTCACAATGTAGAAATTACAGCACTTTCTATACATAGCCCCCCATTTCAGGGCACCATAATACTTAATGTTATATAAATGGAAGTCATGTTTAGTACTTCATTGCATATCCTTTGCAGGCAATGACTGGTTGATGTCTGTGACCCATATACATCACCAGGTGCTGAATTTCTTCTCTGATGATGCTCTGCCAGGCCTGTACTGCAGCCATCTTCGACTCCTGCTTGTTTTGGGGGCTGTCTGCTTTAAGTTTTCTCTACAGCCTATGAAATGCATGTTTACTCAGATCGAGTGAATGGTGTGTGACCAGACAATAAATTTTCAGCTTTTGACTTTGAAAAACCCCCTTGTTGCTTTCGTGGTATGTTTGGGATCACTGTCTTGCTATAGGATAAAGTGCCATCTAATGAGTTTGGAGGCATTTGCTTGAAGCAGATAAGATGCTTCTGTACACTTCAGAATTAATTCTGCAGCTGCTATCAAGTTACATCATCAGTGAAGACAAGTGAGCCAGTGCCTGTGGCAGCGAAACATGCCCAAACCATAACACCACCATGTTTCACAGATGAGGGGGGAGGGGTACTCTAGATCTTGGGTAGTTCCTTTGGGTCTCCACAATTTGCTCTTGTTGACAAAAGTGAATCTTGGTCTCATCTGTCCACAAGAATTTTTCCAGAACTCTGCAGGATCTTTTAGGTACTTCTTAGTAAACTGCAACCTGGCCATCCCCTTTCCAAGGCTAACTAGCCTTTTGTATCTTGCAGCCTCTATAATTCTCATTGCAAAGTCTTCTGTGGACAGTTGTCACTGAGACATCCACGCTTGCCTCCTGAAGGGCATTTTTGATCGGTTGGACAGGTATTAGGGGGTTTTTCTTCATTATGCTGAGAATTCTTTGGTCATCAACTGTAGAAGTCTTCCTTGGCTTATCAGGCCCCTTGCAATTACTGATTTCTACAGTGCTCTCTTTCCTCTTAATGATGTTCTAACCAGTTGATTTTGGTA
Organism: Anguilla anguilla; assembly: GCF_013347855.1. Classification (NCBI taxonomy): domain Eukaryota; kingdom Metazoa; phylum Chordata; class Actinopteri; order Anguilliformes; family Anguillidae; genus Anguilla; species Anguilla anguilla. The sequence continues at coordinate 35,274,494 of NC_049207.1, forward strand.
AACCAAGTGGTTGGTCTGTCTCTGACTGTTTTTTTTTTCATTTTTTCGCAGTCTCGTAATCGCTTTCTTAACTTTAATCGGCAGAACTCTGGTTCTCATGGGGGCTATGTATAACAAGTGAAGTGATGGACTTCCTACAGTTGAGGCCAAAAGATTACATACACCTAAGCTAAAGATATTCAAATTCAGTTTTTCATAACTTTTCACTCGCACATTTCATGTTACCACACATTTCTTTGGCAAGTCAATTAGGGCATCTACTTCGTTCACATCAGAGGTAATTTTAAAAGAATCGATTAGAGACATATTTATTTCAGCTATAATTCACTATATCAGAGGTCCAGTGGGTCAAAAGTTTACATTCACCAAGTTGACTGTCTCTTTAAACAGTCTAGAAGATCCCAGAAATTGATGTAATGACTTTTTAGAAGTTTCTGATTGGCCAACTGTTATAAATAGGAGTTAACTAGGAGTTCATTGGCACCTGTGGCTGTATTTAAGGGCCTACCTTTAGAGCCGCTGCCTTTTTGCCCTTGATACCATGGGAAAATTCAAGCAACTCAGCCAAGACCTCAGAAAAAAAATTGTGGACCTCCACAAGTCCAGTTCCTCCTTAGAAGCAATTTCCAAACAACTTAAGGTACCACGAGAATCTGTACAAACAATTGTATGCAAATATAAAAATCTTGGGACCACCCAGACACTGCATCGTTCAGGAAAGAGGCACAAATGAACTCCCAGGGCTGAACAAACTTTGGTCCAAAAGGTTCAACTAAACCCCAAGACAACAACAAAGGAACTGGTGAAGGAGTTTTAGGCATCAGGTACCAAAGTATCTACATACACCATTAAGAGAATCCTACATCGCCATAGCCTGAAAGGCTGTCGCAAAAGGAAAAAGCCCAACTCCAAAACCGGCAAAATTAGCCAGAATGAAGTCTGCAGGTGATCACCAGGACAAAGACCTAGCCTTTTGGAGGAGGGTTCTCTGGTCATATGAAACAAAAATTGAACTGTTTGGCCATAACGATCAGCACTATGTACCATCCCATCTGTGAAGCATGGGGGTGGCAGCATCATGTTTGCTGGAAAAGGGACTGGTGCACTTCAGAAAATAGATGGCATCATGAGGAAGGAGGATTATCTAGAAATAATGAAGCAACACCTCAAGACATCAGCTAGCAAGTTAAAACTTGGTCGCACCTGGGTCTTCCAGCAGGACAATGATCCTAAGCATACGTCTAAAGTTGTAACAAAATGGCTCAAAGACAACAAAGTGAAAGTACTGGAGTGGCCAACACAAAGCCCTGACCTGAATCCCATAGAAAATTTGTGGACTGAAAAAGCATGTCCAAGCAAGGAGGCCCACAAACCTGACTGAGTTACAACAGTTACGTCAGGAGGAATGGGCAAAAAGTCCAGCAAAGTATTGTGAGATGCATGTGGAAGGCTACCCCGAGGGTTTGATTCAAGTTAAGCAATTAAAAGACAATGGCATCAAATACTAACAATGTGTATCTAAACTTTTTACACACTGAAAATCTGATATAGTACAAAAAAGCTGAAATAAATCTGTCTCTTAGCTATTATTTAGAAATGACCTCTTATGGAAATAAAGTAAATACCATAATTGACTTAACACAGGAAATGTATGGTAACATGAACTGTGCGGAGTTGTGAAAAATTGAGTTTGAATGTCTTTAGCCTAAGTGTATATTGAATTTTGGCCTCAAGTGTACATGGTGAAACTAAATTGTGTCACAAAAAAAATAATAAATAAATAAAAATCTTTTAACTTGTTAGCGTAAACACCTATGACGTTGGCGTCTGGAGATATCTTAACTCAGACATTCTGTGCACCTGCAACAAAATTATGAGTTGAAAACATAAACTCTGTGTTCCAGCTTTATTAGTAGACGATTCAGGACAAGTATGCTGAATACCGACTTTCGCAGCTTCACCACTGTCGTGCTGGCCGTCCATTTACCAAGCAACCCCTCCCTGCAATCGCATCTGTAACTACACCCCCCATGCATGATACACTGGACAATTGTTTATATATGGGTATACATATAAACATTCTTTTACTACTAAAAATTCTTATCATGACATAGCAACAAGACAAAGCCAACAACAGCCGAAGGTATGCCAGGGAAGCTGTGAAAAACGCTGCTCACTGAATACTGAAATAAACAAGAGGAATTTTTCCAAAATTATACCATGTCATTCTACTGTCAATATCTGCTGACTAAATATTGAATAAATATACAACCTTACCATTGGTTTTATGTGTAGAGATGTCCCTGTCGAGATTGAGTGGTCATATATTGTCTTGGACAATCTGTTTGTGAAATATACACTCATTTGTGATGCCTGGGGACCTTCCAAAATAGCTGTGTGTAGTACCATGCATACTGTTTATGGTGGTCACCCTTTGTAGTACAATCTGGCTTGATCAAAAATGTATCTATCCAATAAGAAACAGTATAAGCTTTCTAATGATGTATAATATGTCTAATTTTACTTTTGGATTATTGTTTCATAGCTCAGCATAACTGAAAGTTTTGTCTCATTATAGCTGCATTACACATTCAATTTGAGGTAGTAGCAAAAGACACTGCACCTGGCGAAATTTTATCAATGACTTTCGTCGTTTCTTGGAAAATATTATTATTGAGAACTTCTGAGCATGGCTAAGGCATATGTTTGCTAATAGACCTAGCTGATGTACTGTTTTCTGGAGCAAGTCAGAAGAGGAGAACGACACCATTGATTCTCTGTCTCTATCTACTGAACACATATATAGCTTACACTTACACATTCACTCTGTGGTAGCAGACGCTGAACCTGACGAAAACGTTGTCAACAATATTTCGTAATTTCTTGGAATGAACTTTTCAAATGGTCATTTTCAGATATAGTATAGGCCTACATTTCGTAAAAATAATTAAACTACTAACTAACGCTTACATTACAGTGTGAAATATCCACATTATATAATACCACTAACCTATTTAAAGACACTCAATTTCAAAAATAACGTAGGCTATATAACCGAAATATTTTGAGCAGTAGACTAATACTTACATAGCAATGATGAAATTTTACCTGTGTTCAGTAGATGGAGACAGAGACAGTAAATCAATGATAGTGTTCTATTCGCTTGTTTTATTTTTTGCTCCAAAAAACGATGTCAGCAAACATATGGCTTAACTATGCCCAGAAGTCCTCAAGAATAATAGTATAATTATGAAATATCGTTGACGACGTTTTCGTCAGGTTCAGCGTCTGCTACCACAGAGTGAATGTGCAAGTGATGATGATGAGGAAATCTAAGATGATGAGGAAACTTTTGGTTTCATTGACCTATAAAATGCTATTCCAAAAGCAAAATTAGACATGTTATACATCATTAGAAAGCTTATACTCTCACCTACTGAATAAATGAAGTGTCAATCAAGCCAGACTGTACTAAAAAGGAATCAACGCCGTAAACAACACGTGTGGTATTACGCACAGCTATTTTGCAAGGTACCCAGGGGTCACAAATGCACGTATATTTCACAAACAGATTGTCCAAGACAATATATGACCACTCAGTCTCAAAAGGGACATCTCTACTTGTAAAACCAATGGTAAGGTTGTATATTTATTCAATATTTATTCCCAGATATTGACTGTAGAATGACATGGTACCCATTCTTCTTATTGTAAAACTTGACTGCGCTCCATTTGTTACGTCACTTCCGGGTTTGGCGTTTTTTTTTTTTTTTTTGCAGAAGTAAAATTCTCTCACAAAAACGACTCCAGAAGTCTATGTGTAGTGTATATATAAGTATATTTTTTATGAAAATCTAGTTCCTACATCATTTTCCTACACTTTGATTCACTGGGGTCTCCAACCTGCAATATACTCCTTAATAACGACGTTCTTGGAGACTCAATGGGGAAAAATCTCCCAACATGGCAACCCTGGTCTCTACTGGAGCGTTGATTGGATACTTGAAAATGCCTTGAACGATTGGCTCTCCATACCGGATGCGTAAAAACAGTGCCAAAAGTTTGTCTGTAACTTTCTTCTTGTAAATTGGGCGTTGCATGTAGAGGGAGTGTCGCACGTAAAAAACTGTTTTGCATTTGTACTTTTTCTGTTCACAAATGTTAATAAACCACTTCAGATCACAAAACACGTGTAGATTTTAATTTACAGACGTGACTCTCCACCCTCACGAAAATCTATATCCAAACACAGTGTTTTTTTACAGGTTCAACTTGCAGAGTACAAACACGAACCATAAGTTGCAAGCACAAGTCACTGCTTACAAGTACAAAATACTTTGTTTCAGTTTCAACTCGCAATGTACAAACACAAACCATAAGTTGCAAGCACAAGTCATTGCTTACAAATACAAAATACTTTTGGCATTAATTTGAGCCCATAGTTTTAAAATAAGTTAGTGGTATTTTATAATAAGAATATTTCACACTGTAATGTAAGCGTTTGTTGGTAGCCAAGTAGTGTTTGTGTTTCATGCACCGGATGTGACCTGAACTAGAACATTGCCAAAACGTGGTGGACAGCTGAATATTGTTTTAATGCTATCCCATCCCCATACAAGAAAACATCACATACTGTAGAGTACAGAAAAACATACAAGAGTTAATGATTACACATTTAGGTACTGTACCACATTGTGATAATGTTTTTTCATTATTTTTTTTATCTGATATCAATGTTTCAACTTAAATCTTCATAATGGGCACATGTATATGTTTTATAATGGACAAAAAGCATTTTGTTCATTTTTGGAGATTTTGGATATGTTTCTGGACCCCTAGATATTTTAGGCCACTGTACGGATGGAAAGCTTGTAATTCCCACTTGAATATGATGCAACAGTGAGTTTCTTGAGTCAAAACAGTTGATTTGCAGTGAAATACATGATTATGTTGTGATTTACAGCAATGCATAATTTAAACATTTTGGATAGATTTGGAGACACTGGGTACACTGCTTACTTTTTGGTTCATAGATCTTTAGTAGTTCTACATACCCACCCTTAGATTTTACACACTTGTGGTCAAGGAGTTTTTGATCCAGGACATGTTTAATTTAACCTGTTTTATAAATGGGATATCTCAGAAATTCATTGCAAACAAAAAAAGAGCAAATTCATTTTTGATTTTTTGCCTAGACAACTGCACTTGTGGCACTTTATTTCTTCCAAAATTATGAATATAAACTAATCCATACCCTATATTCTTAGTATTGGTAAATGTAAATGTCCTGCTTCATTTAAGCCATTTTTCAAGTCTCTGTGATGCTCACATCTGGAGTTATAAAGCTTTAAATAAGGTATATAATAAGCCTAAATGGGCAAAGATTGGCACATTTGGCATTTGCGCAAAGGGGTTAATAAAGGCTGAGAATCTGCACTTTAACCACATGTGAGTTGTTTGATTATTAATTTTAAATTGTGGCATACAGAGCCAAGGAAAAAAAGTCTTTGTCCCAAACATTATGGAGCTAACTGCAAACCAAAAGTATCTGGACACGTCCGGGTCGATGGGTGTTTTTTATGGTTTCGGTTAGGGCCCTCAGAGAAGGTTAATCTTAATGCTACGGCATATAATCACATTCTAGATGATTCTGTGCTTCCCCAACAGTTCGGGGAAGGCCCTTCCCTGTTTCAGCATGACAATGCCCTCAGGACACAGGGAAGTCCATACAGAAATGGTTTTGCCTAAAACGGTGTGGAAGAACTTGACTGTCCTGCACAGGGCCCTGGTCTCAACCCCATCCAACGACTTTCGGATGAATTGGAAAGCCAACTGAGACCAGGCCTAATAGCCCAATCAGTGTCCGACATCACTAATGGTCTTCTGGCTGAATGGATACAAATCCCTGCAGCAGTGCTCCAACCACTAGTATAAAGCCTTCCCAGAAGAATGGAGGTTGCTATAGCAGCAAAGGGTGGACCCATAATACTGGAGATGTTGACTGTTAGGTGTCCACATACTTTTGGGCATGTAGTGTTCATACATATAGGTATGCATTTTTGCATGAACAGGGTTATGTACATGCACACAAATTAGTATACAAAGAAAAGCTGGCAAAGGGGTATAAACTGTGAAATTCAATAGCCCAGGGTTATGTTGCAAGAAGCTCTGATTCCTTACGAAAATGCTAAAATACTGACTTTCAAATGCTTGGTGTATCAAATAAAACAACTAATTTTTTTCCAGTTTTTTTCAGACAGAAAACCATTCATTTGTGCATTTTAAGGATGTCTGGTATTTCTTCTGCATTAAACTGTTACAGTGCTTGAGAGCTGCGCTCTATGTCTGCATTTCCATCCAGAAGAATAATAGAGACAGCACAAAAGAAAAGCCAGGTAATCTGCCTCTGGGTGAAGGGCCACAAGCTAAAAGAATAAGTTAGCTAATGTGAAATCGCGTGGGTGTGTATAACATCTTTCAGTCAGCAGATGTGAGAAACTAGCGCAGCCCACACTGTCGCTACTTGCAGAGATGGCATGATGATTCAACCCTGTGTTGTGGCAAAAACAGGGTGTTCCCCTGAAAAAGAATTTGCAAGTGGTGCTTTATCAAATGAATCTACAAGAAAGCGAGTCATACTGCAAAGGAACCAGGCCAACCGTCACAGTTCACCTGCCTTTCCACTGCCATAAGGAGCAGTCTCTGTGACTGGCAGGAGGGGCCTAACATAAGGAACTGTCTCTGTGACTGACAAGAGTGGCCAAACATAAGGAGCAGTCTCTGTGACTGGCTGCCAGTATCTAGCAAAAGGAGCAGTCTCTGTAATTGACAGGAGGGGCCTAACATAAGGAGCAGTCACTGTGACTGACAGGAGCAACCTAACATAAGGAGCAGTGTCTGTGACTGACAAGAGCGCCCTAACATAAGGAGCAGTTTCTGTGCCTGACAAGAGGGGCCTAACATAAGGAGCAGTCTCTGTGACTGACAGGAGCGGCCTAACATAAGGAGCAGTGTCGGTGACTGACAAGAGCACCCTAACGTAAGGAGCAGTCTCTGTGACTGACAGGAGGGGCCCAACATAAGGAGCAGTCTGTGACTGACAGGGCAGGCCTAACATAAGGAGCAGTCTCTGTGACAGACAGCCAGAGCCTAACATAAGGAGCAGTCTCTATTGGCAGCCAGGGCCTAACATAAACAGTATCTGTGACTGGCAGGTAAGGAGCAGTCTCTGTAATTGAGCGGCATGCAGTCACAAGAGCACGTCCCTTCACCAAATCCCAAACACCTAATGAGTATGCAGGAATGTGGCTGGTGTATTTTAGGCAGTGCCAGTGGCAGGCAGGATCCTGTGAACAGACCCTGACATGTATAAGGGGCTGGTTGATTAGGAAGTAATAAAGCAAACACCAGTCCAGACACTAAACATTGGGGTATCTGTGGTCGCTAGGCTGGACAATCTGTATATAAATCACACAACTACAACATGAGCTTCTATTTAGAGCAGAGTGACTTCAGCTCTGTCTCGCTGTCATAGGCAATGTGGGTTTTTCTGAGGGTGTGGCACCTCATCAGACACAACTCATTTTACACCGTTCAGTGCTGTCTCCCTATTTCACTCTCCACAGTGCTGTCTCCCTATTTTACCCTCTACAGTGCACTCTCCCAATTTTACTCCACTGTGCACTCTCCCTATTTCACACTATACAGTCCTATCTCCCTATTTTACATTGCACAGCACTGTCTCCCTGTTCTACTCTCTACAGTGCTGTCTCCCTATTTTACTCTCTACAGTGCTGTCTCCCTAATTTACTCTCTTCAGAGCTGTCTCCCTATTTTACTCTCTACATTGTTGTCTCCCTATTTTACTCAATAGTGAGGTCTCCCTAATTTACACTGTACAGTGTGATTTCCCCATTTTACACTGTACAGCGTTGTCTCCCCATTTTACACTGTACAGTGCAGATTCCCTATTTTACACTGTACAGTGCAGATTCCCTATTTTACACTGTACAGCGTTGTCTCCCCATTTTACACTGTACAGTGCAGATTCCCTATTTTACACTGTACAGTGCAGTCTCCCTATTTTACACTGTACAGTGTGTTCTTCCTGTTTTACACTGCACAGTGCAGTCTCCCTATTTTACTCTCTACAGTGCTGTCTCCTTATTTTCCTCTATAGTGCAGTCTCCCTAATTTACACTGTACAGTGTGAACCCCCAATTTTACACTGTACAGTGTTGTCTCCCTATTATACACTGTACAGTGTGATTTGCCTATTTTACACTGTACAGTGCAGTCTCCCTATTTTACTCTCTACAGTGCTGTCTCCTTATTTTGCACTTTACAGTGCTGTCTCCCTGTTTCATGCTCTCCAGTGTTGCCTACCTGCTTTACAGGTAATTCTCCAGTGCTTCCCTGAAGGCATGGTCTGTTCAAAGATTTCCACAGCCATCTTCTTACAATCCTTGGAAAAGATCCTCAGGACTAGCTGTGAGAAGACCTGCAAAATCGCAAACACAGACACAGCAACATTGCAGGCAGTCTCTTTCATGGATCAGTGTAGCACAGTGGGTAAGGAACTGGGCTTGTAACCGAAAGGTCGCAGGTTCGATTCCCGGGTAGGACACTTCCGTTGTACCCTTGAGCAAGGTACTTAACCGAAATTGCTTCAGTATATATCCAGCTGTATAAATGGATACAATGTAAAAATGCTATGTAAAAGTTGTGTAAGTCGCTCTGGATAAGAGCGTCTGCTAAACGCCTGTAATGTAATGTAATGTAATCAGTATTATCACAGATTCTCCCACGTCTCCCACAGATCAGCATTATTACACACATAATCATTCATAGATCAGGAACATCATAGTCAGAATCATGTAGATCAGCAAAAATGCAGATAGCCCACAAAGTCAGCTGTATCACAAAGGGTGCTTTAAGACTCAAATTAGGCTTAACATCAATTAACCAGGTAAATACTCTACTTGTGATTTACCTGTGGGCAACAGAGTGACAGGTTAAAAAAAGCTGTGGCCTGTTCACAAAAGACAACATACTGAATTCTTCGGTGGGTGTTTCTGTTGTGCCCTCAGGAGTTAAACCACTGTATAAATGTATAATGTGTAACATGTAATGTACATCACTCTGTAAACTAGTGGCACAGTCTCAATCAATGGAAAGAGACTCTTTCAATGAAAACTGTGTGTTTATTTGGGCGTGTGCATTGGGTCTCTCACCTGTAGGTCTGTAACTCCGCGGGTGAGCTGGGATGCATGCCACTCAATAGGGGAAAGCACAGTGCCCCTGTCATGGAAAAGTGCCTCCACACGCAGTACAAGACTCTCCATTGCTGCTTTCAGAACCTGGACCACCAACACACACTTAGAATAATCCACACTACCAAGACATAATTAGAATCACTGACACGACTAACAGATAGTTAGCATCATCTACACTCCCCACGCACAGTTTGAATCATCTCCACTCCCAACACAGTTAGAATATTCTACACTACCAATACATACACTACCGGTCAAAAGTTTTAGAACACCTTAATTTTTCCAGTTTTTATAGAAATTTTACGCAGTTGTCTCAATGTACAGTACTCTGAAATTAAAGCATAGAACAAATAAACAATTGTAGATAAATACAAAAAATCATGGAATCATTCTGTTTAGCACAATTTAATCAAAATCTTTTGACTCATCAAAGTAGCCACCTTTTACAGATATAACAGCTGAACACACTTGTGGCATTCATTCTACAATGGAAATCAAATATTGTTTGGAAAGTTCTTCCCAACACTGTTTCAGAAGTTCCCACAAATGTGTTGCACTGTAGGTTGCTTTGCTTTCATCCTTCTGTCCAGTTCATCCCAAACCAGCTCGATGGGGTTTAAGTCTGGAGACTGTGCTGGCCATTCCATGATTTGAAGCCTACAATCTTGTTCTTTTCTTCTAAAGTAGTTCTGACATAGCCTGGAGGTATGTTTTGGGTCATTATCTTGCTGTAGGATGAACCCCTGACCAACTAGGCATAGACCAGAAGGTATTGCATGGTGCTGCAAAATGCTGTGGTAGCCCTTTTAGTTCAGGGTGTCAGTCACTCTGTGCAAGTCGCCAACTCTGGATTCAGAAAAAGAGCCCCAGACCATCACTCTTCCTCCATGTTCGACAGTTGGTGTCACACACTGAGGAACCATCATTTCACCTACTCGACGGCATACAAAAACCCTGCGTGATGAACCGAAGATTTCAAATTTTGATTAATCGGTCCATAAGACCTTATTCCAGTCTTCAGTAGTCCGCTGCCGGTGCTTCATGGCCCAGGCAAGCCTGTTTTTCTTATTTTGCCATTTTAGCAATGGCTTTCATACTGCCACTTGACCTATCAATCCGGCAGCTCGAAGTCTTCTCTTCACAGTTAAAACTGAGACTTGCTTACTTCAACCACTGTTAAGCTGTGCTTGAAGCTGTTGTCCTGTGAGCCATATATCACGCAAGCTGTTGACTCTCAGAAAGTTGTCTTCTGATTCTGTTGTGGCTATGGGTCTGCCAGACCTCTTCCTGTCAGAGTTTCCTCCAGTTTCCAAGTGCCTTTTGATGGTGCAGGAAAGCATACTCATTGACACCTTGGCTTTCTTTGCAACTTCTCTAAAGGAAAGACCTACACTTTTAAGGGTTATATAATGGTCCGTCTGTCTTCCTTTGTTAATCGTCTTTTTCTCGCCATTATTTCTCGCCCTGAAAAAGGCCTTTTAAATAAGGCCTCTGAAATTTACATTATTTTTCAGTTTTTGGTAACCTAAACCTTTTTTTTAACCTCTGGCAGTTTACCGCTTACCTTTGTACCATTTCAGGTCATTCGCTAGACTTGAACTGCTTAAATGTCAATAAAACTGGAAAAAATGGCTGTGTTCGAAAACTTTAGACCGGTAGTGTAGTTAGAAGGATCTACACTACCAACACAGTAAGAATCATCAACAGTACCAAAACAAATTTGAACCATCTACACTACCGACACATATAATCATCTTCAGTACCAACATACAGTTACTGTAGCATCATCTACACTTGCAATGCACAGTTAGCATCATCTATACACCCAGCCCAAAGTTAGCATCAGCTACTGCACCAACATACGGTTAGCATCATCTATACCACCAACAGTTAGTGTCGTCCACATTACCAACACCTAGTTAGCATGATGTACACTACCAACACACATTTAGTATGGTAATTGGTAAATGGACTGCATTTATATAGCGCTTTTATCCAAAGCGCTTTACAATTGATGCCTCTCATTCACCAGAGCATTTAGGGGTTAGGTGTCTTGCTCAGGGACACTTCGACATGCCCAGAGCGGGGATTGAACTGGCAACCCTCTGACTGCGAGACAACCACTCTTACCTACTGAGCTATATCATATATGCTCCCAGCAGTCATCTACTCTACAACATACAACTTGTCTCAGCAAATTAACAATCAGACTACACTAATGTACCAAAATGCAATATGTGAGGCCTCTGCCATTTTTAAATTCCAAATTCAATACTTTTTGATTGCAATCTAGGGATATTTAAACCTTTAGACTAGAATTTACAAAATTCTCATATGATATTTGCTCATTTTGCTTTTATATTATTTGTATATTGCAATGTAATTATAAACAAAGCACACTTTTTCTTAAGGTAGGGGCTCAGATTTTTTTCTAAGGCCCTGGGGACAGAACACGGAGAAAAGAAGGTGAGATAAACACTGCTGTTGGTCAATAATGAAATGTTCTTAACACTGCCCCATTTTTGTTAATTGGATAATAATAATGAACCTACTGATTCTGAAGGAACATTTTAACCACAGTACGAAAATTGCACTAGGGTTTTCCCCTGGCTACCCGCTAAACAGGCATAGGCAAATATTCAGATTTGGCGAGTTAATGCTGACTGTGAACAATTACTCCATCTGCACCGACTACCCAGGTCAGGATATGTTTTGGACCATCCATTAGAACAGACTCAAAGTGGCTGTGAACTTCCTAACAGGTTAGAACAGGTTAAAACATATTTACGCTGTAACTGGAACAATATTAAGCCCACAATGAAACAAAAGGTATTAAACATTATATTATAGGCAAGTAAAAATAGAAAGACTACATGAAGATGACATTTCTGTGGAAGCTCAGTTTGAGATCTGATAGTGGAAATTAACTTTTTAATTTTCACAGTTGCAAATTCCTCCCTTGTGCCCAGAATTGGTGATGTGGGTCTTACCTTAAGGTCTCCTAGAGTGACCAGCAGAAACTTGTTAAGGGACCAGGAGCAGAGGAACTGATAGGCTTTGCTCATAACCCAGAAGGTGGAGCTGTGGACAGTGACTACGGCCTGACTCAGCAGCAAAACCTGGAGGAAGCGTAGGGTCCTTGGATCCAAGAGCTCAGTGCTGCCCCCAACTGAAATATAAGAGACATGCAGTCATTCCCTGTACTTCCTCATCGTGGAACCTTGTCAGACAAATCTCAAGATATATCTAGGATTACGGCCACAGCCATAGAAGCACCATTGATGTTCCAGCTCAGATGATGGACCGACCCACAGAGGGCAGTTCACTGAATTTTTCAGTTTTTTGCAGTTTGAATAGCTGCCTTCACTTCAGATCCACATTTACTGCAGTTAATGTGGTTGGTCATCCAATATTGGTAATGTCCCAAAAGTGGGTGGGGTTATTTCTACAAACTGCACAGATTTTGCAGGCTTATTGTGGAGAGGTATACACCTAGCAGGTACAGCTGTCTTTTCTAAACTGTAAAGCACCCTACCCATGCAGTCACATAACTCCGGGATACTTCTACGCATGACACATTTAGCAAAATGTATAAAATTTCATTTTAAAGCAACAACGGATGGACAACACAAGCAAATATGTGTACGAAAGATACATATTGTGATTAATTCATTTTTAATTAATTAATTAATTAACAAGGATTAATTAATAATATGTTTATTTTCTGAATCCAGCAGTGCCAACGGTCAATGCCCTTGTTAAGATGTTCACTCTGAATACTGAACACAAGCGCTGTTGCGTGCTAGAACCTCTTACTTAACCTACATGTAAAATATATTTTATGTGATTTAATATAATAATTATGTTTACAATGAGAATTATCAATTAAATTGCCAAATTCATTGATAGGTCAGTCTACAGTGCACTAGTGGAAACAACCAACAAGTCAAAACAAGCTCTATATATGGTTTCAATATTAAATAATTGAATTGAATATGAAGCAATCAATTAGATTAATGAATTGAAATCATGCATTCTTTATTGAAGGCAGGTACACTACTTCTAAATTACAAAACAGAAGACATTATACAAAACATTAAACCATTGATTATGAAATATCAGAAAAGAGAGAGAGAAAGATAGATAAGCCAGACCTTGCCAAAGTATCACCCACTTCCAGTTTAAGCACCCCAGTATGAAAGGAAACCAGCTAAAAACACACAAACAAGGAACCACCACCAAAATGAAAAGAGAAAAACTCTTCTTCAAGGCTCCGAAACCAACCTCAACACAAGACAACTTTTTTCCTGTGGCTATCTTAAATACCTTACCCAGCATGGCTTGAGGATGTTTGTCCTGATTGGGTGCCGAGTTAGGGTGTAGGAGAGAATGGAAGGGGGGTCAGACTAATTTATGATAAAGACTGGCCTACCTAAAGATTGCATTCAAACTTAAAGAGGAAATGGGAAAGTGAGATGTTATGCATATAGCCATGCAGGGTCTCTGACCCCCGATATGGTGTCCTGTCTCTTCTGAGACAAACTCTGTCAGAGGTGAGACCCAAAGATCATCTGCCTAGATTAGGGTATCGGGGGATTTTGACTTGCCCCTATCACATTTGCTTTGATGCTTGTGAAGGGGAGGGCAGGCCATATTCTTAGAAACAATACAATATTGTATCAAATTTACGCTTTTTCCCTCTCAAAGGCCATAATCTAAGCACTACATATCTGACAATATTTATTGTATTCTTTTCACTGAGCTGGACCAGGACACAATGGGATGTTTTGGCCTTTCTGATGGGAGTGGTTTCAAGTGCATTACTGCAAGGATCTTTTACTTTCCCCATCTTTTTAACCCATTTTAATCCCAGGAAAGCTGTTTTCAATCATGTTTATTTCTTCGCTGTAGTGACATACCTCAATGCAGTCGTACCCCCCCCCCCCCCCGCCCCAAGTCTGCAGAAGGGGTTAAATCACTCATCCACTAAGTATCCAAGCTGGTGAAGCTAGCTCCAAAGCTAAAACAAAGGCATGTGAGCACACTAATACAGGTTTTATGTAGGATGCAGGGTGGTCTGGCATCTGGGGGAGGGGACACATCCTTTATGAGTTGTTAAAGTGGTGCATTATTGCTCTTTCAGAACCCGACGGGAGGCTACTTTTGGCATCAGCCATTTTGTAGTGTGTCCCATCTGAGAAACAAAATTGTAGCACACTATATAGTGAACTACTTCCGCCCCACAATGCACTGTGCTACTATCCGGAAGCCCAACATCCCACAATACACTGCGGTAGGGCTTTACGGTTTATTTCAGCAAAGATGGCGGTTGGAAAATGCGAGCGGTAGCTGCTTGTATAAATGCAAGCTGTCCATAGTTATGTCAAATCATGAATTAAATGTGCATATTCAATACAAAAAAGTTACCAATTTTCGTTAGAGGGCCAAGTGTAACGTTAACGGTTTTTCTCGGAGAGCTGCTTGCTAGCTAAGAAGCTAGCTAATCTCGGTAGCAGTGCAACTCAAGCAAAACGTCATTTTCGGTCCCTGATAAAAGATTTTTGAACAGTACATTGCTATACATTTGGTCGATGCCAATATTAATGAATATCTAACCGAGAATTTCATATATATATGTACAAATTACGTTAAAAAAATATTTTATCAGGGACCAAAAAACAACATCGCTTTCTCGCCACATCAATAACGAACGCAATTTCTGTTATTGTGCGACAGATATTCAAAAGATAGTAGCGGCGCAGGGTGATGACAACAGCATCCCAAAGCAAATGCTTGTTCTGCCGCTCACTCCCTATGTAGTGTGCTACATATCTTCCACTATATAGGGAATAGTGAATGAGTGAACAAGTGAGTCATTAGGGACGTAGCCAGGGTTCCTCATAAGGTTTATTGCTGTATGTGGTCCAAGGAGTTTCTCCTTGCCAATATAACCTTGGACTTGCTTTGTGGGGGCTTACACTGAGGTATAAAGTGAAGTGTACAGTCACAAATAATTTGTAAAATGCGCTATACAAATAAAACCGATCAATCGATCAACCAAAATTCATTCATATTATAATCTGAATAAACAGACAACAAACAGGGAGCAGACAACAAGATTATGGTCTATTTTCCTTCATATGGGTGTTACAGTCAGAGAATGTAGAACAGGATGTATGCACGTGCATGCAGGCAGGATTAATTCATAACAACAGAAAGCGCATCCATGGGTTCAGTTAGCCAGTGAAATTAAGAGCCAATTGAGTGTCAGGAGATTATTGGAAAGGTCATGAGGAGAGTCACATGAGCTAAATAGGGGAGAAAAACAAGAGAAGGAATGGGTGGACCTTCAGTGGGTTATACACAGTACCAGTTTGGACACACCTGACTGAATGTATATTTCTCATGATCTTAAAGACATTTTGATCTAAAGGCTTATGCTGAAAGTGCAGTGGGTAGCACTGTCGCCTTACAGCAAGAAGGTTGTGGGTTTGAATCTCAGCTTGGGGCCTTTCTGTGTGGAGTTTGCATGTTCTCCCCACGTCCGCGTGGATTTCCTCCGGGTACTCCGGTATCCTCCCACAGTCCAAAGACATGCAGGAAGGCTAATTAGAGAGTCTAAATTGCCCATAGGTATGAGTGTGTGAATGAATGGTGTGTGCCCTGCGATAGATTGGTGGCCTGTCCAGGGTGTATTCACCCAATGCACGCTGGGATAGGCTCCAGCACCCCCCGTGACCCTGCTCAGGATGTGGGTATAGATAATGGATGGATGGATAGAAGTTGATGCCTATATATGAATATCTTTACAAAACTAAAACTGAAAAAAATGTGTTTATGTTTCCCCCAACATGTAGTTTTCATTTAGAACTTCAGTGAAATTTAGAGGTGGAGAATGTTTAAAAGTTAATTTGTGGTTATGTCTTTTCTCATTAATGCCTACTGCCTACCAGTTGTGTTATGACAATGTAGGGTGGGTGTTAAATAGCCCTATTAGGTAGAAGGCCATCATTTCTGGTTGTAGTAGTCCATAATATGGCAAGAACAGCTCAACTTAGTAAAGAGAAATGACAAGTCCATCATTACTTTAAGAAATTAAGGTCAGTAAATTCAGAAAATTTCAAGAACTTTAAAAGTTTCTTCAAGTGCAGTAGCAAAAACCATGAAGCGCTATGATGAAACAGACACTCATGAGGATCGCCACAGGAAGGGCAGAGCAAGAGTTACCTCTGCTGCACAGGATAAGTTTATTAGAGTCACCAGCCTCAGAAATCGGCAGTTAACAGCACCTCAGATAAGAGGCCAAAAAAATGCTTTACTGAGTTCAAGCAGGAGACACATCTCAACATCAACTGTTCTGAGGAGACTGTGTGAATCAGGCTTTCATGGTAGAATTGCTGCAAAGAAACCACTACTGAGGGAGACAAATAAGAAGAGACTTTATTGGTCCAAGGAACACAGGCAGTGGACATCAGACCAGGGACAATCTGTCCTTTGGTCTGATGAGTCCAAATTTGAGATTTTTGGATCCAACCGCCATGTCTTCGTGAGATGCAGAGAAGGTGAACGATGATGTCTGGATATGTAGTTCCCACCCTGAAGCATGGGGGAGGAGGTGTGATGGTGTTGGGGTGCTTTGCTGGTGACACCGTTGCCGATTTATTTATAATTGAAGGCATACTTAACCAGCATGGCTACCACAGCTTAGTTGGGCCGTCATTTGTTTTTCAACGGACAATGACCCAAAACACACCTCCAGGCTGTGTAAGAGCTATTTGACAAAGAAGGAGAGTGATGAAGTGCTGCATCAGATGACCTGGCGTCCACAGTCACCTGACCTAAACCCAACAGAGACGGTTTGGGTTGAGTTGGACCGGAGAGTGAAGGAAAAACAGCCAACAAGTGCTCAGCTTATATGGGAAATGCTTCAAGACCATTGGAAAAGCATCCCAGGTGGCTACCTCATGAAGTTGGGAGAATGTCAAGAGTGTGCCAAACTGTTATCAAGGAAAAGGGTGGCTACTTTGAAGAGTGTAAAATATAAGATAGCTTTCTTTTACCTTTTTTTGGTCACTGCATAATTCCATTTGTATTATTTCATAGTTTTGACGACTTGACTATTATTCTAAAATGTGGGAAGTAGTAAAAATAAAGAAAAAATAAAGAATTCTGTCTGTTGAAATGCGGTCAGAAGGTACAGAAATGAATGTTTTGAAAGTCTGTGGTCATTGCGGTTATTTCTGTAGGAAACCCTGAAAAGTGCCAGTGAATTCATTTCAACTGTGCGTTTACATGCACGGTTGAAATTAATCTATATTAATAGCTCGATTTGACAAAAGATAAGATTGAATTGGATTATGGTCGTTGTCCCAAAATACATGACTCGGAAAGAATCAAATTATTTACCGAGGTGTGTTTGACGAAGGCTTCTTATAAATCCTGCTTCCTCTAATTTTGTCGCAACTTTTTTGAATAGTTCGCCATTCCGCATTTTTATTCCATCCATGTATTGTAGGATATTTAACTCCTTTAGTTGCGATAGCATGAAGTTGGTCTCCTCTTCCATCCAGAAATGTGAAATGTGTTTTTTTCGCCATGATACTAGGGAGGGCAAAACGGAGCTTTAGAATGTCGCCAGCAGTGTATGCGCGTGACAATGCATTTCTCACAGAAAAGGTCATTTGTCGCCTTTTTTTAGTTCATTACAGTGGTGATAGAAGTGACAATAATTAAGTGGTACTGTGCTGTTAGCCTTTATTGATCCCTGTACAAAGTTAAGGTGAAGTAGCTAGCACAATCGGAAAGTGCTAACCCATTAAAATGTACTTTGAATGGTAGCCTACTTGCTCAATCGAACAGTAAATGTGAAAAAACATTTGATTATAGTCAGCAGCATTGAAATTTTCCGTCACACCCTCAATAAACAGCAAAAGTCCCAGTAGAAGATTGAATTAAATCTTTAAAGTTATATATTTTCTGAAACGTTATCAATTCTGTTTGGCCACAGTAGTTGCTATGTAAATTACGGAACATGCGCAGAACGCCTAGGCCAATTGTAGTCCGATTAAAGTGTATACCTGCCGTAGTAAATCGACCCCGAACCACATTATCTAGGTATGTTAGTCCGACTATGAAAAATTCAACTTTGTACGATTTCAGTCGGACTACATTGTTTACATGATTTTTAAAAGTCCAGTTTTAGCCGGACTAATACAATAAATCAACTTTTTCAAACATCATGTAAACCCACTGAGTGCTGTATAGATATGGGGCATGCTGTCAAGTTACACCTTGGCAGGATGGCATACCTGCCATCCCAATAAATAACTTTCTGACCCTAAGTTTTTCCACCATAAATTGTCGGTTGTCTCTTGCCATGACAGTCAGTTGTCATGAACTATAACAGAAATACATCACCTTCATGCTTAAAAATTTTAACTGAGAGAAACCGTGAGAGATAACATTAGATAACATAACATAACGTACGATGAGAACAGGCCATTCAGCCCAACACTGATCGTCTATTCCTACCACTAAACTGTACTTAATGCTTAGTTTACCTAAAAGCTAGATAGGATCTAACACTGTATCAAGCCAGGCCTTGAAGACCCCCAGTATTAACAGTCTACAGTGAAGGTAACAGTCTACAGTGAAAGATAACATTGGACAACACTCTACCCATCCAGAAAATAAGGCTCTACCGTGATGTAAATAGGGATTCCAATAATTGAAGCACTGAAATTTGTAAAATTGGTGTATTTTGACATTGCACTCAGTTACAGATATTCATCCTGTGCATCTTGTATCTCTGAAGTTCAAATAAAACTACTTCCTGAAAGCTGAACTCAGCATAATGTCTTGTATTCCTTCCTGGGGATTTACTGAAAAGGATCTAACTTACAGGTAATGGGAGGTGAACCATAGGTTCACATGATCACACAGATGACTGAATAATCTGGTAGAGTAAACACTAAGGACAGAGTTGGCCAGGATTATGTGGGCTGCTGCATTTCTTGAGTAACACATAACCTCTGAGCGCTAACGGGAAATCCTCGAAGGAAAACCGTAAACATGACAGGCCTGTTGATTTGCGTGGAGCAACACGCCTGTCCTCAGTGCTTTAATTACCCCCATCACCTGGGCTCATCCTGCAACAAACACCATGGAACAGAAAACAACTCCTTCAGATAATCTATGTAACTAGAAATACTGCCTCGCAGTTGTATGCCTCCGCCAACCAGTAGTGAGTGCTCTGTTTGACCGTTATCACTTCGTTATTTTATCCTATTAGACATTTGTATGAAACTTTGTCATAATTAGCATTGAGTTATGGCCAAAAATGTGTTTTGTGAGGTAACAGTGACCTTGACCTTTGACCACCAAAATCTAATCAGTTCATCCTTGAGTCCAAGCGGACGTTTGTGCCAAATTTGAAGAAATTCCCTCAAGGCGTTCCTGAGATATCGCATTCACGAGAGAATGGGACGGACGTGAGGTCACAGTGACCTTGACCTTGACCACCAAAATCTAATCAGTTCATCCTTGAGTCCAAGTGGACCTGTGTGCCAAATGTGAAGAAATTTCCTCAAGGCAAAAACGTGTTTTGTATTCCCTCAAGGCAAAAACTTGCTTTGTGAGATCACAGTGACCTTGACCTTTGACCTTTGACCACCAAAATCTAATCAGTTCATCCTTGAGTCCAAGTGGATGTTTGGGCCAAATTTGAAGAAATTCCCTCAAGGCGTTCCTGAGATATCGCGTTCACAATAATCGAGACGGACGGACGGACAGACGGACAACCCGAAAACATAATGCCTTCGGCCACGGCTGTGCCGTCGCAGAGGCATAAAAATCTAACACTGCAGGTAAGCTATGTGGAATGTATGGAATGTATGGAAGGGGGTTTGCCCACAATAGAGCAGACAGGAATCTGTCAAAAGAAAAAAATACATGGTGTGTCTTGCCATTTCATTTCATCTTTCTGGATTCAATAATCTCACTGAAAATACTTTCAAGAGCAAGCAAACTGGCATACATTATGTATAATTACATACATTGTACAGTATGAAGTAATCATATTTTCTTAAATGCAGAAAATAGCTTTTGGTCCAGAACAGTCACCTGAACATGCTTTAAGGTTTTATATTTAGATTATGAGATAGTAAACATTTTGCAGGTAGTATAAAATCAAGTTTGTTTTAATTTCACCAGAAAGGAAAAATGTAGCATCAGATAGAACAATAATTTAGAAATGAGGAAAAAATGGGGGCTAAAAAGGCTGAATTCTCTGCCAATGGCTTGAGTTTAGGCTTCTTTTGGATTCCTACAAAAATTCTTTAGAAGGATCAACTTAGAAATATATTTGTTTGCAGAGATTAAGAAGAGGAGCAAAACAATTGAGACTATTTTAGAACAGAGAAGTAGGATAGAGAGAGGACATTAGAGATGAAAATGAGGGAGAGAAGCAGAAGAAAGAAAAGTAAAGAGAGAGGAATTGGGTGATGTTACAGAGATATGGAAAAGGGGGGAGAGGATGTAGAGCTAAGACGAGGAGGTTACCTGAGTGCTCCAGGCAGTTCAGGGTGGTGTGGAGTGGGGGAAGGAGCTGCAGGAGAAGCTCTGCGGTGGGGGTCCTGACTGCAGAGTCTCCCCCCACAGAATCAGGAAGACATTTATCCTTCATTCCCGTCCCCAGAGACACACATAGAACTGTAACACACACAGGTGTACACAAGCTCATCAATATTGGTGCACACACATACACACAAACATACACATACACACATAACACGAGAGAGACAAAAAAATATGCATACTAACAAAGCCATTCAAAACACCCACTGTTGGGCAGTAGTGAAGTAAAGGTATGTTATCAATTATGGATATGATATCTTGTTTGTGTCATACCAAACAGAAAAGTCTTTCCTATGCTAATTTTGAAAGGAGGAGAAACATTTTAATTTATTCATAAAATTCCTCATGGCGGAAAATACAATATGGTGGTCATACGTTCCTAGAGGCAAATTTGTTCTTTGTGAGGAGGAATCTACTGATATTCTTTCCACGCCTCTAGGTCAAACAGTGCAGCAGTTATAATCAGATAATAATGACAAATTCAACTGACTATTACAGCGGTACCAAGTGGCTAATTTCCACCAAATTTGGAATTGAGTTATTGGGTGCCACCCTCTAGCAATGTACGTATATCCAAGTTTCATAAGAATCAGCGTAGTGGTTAAGGAATAACTAAGAAAAGTAATAGATGAGTAAATGTAATACAAAATGACAGCCAATTCAAGAGGGCACTGACCCAATTAGCACATTCCTAAGTTCCCAATGAGAGCTTTTGTCATTGTAGTAAGTTCGAAATCTCTGAAAAAAACCATGATTTATAATGAATTTCTGATTGGTTGAATTGGGCTAAAACTTTATGTACATACTATGCCATGTTTCAACTTTATGTCAAATGATTCTGGAATTTTTTGTGAAAAGCCATTGGCTTTTCATTTGGTCATATTTAGTCGTAAGTGCTAGAAAAGTAATACCTGAATAAAAGTGAGGTGTGAAAATTTCATTCAAATTGGTCAATTTGCACTATATCACCACCAGGTATTCAATCTATCTCATAATTTGAAGGATCAAAAAGTTAAGTCATCCAAACAAGCCTACCAAGTTTGGTGGTTCTGGGCAATTCCACCTCATGGTTAATCTAGGTGAAATGGGAGGTAAAAAAAAAACATAAACTATGACTATGCCAATGTCATATTAAGTTAATAAAGACTCTCAATTATGATTACAAAAGATTTTATTAAGAAATGCAAGGAAACCTAAATGAAAACTTTCTAAATGTAATATTTAAAATGGTGTATTCCATTATGAAATCCCATATTTACATAACTGTGTAATTGGACTTCCTTTCACAATTGATTGAGACACATGTAATTGCATTAGCGAACAAGCGCGAATCCGCAACAGCTGCGGCCGCACACGTGCATGCATCCATGTGTGCATGCATCCACGCACACACCCTCACACAAACACGTGACCTCTTCTTTGGCTCATGACCAACCTTTCCACAAAATCTTGTGCAAATCTGTGAATCCATTCGGGATTATGCGCCTTTTTGTGATAGGCCACGCCCATCCCCACGCCCCCTCTTGGTCAATCGGCCTTGAAAATTACTCAGCTCTACCTTGGTCATGACCAACGTCCATGCCAAATTTCAGCCTCCTGGGGCAAAAAACTGTGGCTGCTACGGGGTGGGACACTTTTTGTGGACCAACCGACCAACCGACCGAAAGACAGAGCTATAGAGCTGCGGTCGCAGCTAATAAACATAAATAATTTATGCACATGTACAGTTGAGGCCAAAAGTTTACATAAACATAGGCTAAATATATTCAAACTCAGTTTTTCACAACACATTTCATATTACCATACATTTATTTTGCCAAGTCAATTAGGGCATCTACTTTGTTCACATCAGAGGTAATTTTAAAAGAAGACAGAATTATTTCAGCTTTAATTCACTATATCATAATTTCAGTGGGTCTAAAGTTTACATACACCAAGTTGACTGTCTCTTTAAACAGTCTGGAAGATTCCAGAAACTGATGTAATGACTTCTTAGAAGCTTCTGTTTGGTCAATTGTCATAATCAGGAGTTAATTGGGAGTTAATTGGCACCTGTGGCTGTATTTAAGGGCCCACCTTTAGAGCCACTGCCTTTTTGCCCTTGATACCATGGGAAAATCCAAACAACTCCTTGTGTGTAGATTGATGAGAATAAAAATGAATTTAAACAATTTTAGAATAAGGCTATAACGTAACAAAATGTGAAAAAAGTGAAGGGGTCTGAATACTTTCCGAAGGCACTGTAATGTATTTCACTACAAATCAATTATTTTGACTCAAGAAACTCACTTTTGGATCATTTTCAAGTGGGAATTACAAGCTTTCCATCAGTACAGTGCTCTAAAATATCTAGGGGTCCAGAAACATGTCCAAAATCTCTCCAAAAATAAATAAAATGCTTTTTGGCCATTATAATGGATATAAAAGTGGCCCTCATGAAGGTTTAAATTGAAACATTGACATCAGATTAAAAAATAATGCAAAAACAATATCACACAATGTGGTACAATACCTACATGTGTAATCATTAACTCTCGTATGTTTTTCAGTACTCTACAGTATGTAATGTTTTCTTGTATGGGGTTGGGACGACATTAATACAATATTCTACCGTTCAACACATTTTAGCAATGTTCAAGCTTACATCACATTCGATGCATGAAACACAAATCCTACTGAACTACCAACAAATGTTTACGTTAGTGTGAAGTATGCTCATTATAAAATACCACTAACCTATTTAACGTCACTCAGTTTCAAGAATAACATATATAACTGAAATATTTTGAGCAGTAATACTTACATATCGATGAAGAAATCTTATCTGTGTTCAGTGTATAGAGACAGAAACCAGAAAATCAATGATGTCGTTCTCCCCTTCTGTCCAGAAAACAGTATCAGCTGAGTATACCAGCAAACATATGCCTTAGTCATGCTCAGAAGTTCTCAAGAACAATATTTTCCATGAAATGACGAAATGCTTCTATAAAGTTTTGCCGAATGCAGTGTATTTTACTGCTGCCACAGAATGAACGCGTAATGTGGAGATAATTATTCACAACTTTCGGTTACGCAGGGCTATAAATGATTATTATATTAAAATTAATATTATACATATTATACATCGTTAGAAAGCTTATTCTGTCACCTATTGGTTAGATTAATTGTCAATCAACCCAGATTGTACAACAAAGGGTAACAACACCATAAACAACATTTTGGAAGGTACCCAGGCGTCACAAATGAGCATATATTTCACAAACGGATTGTCCAAGACAATATACGATCACTCAGTCCTGAAAGGGACATCTCTACGCGTAAAACGAAGTGCCAACTTCGAAACGAATGTTGTATATTTACTCCATATTTAGTCGCAGATATTGACAGTAGAATGACATTTTAAAATTCCTCTTTTTTAAAATTCCTCTTGTTTATTTCAATGTTCAGTAAGCAGCGTTTTTCACAGCTGTACTGGCATACCTTCGGCTATTGTTGGCTTTATCTTGTTACTACGACGGAATACACATTTTTAGTGGTAAAAGAATGTTTATGTGTATGCCCAGATAGACACTATTGTCCAGTGTGTCATGCATGGGGGTGTAGTTACAGAAGAGGGGGTGCTTGGTAAATGGATGACCAGCGTGACAATGGTGGCACTACGAAACTCCGTTATTTGGCATAGTTGTCCTGAATCGTCTACCAATAAAGCTAGAACACAGAGTTTGTGTTTTCAACTCATTATTTGGTTGAAGGAGCACAGAATGTCTGAGTTGAGCAATCTCAGGACTCCGGCGTCATGGGCGCTAGGTGTTCACGCCAATAAGTTAAATGTTTATGACCATTTGTTCGCTATAGTGCACACTATGGATGGAATTACACTAAATTTTGTGGGCTTAAGCCTAATGGCCAATAAACACAATTTCTCAAGTATTGTATTGATTAGGCAGTTCCTTCAGAAGTTAGAGCTCCTTTTATCAGCCAGAGCGACAAAATTCATTGGCTTAGTGCGGCCTCATTTTTTTAGGTAGAAACATTTCTTATGCTGTGAATTCAGATCTTCATGAGTAGAAGCTGTACATTATGTTTTGTCCAAATTGCTCAAACAGTTCAGGTGGAGATACATTTTTAAGGTTTTTCATTAAATTAAAAATGACGGAAATCCAATATGGTATATGTGTTTGGTCCAAGAAGCTTTTTTGTTCATCTTGAGGAGGGGCATCTATAAGTACTAGTCACGTGTCTCGGTTTCATAGTTATGAGCTGTTCAAATTACACATTTTCACCTTGCTCTATAGCACCACCATTTGGACAGAAGGAATTTTCTTATAGATTGCTGCTAGACAATCCTGCAAAGTTTCATGATGATCAATGTGGGGCGACATAGCTCAGGAGGTAAGAGCGGTTGTCTGGCAGTCGGAGGGTTGCTGGTTCGATCCCCGCACTGGGCGTGTCGAAGTGTCCCTGAGCAAGACATCTAACCCCTAACTGCTCTGGTGGATGAGAGGCATCAATTGTAAAGCGCTTTGGATAAAAGCGCTATATAAATGCAGTCCATTTACCATTACCATTCAATGATAGCTAAGTGAGTATAAAGACTGCTGATTTTTGATGATATTTGATTCGCTGATGGTGGCCATAGTTTGAGCAATCAACTTAGGCTATCCTTATAGATTTCCTTAGAGATTTGTTGGCTTATTGTGGTCACGAGCCTTCGCTGCTTGGACCCCAAATAATAGAAAACAGAACAACAACAATAGGGTTCCAGCAGCTTAGCTGATTGGTCCCCTAATAATAATAAAAGGACTTCTAACAAAAACAATACGGTTCCGCTTGGACCAATAATAATAATAATAATAATAATAATAATAATAATAATAATCCTAACAAAACAAATAGGGTTCCAGCAGCTTGAACTGCAGGCTTGTCAGAATTAAAAAGAAATCACCTCAATTTTTATATATTGTTCCTTTTAAATGTATTTATTATAAATGTATTAATATACTATTTCAGATCCGGGTTGGTAACCTAAAGGTTGCAGCTTAGATTCCCAGGTAGGACACTGCTGTTGTACCCTTGAGCAAGATGCTATACCTGAATTGCTTCAGTAAATCCATCTAGCTGTATAAATGGATTTACTATGTAAAAGTGAGAAAGCTTAATAAGAGCGTCTGCTAAATGGCAATAACGTAATGTAAATCTTTTGAGGAAACCACCTCGTTCAATGGTGAGAATTGATGAGTACGTAGAAGAACAGAATTGCTCTGCAGAGGAAATACTCTGGAGCCTCCATGTGGGTGAGTGTCCTCTGGTGCACTCTAGAGGCCAAAGTCCCTCTGCATGTTGAGATCATGCTTACCTTCATCCCAGTGACTCAGTGCTGTTTTGCAGGCAATCTGGGTGCAGAGATTGTTTAGCAAACCTTCACATTCCTCAGGAAGTGAAACTAGGACAGACACACACACACAAAGAATCAGTAAAACTTCTCAAATTTAATATTATTTTTAGTATTACATTTACTTGAGTCCAGATACCTTGGAAGGTCTAAAATGCCTTAACACCTTTAACACCAAAACCTTCTCTTAGTAATACAAGGAACTTATAAACATCATCAGGTGAGATGTAATGGTCTAGGTAATGAGCATGTGAAAATATTCCAAACGGATATTTCTAGAACAATGATGTGGAAAAACCTTCTGCTTATTTTATCACATTTAATACTTATATGCTACTGTAATCAGACGTTGACACATAACACATAAGCAATTATAGGATTGTGTATTGCTTAATACCAGCATGGGTAAGAACCATGCTGTGGATAAAATAAATCAGGTATGCATTATATATCCCCACCCCGAGAATGGAGGATAGGGTCATTCCTACCTTTTCTGCAGGCACTGTGCAGCTCTGTGACCAGCAGAAAAACTGCTTGATCCGTACACTGGTTTAGACTTCCCAGAATGCAGTCAGGAGGGGGGTAGTAAAGAAGGGCAAGAAGGGCTCTGCCAAACTCCTTCCACAGAGCACGTCTGTACTGGACCACCACAGCTGCACAAGCATCAGACTTGCCCGTGTCTCTCCACTGAACAAACTTGCACCTCTTGGTCGCCTGCTCGTCTTGAGCCCCGCTACCCGATGTGGGGTGTGCAGGGAAGCCATCCACCATTTGGGGACGGTCCGCAATGGGCTGGGTGGGTATGTGGGGCACCAGCAGGTTGGTGGTTGACAGCAGGGCCTGGATAATTCTCGCTGCAAACTCGGCATCCTGTTTGACGAAAACAGTCAGTGGACAAGGGCACATGGGGAGAACTGTGGTCTTTGTTGGTGAAATAAGAGGATCCAGCAGGCAAGGCCAATCAAACTGTTCCCACTTCCACCTCAGAGGAGAGGCGCAGAGCACAGGGAGGGGCCTGCTCCATGCAGCGGCCCATTGGTGGAGAGCCTCGGCGGCCGCCCACCCCCTGTGCTCTGCCAGGATGCGAAGCAGTGCGGCTGCCGTGAGCAGAGCAGGGCAGGCTATCGCCCTCTGGGCCATGGCCCCACGCTGGACGCCCTGTTCAGCCAAAATGTGGTTGAAGGCCTCCAACCCAGCCAGTGTGTCCTCCAGGGCTTCTGTAGACACCCCATCTGGGCCAGCCCATGCCAGGGCAGCCAGGGCTGCCTGGAGGTACTCTTCTGTCAGAGCCAGCGCCTGCAGCCCCAGCAGCGTCAAGCTTTGTTGCGCCTCAGCCGGAGTCCTAGAGCTCCAGAAGGAGGCGGACCTCAGCCAGCGCTCTGCCTGGGCCTTGGCACGGAGGCGACCCCAGTGACCCAAGTGGACCCGCAGTTCCTCGCACAGAGCTCCGACGCCATAGCACCACACAGGACATGGGCCTCGCCCCCTGGCACCTGGCGACGCCCGCTCCCGTTCCAGCAGGCCGGCCAGGTTTGCGACGAATGTGGTGGCGGCTTGGTACCGATGGGCAAACTCGTGGAGGAAGAGGAGCCGGGCACGGTCTTCCAGCAGGTCCTGCAGCAGGGAGTAGTGCTGGCCGAAGGTAACTGCAGCCGGGTGGTGGTGAAACTCACAGTTGTCTGGGGATGGGATCCTGATGCATCCATACTGCATTCCGATGGATGCACGCTGCACCTGCCACTGCTGGCTCAGTCCGAGCACACACTGCTCTAGCTGCTGCAAGCGGCGTGAGGAGCGGGACGTCAGGTTCTGGCATACCATGAAGGTGTCCTCTTTGTCTGGGTCAGAACCACCATCAAAGGACTTCTGTTTGAGCAGCCAGCGCAGCCCTGGGTTCAGCCTAGTCCGCAACAAAGCCTCCGCCTTCTGCAGGGACCAGGAGAATGAACTTGGCATGCAGGGAACTGGAGAGCAGAGGGAGAGGGGCTGTGTTCAAAACCGCATACTAACTTACTACATACTACTATGTTAGTATGTACTATGTACACCATACTAAGACATCTAGTATAACAGCTAGTATGTACATGTTTTGGTTACTTACTAATCATGCCATGGACCTGTGGTCATCAGTAGCCTATTTAAAACATTAAATGCAACTAGAAACCACCTCATTAGATGTACAAGAATTCCCTAAAAATTTGTGAAATTATTAATTAATGTATTTTTTATCCTTAGCCACAATGAGTGAAAATATTGATACTGTGGCCGAGCAAAACAGTTCAATACATTTACTCTATAGCCTTTCGGGGACTATCTAGCGCCGGTAGCAACGCTATAATATGACCCACTGAATAATTTTCCATCTAATGTAATTGCTCTCAGTATATGTCAAAATATTTGACTTTTGGTCACTACTGTCTTCGTTTATGTTTTTTATTAATTAAAAGAGTTTCACATGCAAATTCCAACATACCCATTCTTTAGATTTGTCACAAAAGTGCAGTTTGACTTTTTTGTTTGCAGGTACAATAGTAGAGTAAAGACAAGGGAGAAATGTGGTTGTGTAGTGTAAACAAATCTAACAATACAATTCCACAACGTTGCACAAGACATAACACCACCTAAGAAACATGAACATGTGTTTCTCTCATACACCCAAAAAAGAGCATTCCCCCAAACATAACAGCCTCTCACAGAGTGAAAAAGCCAAATATTTCCAATCCATGAAAAGCTACTTTTAACTTTCCAGTTAATATTTAGTTCTGAAGGAGTAGAACGAGTAGCCTACGTTACATGGGTATGGGGCATAATAGACATACACATGTGTAATAGCCTACTATAGTAGGAGTGGATCAAAAGCAGGAATATGTTTATAGCATTCCAGCCATAGATGAAGCGACCGACCCAAAAAAAAGGCCAGGGAGCAGCTAGGCAGCCTCAGGAGGATCTCTACAATATAAAACAGGGTTTTTATACCTGTGATCCCAGCATACAATATAGCACTCTGTCACAAATAACCTAATCACATACATAGGCGAGGTTGTACCCTATAGCTTGTAAACCCTGCTAGACATGAAAAGGTTTTAAACCAGGTTAACAGGTTAATATGTGGTCGTGAGCTATGTACATTAGCTCCGAAGTTAGCCAACAACATCATTAGCTAGACTGTTTTTAATTAGCTAGAATTTTCAGTGGTAGCTTGCTAGTTTCTAAGCTATGCCCAATTCCCACCCCTAACAGGGAACGACCTGTTGTCTCCCAATAACATTCACGGAGCAACCCCACTGCAGGGTAGCCTATCAGTCTGACCTCAGACCAAATCTGGAGCAAATCTAGAGCAAATCCACGGCTTTGTGGCACCTAACTTAGCAGAAGACCAGATGCTTCCAGAGCCTCACGTGCGTTTTATTATTTGGCCAAGTATCACTAGTGCTGCCCACTACATCTTCTACATGAATAAAGTTAGCGGTAATTTGACTTCCAATATTTTGAAATTTATGCGAGATACTGTTCGCTGAAGGTGAACTATGGAACATATTTAAGTAGTTTTGGGGTTGCATGAAGGTTTCCCCCCTCACTTCCATTATAACTTGCAGCTCACAAGCAGGAGCTACGGTCCAGTATGATGAAGGTACATGATACAGTGTATCGTGAAGGTACAGTGAAGGCTGAACTATCGATCAGTAACATCATGGGTGAGTCGGAAATCGGGCTAGAAATAAAAAAATCTAAACTATCCTTTTAAAAGCTAGATGGTGCTGCTGTTGTAGTTGTTTCATCAGAAATCATTCCTTGCAATCATACCATATGATTGGTTGCACAGGTGATGGACATGCAGTTACGATGTATTATGGGGCTTCTGCTGACCGTTGAGTAAGCTCAATTGCATACTCATGAGATTTTTGCATATGTCTGTGTGCTTTTTGTGTACTCAAACTGAATATACAATGCAGTGGGAACACACTATATACTTATTTTATTTGTCAATAAGTATGATAAGGTCAGGTAATACAAAGTGTCTAACATTGCCGTAGTACACATCCGGGAACTTTTGCACACACAAAATGAACATACTATGCAATGTGAACACACTAAATTCTCATTTTACGTGTCACAGTTAGTATAATAAGTACAGATAGCATGTGATTTTGAACACAGCAAGAGAGAGGCAGGGAGAGGCAGGCAAGGAGGGAGGGAGGGAGGAAGAGGGAGAGAGAGAGACAGAGAGAAAGGGGGCAAGGGATGGAAGGAAAAAGAGAAAGGGAGGAAAGAGAGAGAAGAAAGGTAAGGGAAAAGAGGAATAAAGTGACATACATCCTGTACAAATCCCATTTAAAAAAGATGCCAGAGGGAAGGAACCCTTACCATCAGATCGGTCCTGAGACAACGCGTCAAGCGAAGGACTTATTCTTTTCTGAAATAAAATATATTACAAAGAGAAACATTAGAACAGCAGTTCCATGCAAATTTCTGTGTTAGAAGCAGAAATGCACAGGCAAAAGTACTTCAGGCATTCCTTAAATAATGTTGTCTTTATCCTAGAATCAGTCACTCAGAGTTTGGATAAACAGCAATAAAAATCAACCAAAACTCATTTTTGGGTTGTGTTTTTTAATGTCATCCATTCAGTATCATTTGAATTTGTATTGTGTAAGCGCCTAAAGTTATTCCTGAAGACACAGTAATGGTATTTATTCTACAGGGTGTCCAATGTTCTGAAAACCTAAATGTAAGTTAGATTAAAGCTGTATACTGTAATACACATCTATAATTTTTTTTTCATTTACATGTGACGAGTGATATGTATGGGGTCGTGGTAGGGACACTGACCTGGTCTTCCTCAGACGCATGCAATTCAGCCAAATCATGCACTGGCCACACCTCCATCCTGGCTGCAGAGACACAAAGGAAAGAAGGGGTAGTGTTTGGAGTGCAGGTTCATCAATTCCACTGTGTGTGGAGCTAGCATAGCCTGCAAATCACTGACTCCTTATGGACCAGCAAACAGCTCTTTCTGTCCATGGCTATACATAAGGATTTGCTCAAATCAGCGAATTCCTTATCTTGGCACCAGACTTCGGCTGTCGAACACAAAGGTTTTATATTTGAATGCTATTTGAATTACAAATATATATATATAAATTAAGATTCAAATGTGAAAGAAAAAAATTCAGCCTGTCTTCACAGCTGAGTTGCTTTCAACTTGCGTTAAACAAAAAATAAATATTGCATTTTAATTGCACCTCCTCTGTTGAAAACTCATTGCATACGGGTCATAGCTGTTATTTGACGGACATAGCACTCCGGTGCGATTTTAACGCATTTTTCCTCAGCTGGGAAAATAGTGTGCCTTGATTTTTACTTGAATTTTAACGCATTATAAAAGCGTACTTTATGTAGATCATAAGTAATCTCAAATGTTTATGATAATGTTTTCATTATTGATATATGTTTTCAACTTGACTGCGTTCATTTTTATGTTCAAGTAAAATTGCACTAGCTATGTCTCTCATTGTATTGATTTGCTGTGTTGTGGACGTAACACACAATAACACAGCTTGAAAGTTGTAATTGACATGTAATTCAACATTTTAAGTGACTCACAATTACAACTGGTTTATTTGCAAAGCACATCCCCAGACGTTGGGTGGACTTATCTCAAATGAGATTTGTCTGCACAGATTCAATTCAAAATACTCCTTCACAATACAAAATAAACAAAAGTCCATGCACATACCTATGCACCTTGCATGCAGAATAAAAACAGGCTGGGTCCAGAGAGTGATCACGATACTGTACGAAACAAAAACACGGCATCTTTTCTTTACATACGAATGCACAACACTAAAACACAGGACTTTGGCATTTTAAGCCATTCCACTGGCTCAGTGATTCACAAATCTGTCACGTAATGAGGCCTGTATCGCAAAGCAGGACAACTGGAGTTAGCTGGATAACTGTGCTGAGTAAAACCCAGAAAACTTATTTTTACTTAATTCCATGAGTAATACTAATAAGTAATGAGTAATACAGTAATCCTGCTTTGTGATACACCTCCCTGGTGTAACCAAATAGCTAGCTCATCATAAAGAAACAAAGGTTTTAACACGTGCTCACAGTTGGCTGTATTTTACTACTGCTTACAAATAAAGTCTAAAACCAAACAGAAGATTATCAATTTAGACACTTTATGCCACCACAATCATTTTCTTTGTATACACATGGCTACACATTAAATCGACAGCCAGTTACACAATAATACACCAATCACATCTGTTTCCTTAAGTGACAACCACCGTAGCGCCATGCATTTAACTATACTATATAGGAGAGCATGTTTTCAGCTAACCTAAACTTGTGAAGCCCTGGAAGTAAGCCTGTACTTGCGCATGTTGAGGGCAAAACATTGGAGCTCCCATTAAAGTGAATGGGCAATATCAGACAATATCAGACAGAATATCAGGCAAAATAAAACTTCCCCAATGGTATTTTGAAACTCAATTAACGATTGTTAGGTTTCATATGAAAAGCAGATTGGGAAAATATGTAAAATGTAATAAAATGTACATTTTAATAAATATTTTCCCAAGACTTCTGGACCAAAACCACCATTGAAATTTATGATCACAAAAAAATTTACCACTGAGGCTTTCTTTGACCTTGGTTTATACACTGAACTCAACGGGAAGCAAGCTCTTTTGCCCTCAACATGCGCAGGAGAGGTTGTTTCCCGTTACTTCCTTGGCTTCAGTGCCTGGCCCCTCCAACCCTCTCCAGTTCCTATGTATGCTCTACGATTACCACACCCATACTGTCAGACATGTAATTCACCATTTGGCCGTACTCAGCCATAGGAAGCTTCAAAGCACTCGGCCAGCATTACCTGGAGACAAGACAGAGCAGGAACTGGGGGGTGGCCATTGGAGGTGTGAATACACCTTTTATCCCCAAACCACTTTAGCGCAAACCACACTCCACAGTTGCAACATCGGTCAACAAGATTTAGCGCGAACCAGGCCCCGTAGTTGCATTGGTTAACACAATGAGAGGTTAAATTTTGCTCGTGTAGCAGCACATAATTTGGTCTTTTCAATTTACAGCACAATGTACAGTTTAACGCATGCTGATTTGCTATTTGACGTTTGAGTAAACTACCATGAAATGTACGCTCCATTCTTGATTGTGCTTAGAGTTTGGTATTTTCAATTTACTGCACTATCTGTAGTTTAACGCGTGCTGGCTGGCTAGAATTCCTTGGATCTCTGCCGCGATTTAATTTGACTGTCAGTTATACTTGAAGACGTCTCAGCAGCCATGAAATTCCAACATTGCACAACGTGGGAAATTTAGGGGGGAAAGGGAAAAGCCGTAAAATGCCCCTATTTTTGTATTGTCAGTGGTATGGTAGGCCACTTGTCTTATTTTTATTACTTACATGTAAATAAAAGACCTTATTTAAATGTAAAGACGAACAATGATTTAGTACACTAAGGTTATAATAGGGAGGTTTTGTGTGTCAAAAATATAGTATCAGGCAAATAATTTTAATTCTTATTTATATATATATATACACTACCGGTCAAAAGTTTTAGAACACATTTTTCCTGTTTTTATTGAAATTTACGCAGTTGTCTCAATGGACTCAGAAATTAAAGCATAGAACAAATAAACAATTGGAGATTTTTTAAAAATTAACACAATTTATTCAAATTTTTTGACTCATCAAAGTAGCCACCTTTTGCAGATATAACAGCTGAACACAGTTTTGGCATATGTTCTACAATGGAAATCAAATATTGTTCAGAAGAATCTTCCCAACACTGTTGCAGAAGTTTCCACAAATGTGTTGCACTTGTAGGTTGCTTTGCTTTCACCCTTATGTCCAGTTCAACCCAAACCAGCTCGATGGGGTTTAAGTCCAGAGACTGTGCTGGCTATTAATTTTTTTTTTTGTAATTCTTTATTTAGAGGATAATTGAGAGCATTTCACCAGTTACAAAGAAATAGTCTTGCAATTACAGTGAGCATTAGAGGTCTGTAACACTAACAAATGTACAGCATGACCTGAAACCCTTCCCTTCTCATTATCCTTGTTTAAAGTCTGGAGACTGTGCTGGTCATTCCATGATTTGAAGCCTACCGTCTTGTTCTTTTCTTCTAAGATAGTTCTGACATAGCCTGGAGGTATGTTCTGGGTCATTATCTTGACAGAGACAGAGTTTGTAAGTAATTTAAAAAAGTTGGGACACCTGTAAGAATTGTTTGAATCAACTTTCATGGCTTAATTTACTTCCATTGCTACAGGAAAGCTGTAAGTTGTTAAGCAATTACTTGTTCACTGAAAAAGGCCTTTTTTATAACTCTGAAATTTACATTATTTTTCAGTTTTTGGTAACCTAAACTTTTTTTTTTAATCCTCTGGCAGTTTACCACTTACCTTTGTACCATTTCAGGTCATTCACTGGACTTGAACTTCTTGAATTTCAATAAAACTGGAAAAATGGGGGTGTTCTAAAACTTTTAACCGGTAGTGTGTATATACTGTATATATATGCATGTTTTTCATTTATGTTATTTTGTTCTTCACCCCCCTCATACACCCCTTTTTGTTAAAGCGAAATGAATATTAGAACCAGCTATCATGCTTATAGCTGACCAGGTATTAACTGTATTTGTTTTTTCGTTTTTTTTTTCATTCACTAATTTATTTATGTACATAAATAAATAAATATAGATGGGGTGCGGTAGTGCTCTCGTCGTGTTGACCAATGGAATTGATTCTGAATGTTCATTGCAACTACAGGGCATGGTTTGCACTACAATGGTTTTGGGGGAAAAAATGACACGGTGTGAATGTGTGTGTCTGTGTGGATCTTTTAGCCAACTGAGGTGAGACAAAAGAATTCTCCAATGAAGTGACGAATGACAGGGAGACAAGTTCAACTAACTTGTCCACTTCTTTGAGAAGTCTGATAGACAGCAAGACTAGTTCAGCTAACTTGTCCATTTGAACAGTCTGATAGCAGAGCACCGATTGGGTTTCATTGAACGCAGCAAACGCCGTATTAAATCAGGGTGCAGATTCATCTCATGTTGATTAAATCTTGTAGTCGCTTTTCAGCATCAAAAATTTCTTAAAACACACACAATTTAAAGTCATTTCAAGACCATCTACTATAAAATTGTCCATACATATGTAATCTTTAGTATAACTAAAATGTTAAGAATCAGTGACTGACAAAGCATGTTATATATACAACACTCATTATTACAGCACACTACCAACCAGTACGGGGTGATGCAGCAGCATCAGCACCCCTACTTCCTATGATGTTTATTGATATGGTGTAAATAAATCTTTTTTTAACTGATGGAGACTGCTGTTTTTTCCCTACTTTCCAATATTTGCACCTTTGGAACTATGTCTCACCTTGGACTGGATGTGTGGTTTTCAGAATGACAGATCTCAAAATTTGTGGCCGAGTGTCAAACCACAGTGTTTAAGGTTCATTACATTTAGTAATTTAAGCTTACCTTCCAGGCAGTCAGACCGTCCTTCGATGTCCAGGAAGGAGGCATCCTTCTTGCTCCCAAGTGCGTTGCGTGGGGGCAGGGACCCATTGGAGCTCTCAGTCATCTGGGCCATGGTCAGAACCAGGCCTAAGTCTAGCGCCAGCTCACTGCAAGCCCCTCATTCGTGTCAACTAATCACAAAATCCAGGATAGACTATTTCAAGACAAGATTTTGATTACTAGACAATGTTTCCAAATTGCATTTACAGTGGCATATTGAGAATGACAAAAGATATTTTTACATACTGGCATATTTACATACTGTAAGATTCTGACAACAGCTTTACAATGGTTGACATTGACAGGTGCAGTCATAGGTAAATCAAGCACATTTTATATAACTCCAGAACAACTTGTACTCTGAAGGCATGCCTCCAGAGGTTTTGTTTATGTATTTTATCTTATTATTATTATTATAATATTTTCAAAAAATTACATTGAAGGTAATCTTATTTCTGGTTGGAACTATTTCCTATGATGCATACAGTCAGACCACTCAGCTCAATGAAAGGAGTGGCATAGCTGCCTGTATCAACAATACTAAATGTACATGGACACTACAATACAAATTATTGCATAATAAGGAACACCTCAAAGCAACAACAAATCAAAAAACTTCGTTTGTGCCAGTGAAATTCCAACTTGCGGGGGAAAGAATGACAAAATTGTCTTTAATTCACTTTCACCAACTACCTTCAGACCACCCAGATATATTGAACATGTGACTAGTTGTCCTCAAATGGTTTGCCAGTCAATTTACCAGCTTTGACCCTTTGGCCTGTCTTTAAAACCTGTGCAATTGTATTGTGTTACAAATATAAATAAATTTACAAAATCAATTACGCCTGCTTATATTCAATTTCAAATGCATTTATTAATTTCAAGCACAGTGCGTATAAAATGAATTATTATTATTTTTATGTTAAGAAAATTGTGTTCACAAATGAAAAAAAAAACATTTATTTTACATTGTAAAATAGATTATACTATTGCATTTATACAGTACATTAATGTGGCAATCATATGTCTGGATAGGTTGGTATGTTTAAATATTTATTAAATAGGCCTAAATATTTGTCATTGTTATCTGTATGTATTTATTCATTCCCTCACCCTGTCTCTAGTGTAAATGATTGTATGTTTATTATTAAAAATGTCTGTTTGTAAATGTGAATGTTATAGGCTGCTAGAAAAATTCCCCATGGAGATGATGAAGTATTCTATCTATCTATTCATCTATCTTCAGTATCTATTTTACAATTGATATTTATTTTAAGTTGCAAATATGCAAGAACTACATTTTGCTAAATTAACATGACAACCAAGTATGAACATATCCTTTCTGAAATGTAAGTTTTCATTGGCTGTTTAAAACATTCATTCTTCCATTTTTTGTCATTATGCGCTGGCTAGCTAGCTACACTTCAGTAACATTAGCATCCTTTTTCATTTTAACTGAACTGAGCTGAAGTTAGCAAGCTTGCTAGCCATGTAGCTGGTTTAATGAAGCTGTGTAGCTAAGTAGCCAGCCAACTGTATGAATGAATGAAACAAATGTGGCTATGTACCTGTCTAGACCATGTTTTGGAAACAAATTCTGTCTGAGGTCTTATGGCCTACAATGTAGTCATGTAGCTTGGTAGTCATGAAACAATATTATGTGGGTTTGCATGTGAAATGAGAGAGAATGCATTTAAATGAAATATAAATGAGCTTCCCACAAAGATCATACATGAAGTAAAAGCAACCTTTTTAATGTTCAGGCAATTATTAGTTAGCAAGCAAGCTAGCTTCCACACAAAACTAACCACAAAGTTTAAACACAGTCCCTTTGCCTGTGTATGCATGTCTCCTGCAATTGGCATCTTCAATCTTATTGTTTTGATGAGATGTTGTTATAGGCAGATGGAGCTAAATGTCCAATGGGGAGTATTACTGATTGTGGGACTGGAGCATCTATGATGATGTAATTTGCAGGCAAAATAACTCAAGTTCGGGGCTTTATTGCATGGACATGCAATAAAGGTTGCGTGAGGTTGCTTGTGACTCCTGTCTGTTTACATGAGGTCGGAAGGTACAGAGATTAATGCTTTTAAGGGCTGAGAGTGTTGAGATTGTTACTGTAGGAAACCCTGAAAAGTGCCAAATTCTCGTGCTGTATAGGTATGGGGCATGCCACCCCACAAAGCCGTAACTTGGCGGAATGGTATACCTGCCATTCCAATCTGAAGTCTGTATATTTGCATGAGGTCAGAATGTTTATAAGTTCTGGGAGTCTGAGATTATTGTGATTATTTCTGTAGGAAACCCTGAAAAGTGCCAAACTCTCGGTGCTGTAGGTATGGTGCATGCCACCCCGCCAAGCAAAAACTTGGCGCGATGGCACACCCGTCATCACAGTATCAGGGGTTCACAACTTTAGTCCTGGAGAGAGAGTCTGCGTACTGGTTTTTGTTCCAACCATTTACAGTTGAGGCCAAAAGTTTACATACACCTAGGCTAAAGATATTCAAACTCAGTTTTTCCAACTCTGTATATTTCATGTTATCATACATTTCTTTTGGCAAGTCAATTAGGGCATCTACTTAGTTCACATCAGAGGTAATTTTAAAACAATCAATTAGAGACAGATTAATTTCAGCTTTAATTCACTATATCAGAATACCAGAGGGTCAAGAGTTTACATAAACCAAGTTGACTGTCTCTTTAAACAGACTGGAAGATTCTAGAAATTGACATTATGACTTCTTAGAAGCTTCTGACTGGCCAATTGGTATAATTAGGACCTGTGGCTGTATTTAAGGGCCTACCTTTAGAGCCACTGCTTTTTGCCCTTGATACCATGGGAAAATCCAAACAAATCAGCCAAGACCTCAGAAAACAATTTTGGACCTCCACAAGTCCGGTTCCTCCTTAGGAGCAACTTTCAAACAACTGAAGGTACCACCAGCATCTGTACAAACAATTGCATGCAAATATAAAAATTGGAACCACACAGACACTGCATAATTCAGGAGGCATGAAGGGCTGAAAGAACTTTGGTCCGAAAGGTTCAACTGAACCCCAAGACAACATCAAAGGAAGGAGTTGGAGGCATCAGGTACCAAAGTATCTACGTCCACCATTAAAAGAATCCTACATCACCATGGCCTGAAAGGCTGTCGCACAAGGAAGAAGACCAGCGTAAATAGTCGAGCCCGACCGATATATCGGTTTGGCCAATATATCGGCCATTATTTGACTTTTTTGAGGACATCGGGATCGGGATTGTCACTCGTGCCTCATCCAATATTCTCCACTGCAAGACTTGTCTGCACAGATTCGATTGCAGCAATAAAGGTATGTATATTTAGTGAGTTTTTTAATTAAATGCGTTTATACGACCACTATGTTTATCAATCCTCATTATCAAGCGAGCGAGCTAGCTAACATATTTGGTTCACTTTAGCAAGCTAGCTGGCTAGCAAGCCTTTATGAAGTGGCAGTGAGCACATAAGCAACGTAGGATCTACATTTCCAGAGGACATCGCTGTATTCTCAAATAAATAACCAGCCAAAATAAAATGGTGATTGAATGCATCACACATTTGTTTTTCTATCTAAGATAATGATATTAGCTACTATATGATGCTGTGTCAATAGCCAACGCGTTATTGCAAGCGAGTGTGTCATCTAGTCACGCGTCATCGTAGCAAGCTAACCAGACAGTAAAAACGCAGATAAAACACTTCTAACATGGATAATTATAAGCCATGTTATCTAACTTTGTCGTGATAACATGAGAGAAGGATTGCTGTTGGAGAAGTGAATCAACCAACAGTTAGCGCGGGTAACCTGCACGAAAGCGCATTGTAGTTTTTTTCACGTAGCCTATTTCATCCAGTCAATTTAATTTCATCTAACGTTACACTTGATTCACTCTTTAGCTCCGCTAGATAATGTCTTACTCTTTGAGATCATGTAGTAGAAATAAAATAAGAAAATATAATTCATTTAACTTACTGAGAATATATAATAAGAAATAATGAGGCTGTGTCAATAGCTAATGCGTTATTACGAGCGAGTGTGTCATTTAGTCACGCGTCAGAGCGCATTGTAGTTATTTTCACCACCGAATTCTTATGGACAGGGAAGCTCTCTAGATAAAGTCTTACTCTTTGAGATCATGTAGTAGGAATAAAATAAGAAAATATAATTAATGTACTGAGAATAGATACTAAGAAATAATAACAAATTAATAACAATAATAATAATAATATTCATAAAAATATATGTTTGAAACTGGAAAACTGATTTTTTTAAATTAATTTTTTATAGATGGCTGGAAAAGAAAGGAGTAAAAGCAAGGTGTGGAGTTATTTTGATTGCACACACTTAAAGATGGTGTTAATATATATATTTAATTTAATATCATCTTTTACTTTTTTTATCTAAAAAGTTATTTGTGTGTTTATTTTTATTTTTATTTGTTTGCTTATAAGTTAAATGTTCTTAAATATAGAAACTTTAATAAAATATAAGTTTTTCAAACTGATTTGAAAATGTTGCACTTTTTGACAAAATATCGGTCAAAACATCGGTAATCGGTGGGCTAGGACTCTCCAAAATCGGGATCGGCATCGGACCCAAAAATCTGGCATCGGTCGGGCTCTAGTAAAAAGCCAGAATGAAGTTTGTCGGTTATCGTCAGGACAAAGACCTAGCCTTTTGGAGGAGTGTTCTCTGGTAAGATGAAACAGAAATTGAACTGTTTGGCCATAATGAGCAGCGCTATGTATGGAGGAAAAAGAGTGACGCTTTTAATCCGAAGAACACCATCCCAACAGTGAAGCTTGGGGGTGGCAGCTTCATGTCGCGGGGGTGTTTTGCTGGAAAAGGGACTGGTGCACTTAAGAAAATATATGGCATCATGAGGAAGGAGGATTATTTAGAAATGCTGAAGTAACACCGTAAGACATCAGCTAGAAAGTTAAAAATTGGTTGCAACTAGGTCTTTCAGCAGGACAATGATCCTAAG
Organism: Anguilla anguilla; assembly: GCF_013347855.1. Classification (NCBI taxonomy): domain Eukaryota; kingdom Metazoa; phylum Chordata; class Actinopteri; order Anguilliformes; family Anguillidae; genus Anguilla; species Anguilla anguilla. The sequence continues at coordinate 35,315,385 of NC_049207.1, forward strand.
CATACCTCGAAAAGTTTTAACACAATGACTTAAAGACAACAAAGTGAAAGTATTGGAGTGGCCATCACAAAGCCCTGACTTGAATCCCATAGAAAATTTGTGGACTGAACTGAAAAAGAGTGTCCGAGCAAGGAGGCCCACAAACCTGTCTGAGTTACAGCAGTTCTGTCAGGAGAAATGGGCAAAAATTCTAGCATTGTGAGAAGCTTGTGGGAGGCTACCTCAAGCGTCTGATTCAAGTTAAGCTATCAAAAGGCAATGCCACCAAATACTAACAAAGTGTATGTAAACTTTTGACCCACTGAAAATGTGATATAGTACATAAAAGCTGAAATAAATCTGTCTCTTAGCTATTATTTTGATAGTACCTCTTATGGAAATAAAGTAGATACCCTAATTGACCTAACACAGGAAATGTATGGTAACATGAAATGTGTAGAGTTGTGAAAAAATGAGTTTGAATGTCTTTAGCCTAGGTGTATGTAAACTTTTGGCCTTAACTGTACCTTAGTTGTAGCTTTCTGACAGCTCAGTAAACTACGCTGTTTCACTCCTGTACTTAAACCCAGTCTTTAGATACACTTGCAGTCTGTGACTGTAGCTGCTGCTTATACAAATGTCAGATCAAGATATGATTGAGCCAATCATAACTGAAAGCAGAAACGGATTAGCCCTTGTTGTGCACCCCAGCTATACATAAAATCAATAGATCGCTGTATGTATTAACGTTACTTCAGCCTTTAATAAATCGATTTGATTTTGTCCAGGGCTTTTCCGGAGCGCTTGCAAAGAGAGGAAATAAAAAAGTGACCAGAAGCGTCTACCAAGATGCTATTTGTTTACACTGGTACTATAAAAACCAGTGTATACACACCTCTGAAATACCATCATTGAAACCATAGGCTTACCCAAACCCATAAGTTTCTATCCCCAGTTCCGTTTTATTCGTAACAATTACGTTAACTTACATACCTGTCCGATCATTACGTGGTAAAGGTTAGATGTTCATAACGTGTGAAGTGCAGAATAAATCCAATATCCCCTCGGCAGAATGTTTGGAGACACTCCAAAGAGGTAGGTTCAGTGCACAACCAAAAGTGAACATAGCTTTGTTACGCATCCTTCGTCTGCCATCTCGGACACGAATCACCAGTAGCTATCTCCAAAACCAGAGAAACCACAATGTTCAGCTATCCTAGCCAAATAGTCTTTTTACAGAACGGCTAACGTTTTTAGCTAGTGCTGGTTCCTAGTGCTTTACATTTATACATTATCAATTACTTGTGTGCCGCCATTGTCTTCGGGAAGTGTAGCTGCACCCGCGCGAGCACCAGTATTTTTAGACAGGTTAACTATTTAACAAGGTTGCTGTAATATTATTAGCCTAAAGCTGAGCTGTAATCCTGCGGCATGTGCGGAGCAGTAACGTTAGCCATGATGTACCCTAATTAGCACTGCAGTCACGGGCGGACAATGAAGCTCCCCCCCACTGGTGTCGTTCACTTTAGCTAACTAGTTCATAAGCGCAGATAACATGAGTAGCACACGTCAATCAGGTATCATTATTATTATCTACCTTGACATATCTTGGTAAATAAAATTAACGTCAGATAAGTGAGGTCAGGCAATTGTAACTCTAGCTACGTCGGTAGCAAACGTAAGACCCATCATGACTAGCAGACAAGTAACGAGAACGAAAATTTACATATGAAACGAAAAATTACATATTTTGATCATTAAACGAATGTTACCTGGGATAAGCTAACGCTGTCAATATATTGGAGACTAGCTAGCTAACATACCCTACATTAACGCTAGATGCTAGACTATCTACCTATCCTGCATGTGGCTGTAGCTATCAAGCTATTTAGCGTCGTTATGTTAGCCACTTTCCACATTAACTAACTTAATGTTAGTAAACCTAAGTACACCTCAGCCAGTATGTCTAGTATAACCGTAATGTTAGTTAGTTAGCGGTAACTAAGCACGGGTTACAGAGCCACTCTCATTCAAGTTAAATAAATATATCGATACCACACCCAGGCTGCCTGATTGTTTACTCATGGCCTGCTTCTGTATTCAGGGTCGCGAGGGGCAACCAAGGTACGACAAGTACCGCCTTAAGGTACCGCCCCTTCCCGCAGGCTGCATCGAGGACCATAGACATATACATATGTATATATGTCTGTGTCGAGGACCTCCTCAGTTACAACGACAACGAGCGTGTGGTCGAGTAGGCACATCGAAATATACATAGGTCTGCAGCTGGCGTGCCTGCCTAGCTCATAAAGTGTATATCATAGAGTTCAGTGGCCTAACTCCGTGAAGCTGGCTTGGGTACTTCCGGTTAGAGTTTTTCAAAATAGAGGTTGGGTAAATACAATGATTTCTTAAGTGTAATTGTGTCGTTTTCCTACTTGTAACTAAAACGGTTGGATATAACTGGATATAATATATTCATATTTGTAAGATTATACAGTAATTTCTGTGAAAGTCACATTCTCAGCAAAAGCTGATTGTGTTTTAGTGTATCCCGGGCATGCATCGCCATGCACTGTCAGTTAACTACCGGCTCATTTGCATACCTGATTACTACAAAAGCTAAAAATGATTACTGAATAAAAGAGGGTATATATTTAATGTATAAACATATCTTTAAGATTATACAGTCATTTCTGTGTGAAATCATGTTTCCAGAAATTGTTGCAGGTGTTTTAGTATGTCTCAGGTATGCATTGCTATTCACTGTCAGTTCACTACTGGCTCATTTGCATACCTAATTACTGAAAAAACAAAAAAATGTTACAAAATGAAAGAGAGCATTTCTGTGTGAAAGCCAAGCGGAGAAACCAGACTTCGTTTTTGAAGCTCATTTCCTGGTCTTGTTGTTCCTGGTTGCTCACTAGCGCCACTACGATTGGCTCCAGTATAGGTGTTTTCATATCCGGTTTCCATGTAAGTCTACGGTAAAAATGCCGTCAAAATACAGAGTCAATAATTTTTTCTCATGAGAACAAATAGTCACAATATGTGTATTTTATTCGTCTTATGACTGTCCGTGGGTCGATTTCATGATTTATTGTCATTTGGGCACTGTTATAACATTTGTTGTGGACCAATGAGGTAGGCTACAGTTTTCCTGATTACTACTGAGGACTAAGCTACAGTAGGGGCTACAGTCACTGGGGTGGGAGGTGGCGCCTCTTGGCCTTGACATTGCGGCTCCGACCACGGTCCACCTGTGCGAACTCAGAAAATGCAGGCATCCCATTTCGTAGTGATTTCATTATGGCGTGTGCTATTTACAGCTGCACTAGACGACCATAAAATAATCATCCTCTGAAGTTTTTCGGTAGCCGAGTCATTTTTACTATTTCCTTTAGCCTACTTAACCAAATAATTAGTTGGCAGAAAGTGTAATTAGCTTGCTATATTTGGTAGTCCAGTAGCCTATGCTAAAACAGTTCGCAACTTTGGCTACCAAGCCATTTGACTAGCTAGCTAACCCTAACCGGCAAATATTCAATCTGTCAAACGTGTTTGACGGCTTGTCAGTCGTGTACATTCCGTAAATGTCTACCTGGGCCATGCTTCAGGCATGTGACAAAGCTACTATAATCCCGATTTTGGGATAAACAATGCAAAATTTTCAGTTTCACGAAGCGAATTAAGAGTCTTAAGGTTTATTTGCTGGATAACATGCAACACACGATGAAATCACACACAGAATTTAACTAAATTAACCATCTTTGTAAGACTGGCATTTAGAAAGGAACATGTTTTTAGCATTTAAGAGACCGACAAGAGCATTTAAGACAGTGGTTCTCAGTCCTGGGGGCTCCTTGCGTATATTGGCTTTTCTCCATTGGTTTTGATGATCTACAAGAAAAAAAAAATAGCCTAATAATAATTAGAAATTCAATGTACATTATTTTTGTCTTTATGCACCAGGTGGAAAACTTGCTGTACAAAGTGCGTTGTCATATTTACACGCCTGCACGATCAGTTATTAAAATAGGGCCTACTTGGTAGATTTGTTAATCACCGCTGACAGTGTTAATTTTTATTCGGTAAAAAGTGACTTGCGAACGATCGGTCAGCTAGCGTCACCCAGCAAGTGAACACCACAAATGGTGATGGAGTAGTAGCAGTGACTGGCTCATTAACTGACTGTGGCGAAAACCTACGATGATAACTTGCTCGGTTAACAGCAGGTCTACCAGACAGTTATGTGAAAATTAGCCTAGTCAAATCACCAGTAGCCTACACATCTCTGATTGATTGACCATCAGTGTAGTTGATGTTCCTCCCCTGTGGTTCATATTGCTAATGCGTGAGCTAACCACGGGTAGCCTACCTAGCTCACTGGCAAGCTGATATGCAAGCTAAGCATATTCGTTTTGCTGAGAAACATAAATTGAAGATAACTGAACATAATTGTATTATTAATGTCATACATATAACGTGATTACATGACACAGTAGCCTACAGTCACGGATGGAAATTAAACACCGTAAACATTTGATAATATATTTTAAAACATAACGGCAGCCAGTCAGCTAGCCTCAAGTTCGTTCTGCAGTCGTTTGTACAGGTTGATGGGCTTTTCCGCACCGGACTGTGAATTACATTGTAAAAATCACAGAACCGCTTAACTCTATGGTTTTGGCTCCAAATTGACAACATGGCCGCGCCCGCCATTGAGCTTCAAAACGTGTTTTAGAGACCCACGGAGAGTCAATGGGTGACGTCACAGTAGCTTTGTCCATATTTTTTACAATCTCTGGTGAAAGCATGTCCACAGAAATTCTTGTTGGTGTGCTATTGTAGCCTGTGGGCATGCATTCCCATCATTGGGATGGCAGGTATGCCATCTCGCCAAGTTACGCCTTGGTAGGGCGGCATGCCCCATACTGATACAGCACCGAGAGTTTGGCACTATTCGGGGTTTCCTACAGAAATAACCACAATGACCAGACTCTCAGCCCTTGAAATCATTCATTTCGGTACCTTCTGACCCCATTTCAACAGACAGGATTCACAAACAACTTCACACGGCTGCACAAGTCCCAAACTTACAGGATTTTGAGTTTTCTCCTTCTTGTTCTTGCCTGATTACATCATCACAATGCTCCAAAGCCCACAAACAATATGCATCCCCATTAGATATTTCCCTACACCAGCCAATCAAAACATTACATTCACACACAAAATAGACATATTTTTCACCAAAAATCTTTTTCAGTTCAGTCCACACATTTTCTATGGGATTCAGGTCAGGACTTTGTGATGGCCACTCCAATACTTTCACTTTGTTGTCTTTAAGCCATTTTGTTACAACTTTAGAGGTATGCTTAGGATCACTGGGCCTCATTCACCAATATCTTCCCAAGCTTTTTCTTAAATTTGTTCTTGAGAAAGGTCCTAAGAAAAGTCTACGCCAGATTCATGACGTGTTCTTAAACCACAGAATTGTTCGCAAATGTGTTCTTAAAATGATGAATCCCATTGTCCTCATAAATGGAAAGCGTGTGCCAGTTGTTCCTAATTAGGTAAACGCTCCGCCAATCCCCATAAAAGGGCATGAGACTGCAGGGCCGTGTGCACACAGAAATCGAAAAGAAAAGATGAGAGCAAAGTCAATAATGTCCAAACGAAAATCTAAGGACGGTGGAGCACCGGACTCCAAACGTAAGAAAAACTTCAGTAGTTCTGAAGTGGAGGTATTGCTGCAGGAAGTGAACAGCAAACAACCGGTCATATTTAGTAGCGTCAGTAGTGGATATAAAATAACATAAAAAAAGATGCATGGGATGCTATTACTCGTTCAGCGAGCGCTGTATCCAGAGAAGGGCGCACAACTGATGAAGTAAAAAAAAATGGTTTGATGTCAAATCTGAGGCAAAAAAAAAAAATGCTGGTGGGAGTGGGCGCAAGGAATTGCGTGTTATGCATTAAAACGACAAAGCGCTTCTCGTCACATTAATACCGCCAATTAAATCAACTGCCTGTCATTTTGGTGTCACCCCCCTCTGATGGTGTCACCTGGTGCAGTCCCACCTCTAGTGACGCCACTGGTGTGAACGTTCCCAGGAAGGAATATACCTTGCACCCAGACTTCCCTGGGACAGTCTGCTGCCGGTGACACCCCTTTGATCTGCGGCAGGTATGCCATCCCAGTTTGTTCAAAATCTGACGTGTGCATCCATGCCTGCTCCAACTAGAAAAAATCCCATCATAAACAGCAGCCTCATCAGCAGCTCTGCCAGGTTCCGTCAGTATGCCTATGACCAAAGAAAAGTGTTACTTCATTCACATTTAACCTTTATTTTACCATGCAGGTCAATTTAAGATTGGGAAAAAAAACTTATTGCAATGATGGCCTGACATGAGACAGAAAACCCTATGGTGGTTTCAGGGGGGCGGGAGTAAAAATAACAGTAAAGGGTAAAGACAAGTGGAAAACCATGAGTCCTACAGCTGCGACAGGTTATTTATAAAGTGGTCATACAATAGGGAGGTAATCTAACTGAAAGATTAAAACCTTTTTGCAGACAGGTCCACCAGTTCTTCAGAACGCGTCTGCACCACTCCGTTTCTAGTTTTGGTGTGTGCTGCATTGTAGCAGTGCTCACTGATGCTTGCTGGACTGAGGTATGGAGTCATCAACCATCTTCTCTAAGGATATCCAGAGTCTCCTAATAGCTTTCCAGAGTACCTCCCTGCTTCAAATTCTACATACAGTGAACTGCTTTAGGCCCTGTCCACACGTATACGGATTTTTTTTAAAACATCGTTTTTTCCCCTCCGTTTTGGCCTCCCGTCCACACGAAAACGGCGTTTTAGGTCACTGAAAATGAAGCTTTTTGAAAACGCCTTCCAAGGTGGAGATTACTAAAAACTCTGGTTTCTCTGTCTTCATGTGGACAAGAAAAACTGAGCTTTATGAAAACACTGACATCATGTCAACTTGCGCATCTGTTACCATGGCAATCGGTGTATTGCGCATGCGCAATCGGTTTAGCGTTCTCATGTGGACGGAGATATTTTTTTAAATGACGGTCATGTGGATGGGATTTTTTTTAACGGAGGGGGAAAAGAAAAATCCATATACGTGTGGACAGGGCCTTAGAATAAAGCTATCATATTTAGACCCAGACCATTTTAACATACATTTTGTAATGGCAAGCTCAGCATCACACCATGTGTGTTCATTGAGTGGTATCCTTTTCTGTTCACAAAATCATTCTCATCAGTTTCAGCATCTTGTTTCTGTGTGTGCCATCAGCACAGGAAAGTACATCAGGAAAGCTAGTGAGAACTGCGTTTATTGTTCAGGCCATGAAGGGGACTTCACATATGTCAGTGTAATAACACAACTACTCTTACAGTTCTGCACACAGTACTTCTACACTTGAATTGAGTCACCTGCCAACTTTGAAATTACCCTGTTACAGTATCTCAGTGGCAGACACTTGTGCAGGACTCAGAGTCCCATTTCTTTTGGTATCAGGTTGCAAGTCAACGGCCAGAAGGTAGGTTATTTCCTGCATCTCTGCTCAGCTAATACAAAAGCGTGAGTGCATGTTAATAGACTACATCCCTTTGATATGTATGACTATTGCAGAGAATGCATTGCTGGTGTATACTGCACTGACTTATATGCTCCAGATCCTCTAGCAAGCTTTCCCATCTTTTCAATCAATGTGCCCCATCAACAGCTGATTTAGGAATGACTTTACACCTCGTAGGGAGTATTCTACCTTGTATCTTAACTCTACGTCTGAAATCAGTTGGTGCACCAATTTTTAAGTAAGTTATTGTGTAACTGAATTTTTTTTATTTTCAAACTAGTCTACATTTGAACATAAGTTATACTGGTGGCAACAGGCTGCAGTGGTTCCTGAGCCCTCAGGAAACCAAGTAAGGAAGAGGCTTCAGAGCTGCAATAATCAAAACAATCCTTCCACTTAGTTGCTGCAGCCAACTCACCTGCAATCATATTTTTTTGGATATTTTTTCAAAATTCATGTTGAATTTTGAAAAAAAGTTCTGTCATTTGAACGGACATCATCAGAAAAGCATTTAAGAACATAAAACTGATGTTGTGGCTTGCTGAAAACAAAAGACTGGCATGCTGGCCCCAATTTATCTTGTCATCTCATTTCATAATTTGCAAACAACGTCATACAAACAAAACAATTTATTGCGGCTTAATTTTTTAATACACTTTATTTTCTTTTTCTTTAAACAGAGTGCAGATAAAATTCCTGTCATAATCACAACATGCCCCCAGGGCTAAAAAAAAAAAAAAGAAACAAGGAACATTCACACAGAACACTTTATAGCATTTATGAAAAGTAAAAAGTTACCATTTTAAAAAACTTACATAAAAATGTACACAACCCAGTCAAACTTTTTGTGAAATATGCACTGAACTAATAGGGCATGTAACAAATGTGTTAAGGAACATCTCATCAGAAAAAAAATCTTACTGAAGCATAAAGCAGACGCTAATCTTGCGCGTCTGGTTTCTTGTGTCGTTGTGGAAAAGAATGTCCTTTCAATGGCTAGCTTGTGCTGCCGTCTGCTGGCCATTTTCCCCACCTAAACTCCAGCAGCGGAGGGGCTTCACAGGCCCACCCCATGCACAAAAGTCTTCAAAATTCATCACAAGCTGAGCCATTTGCTTTCACCGTCCCCTTCATTTAGACACATTTCCAGGTCGAAAGACAGCTCAGTTTTCATGACCTTACTGGGGGTCCCTGAGCAGGAGTCCTAAAGCACAAGGAAGTTATTTAAGACGGTTTTCTTTTTGAAAAAAGGTCTGGAATCCAAAGAGAATCATAACTGCAGGATGTGATTAAACCACAAATTAGCAAGACTGCTGTAGCCAGTTCCCTGCTTGATTGATACACAAGTTTTCTGGATCCAATTCTGAATGAAACTGTAAACCAGTAGCAGTTTTCAGGGCAATTAAAATACTTAATGCAGAATTCAAGAACGTTTGAGGTATGTTCATGGACATATTTTACAAAGTTTACCATATTTGTAAAGTGAAGACAACATAGCTAGAGAGAGAGAGACCGCTAGGTAGCTAGCTAGGCTAGCGAGAGAGATAGACATATCATTAGCTAGCAAGCAAGATGGTAGTAACAAATAATAATTATGAGTGTAATGACATAACTAGAAACTCAAGGAATTGGCTATATGGCAAATATACATCTTCATATACATCTAGACCGGATTAGTTCCACTAAGGGAGGTCAGGTAACGTAATTTTTACCTGTGCAATCCTGTAATGTTATTCATGCCCAGAAGACCATGTCAGCAGTTTTCACCACGCAGGCAAATAATTACGGCTGAAAAAACCTACTTTTTCAGCAAACTCTGAGGTCCAATGATAAATCTATTCTACCTAATCTATAGTCAACTATTTTTTGATGGTACATTTTTAGAATACTGGAAATCTGGGAACAGCCAAAGACATGCTCCTTCAGTAATTTTGGGAAGCAATAAAGGGAAAGGCTTTTTCCATGCAGATCTGCCATTGAAACCACTAATGTGCAATGACAAGGCATTTAATACACTGTGTAATGCCATGTGCAATCAAAAATCTGTAGCTGCACAAGACCACAAAGAGAACACAGCTGGAAGCTGATGCCCCTCCCTCAGCCTAGTACACTCAAGTCAACTGAATAGCTCACAGTGTGAATGCAGGGTATTTTTGTAGCAGAAGTCACAAATCTGTATAATGGAATCATGGAAATTGTCCTTCAGACATTTATTATTGCTAAATCTGTAAATAGGTTCACAAACATTTTTCCAACAGATTTGTGAAACCATTTAGATTTACAGATATGTGAATCCATTCTACAGATTTGTGAATCCATTCTACACTTCACTATCATATATGACTGAAGGACAATCTCAATGATTTGCATCAAAATGCATACCATGGCTGAAACTGCATCAGTGACAATGACAAATGGTTGTACTACCCATCTCTGGCTCCAGACAAAAATGTCTATCACTGTATTCATAGCAATTTTGGTTCTCTCCATGCAGTGAATGTACATAAATGTACATCCATAAATCATTTTTAAAACTCCAGAAATTACAGGCAGTAGCACGTTGAATTTTTTGTACAACATCAAGCACTTGTATGTTTTCTGGAATCTGCAGAACCTTGATGTTTTGTTGGAAGGTTCCTTTTTTTCTCTTTTTCTTGTCCAAGATCTAAAGGAGAGTAATGGCTCTGGTAATGGGCCACAACTAGGGTTGCAAAGGGTTGGAATATTTCCGGTAAATTTCCGGAAATTTTGGAAGGGAAATTAAGTTCGGGAATTTTGCACAATTTCAATATAAAAATCTTACCTTCTAATAGTGAACTTATTTGGGGGGGAATGCACATAAAAAGCAACACTAGGTCTTATGGCATGTTTTGGTTAAAAGGATTCCCATTTAATTGAATTGTTACCATGCACTGCATTCAGCAGCGCACTCTTCCATCACATGTACTGATAATTTGCCAGCATCCCTTTAAAGGTGCAGTGTGTAGAATTTAGTGGCATCTAGCGGAACGGACTTGGCAGAAATGTAATGTAATATTCATAAGTATGTTTTAATTAGTGTATAATCCCATGAAAATAAGAATTGTTGCGTTTTCAGTACCAGAGAATGAGCCGTTTATATCTACATAGGGAGCGGGTCCTCTTCCACAGAGGCCGCCATGTTGCACCGCCATGTTTCTACAGTAGCCCAGAACAGACAAACGGCTCTAGAGAGGGTGCATTTGTGATGCCTGGGTACCTTCCAAAATAGCTGTGTGTAATACCACACGTGTTGTTTACGGCGTTGTGGTCGTTTTTAGTACAGTCTGGCTTGACTGACAATCCATTTATTCAGTAGGTGAGAGTAAAAGCTTTCTAACGATGTGTAACATGTCTAAATTTTCTTTTGGAATAGCGTTTCATTGGTCAGCGTAATCGAAAGTTTTGTTATCGCATTCACTTGCGCATTCACTCTGTGGTAGCAGTAAAATATGCTGCACCTAACGAAACGTTGTTAACGCTTTTTCGTAATTTCTTGGAAAATACTATTATTATTGAGGACTTCTGGGCATAGCTAAGCCATATGTTTGATTATGGACAAAGCTGACATCGTTTTCTGGTGTAAGACAGAAGCGGATAGAAATATATCATTGATTTACTCTGTCTCTGTCTCTATCTATTGAAAACAGATAATATTTCATCGTTGCTATGTAAGTATTACTGCTCAAAATATTTAGGTTATATACGTTATTTTTGAAATTGAGTGTCTTTACATAGGTTAGTGGTATTTTATAATGAGGATATTTCACACTGAAATGTAAGTGTTAGTTAGTAGTGTAATAGTTTTTGCGACGCATCATGTCTTTCTATGATTTACCATGCAAAGCTGCTAACGTTAGCAATAAAACGCTACCACAATTCGGAACAATTGACAATCATAATCGCTATCTTACTTGTAAGTTATGACCTATAGTTTTACAGACTAAATAACTAAATACAATTTATAAATCTATCAAGGAACCTCATCACTTGACACTTGGCTACTCGATGCTGTCGTAGACGATGACATCATTTTTAGAACTTACAGGCCTCCGTAGCTTCTCCTACGTCATTGGAAAGGGAGGGGTGAGTATTCAGTTGGTTGCAATCTGCAACCTCACCGCTAGATGCCACTAAATTCTACGCACTGCACCTTTAAATAGGAATTCAGTAAAATTACAACCCTGTGCATGCACTGCATTCTCCCATCATGTGTGCAGCCCACATTACTGCCAACACTACCGCACTGTCTGAGCCAAAGGACTACATGCTTTCAGGTAAGTTTTGATTATATTAATGGAGTGAATATATTTTATATTTTTTATGATATTTCAGTTAACCGGCAGATAGTAGCCTAATGCAAAGTACACAGTTTATACCTTGTTAATACCTTCTGCTAGCTAGCTGTTACCATGTGATGTAGCTTGATTGAGCATGCTAATTGAGGAGTTTTAATTAATCTATTTCCATTCATTCGTTATTGTAAAACATTTATTTTATAAATATTATTAAACCCTAAGGCATATTCTGAATTGTTATTTCATTATGTTTTGTTTTTGTTATGGAAAAAGGGGTCGTAAGGAATATTTTTCGTTGACTAAAATAACGCTGTCTGGTAAGTAGGATATTTTTATCGCTGTGAAGCGGCATGGAGACGTCATATAAATATTGGTACTTTTGGACAAGCAGTTAAGGCCAAATCATGGTCCGGACGTAGCATATGCGGACCGGACTCCGCGCGGTCAAAATGACGAAATAGCGGACCTCAGCGTATGTCCGCCTTGGCATGTCCGCACGAAGCTCAATTTTTGTGACCGCGCGTACCTAGCGTACGCATACCTGTGTAACACAAATCATGGCTCGGTATGAAACTGTTTCACATCGACATGCATTTCATGTGGCACTGGAAACACGCGGTGATGCGGAATACACAAAATAGACATGGAGTGGACATTTGAAGAGAGACTGGCTGAAGAGGTGAGAAGGTACAGGCACCTATGCGATTCATCCCAACGGGATTATAAAGATTTTCAGAAGAACAACAATTCATAGAGAGAAATAAGCACAACGCTGGGCAAGGACGAGTCCATGTTGTTTACAGTCTAACTTCCGGCAGAAAAGGAAAACGACGCGCAAAGATTGTGGGAAATGTAGGGCTTGGGTATGCGGTGGTACGACTGGAGTATGAAAGGGCGAACGACTGCGGACTGTCCGTCCGCACAGCGTATGCGCCCTGTACTTATAGACTGTGTAAAAGCCTTCAGCCTCTCTTCAAAACTTCCCGTCTTTGGTCATGTAGTGTGCTGCCGACGTCACTTGCCACTACTCACGGTATGCTGCTCATCACTAGAACCACCGGGTCAACTGACCCCTTGCGCAGTAAAATGGGATGTATTTTGTTAATGTTTATTCCACATGTCTGTCATTCCTTGACTTTTTCTAAAAACTTGCGCTTCAAATATCTATGTAAATAGAATTCTAAAACAACACTCGGAAGACTGTTTTTGGAGGTTTTTTAGGTGTTAAGAGAAAAGTCTTTTTTTTTTGGAGGGGGGTCATAGGGAATCTTTGCAATTATGTCTGCTTATGATATGGTAAAAGGTTTGTTTCTATTTGCATATGACATGGTAAATGCAGCCTGAGCTAATAGGGCTATATTTCAATTTTATTCCCGTTATTTCCCACTAATTCCCATAAATTCCTGTTAATTCCCATGGAAAGTTTCCATCCTTGAATATTCCCGGAATTTTGCAACCCTAGCCACAACATTAAATGTTTTGGACAGAACTGCTCTTGACAGTCTGGATGCTCGATGAGCACCAAGCCACAGCAAAACAAGGTTAAAGTAAGACCTACAATGAGAATCTTTACTCCCAGAAATGCTGCTACAATGTACATACAAATCTATTAGAAGGTGAAAAGCTGGAATAGTTACCTCTGGAACAGATGCTGAAGTTTTGCAGACTTTAGGTTGCTGAGTATTAGCCCCAGACTCTGAAGGGTTGGTCATCCCAGATTCAGTCTCCATGATGTCATCCAGGTCTATCTCCTCTCTGGAGTAGTTTAAGAAAGAAGGAAAAAAGCCAACCGAATAATTATTACAGGTTCCAGGATTCTGTGGCTGCAAATTTCAGACAACATCGGTGTTTTGTAAAAGCCACATTACATCACACTTAAAAAGACTGCACACTTTCAAGGGAAGCAAAGGACAAACCCACATTTATTCCTAAAAATGAAACAAAATTTAAGTGTTTTATTATATACAGTTGAGGCCAAATGTTTACATGCACCTAGGCTAAAGACATTCAAACTCAATTTTTCACAACTCCACACATTTCATGCATGTCCTGTGTTAAGTCAGTTAGCATATCTACTTTATTTCCATAAGCGGTCATTTCAAAATAATGGCTAAAAGACCGATTTATTTCAGCTTTCATGTACTATATCACATTTTCAGTGGGTCAAAAGTTTACATACACTTTGTTAGTATTTGGTGGCATTGCCTTTTAATTGCTTAACTTAAAATGCTTGGAGTAGCCTTCCACAATCTTCTCCCAATACTTTGCTGGAAGTTTTGCCCATTCCTCCTGACAGAACTGGTGGAACTCAGTCAGGTTTGTGGGCCTCCTTGCTCAGACATGCTTTTTCAGTTCAGTCCAAATTTTCTATGGCATTCAGGTCAGGGCTTTGTGATGGCCACTCCAATACTTTCACTTTTTTGTCACTTGTTTTGTTTTTTCCCTCCATACATAGCTCTGATCATTATGGCCAAACAGTTCCATTTTTGTTTCATATCACCAAAGAACACTCCAAAAGGCTAAGTCTTCGTCCTGGTGATCACCTGCAAACTACATTCTGGCTTTTTAAAAAATGATTTTCTGAACTTTTTGGCCATAATGATCAGCGCTATGTATGGAGGAAAAAGGGTGAGGCGTTTCATCTGAAGAACACCATCCCGACTGTGAAGCATGGGGGTGGCAGCATCATGTTGTGGGGGGTTTTGCTGGAAAAGGGACTGGTGCACTTCAGAAAATAGATGGCATCATGAGGAAGGAGGATTATCTAAAAATACTGAAGCAATACCTCAAGACATCAGCTAGAAAGTTAAAATTTGGTCGCAACTGGGACTTCCAACAGGACAATGATCCTAAGTGTACCTCCAAACTTGTAACAAAATGGTTTAAAGACAACAAATTGAAAGTACAGGAGTGCCAATCACAAAGCCTGGACTGAACTGAAAAAGCATGTCCGATCAAGGTGGCCCACAAACCTGAAGTATTGTGAGGAGCTTGTGGAAGGCTACCCCAAGCATTTGATTCAAGTTAAGCAATTAAAAGGCAATGCCACAAAATACTAACAAAGTGTATGTAAACTTTTGACCCACTGAAAATGTGATATAGTACATAAAAGTTGAAATAAATCTGTCTCTTAGCTATTATTATGAAATAACCTCTTATGGAAATAAAGTTGTGAAAATTGAGTTTGAATGTCTTTAGCCTAGGTGTATGTAAATTTTTGGCCTCAACTGTACAGTACATGCACATATATACATACAAATATCGTTTACACAGAAATGTATGCTCCACATACTCCACAAATGATTTTAATGGAAATGATTGTGAAATACTTCACTGCTTGTAGTGGCATACTATGTTTTTGTATTCCCGATGCACATGATTTCTATACAGAGAATGCAGATGAGCTTTACAGTGCCTAGGCTGCGGGGGTCTGTAAGCGGGGTTCATACATGGCTTGCAGGTCACTGCCTTCCTGGGCCGGGGGGTCCCATGCATGGAGCTTCACCCTCCACAGTTTAATCTGCTGGTCCCAGGACCGCCGGCTGTATTTCTTAAACTTGTTTGGTGTCCTCGGATGTATGCCTGGCTGGCGCAGGTGCCTGAAACAACCACACCAAAAAAAAAAAAAAAAACATTCAACATTGGCGTAACAATCAACTGCAATTTGGATGGCTGGTATGTTATCTCCCAAGTTACATTTGGCGGGGTATGCCCCATACCTATACACCACTCTACAGAGTTTGGCACTTTTCAAGGTTTCCTACAGAAATAACAAGAATGATTCTCAGCCCTCAAGAACATTAACATCTGTACATTCGGACCTCATGTGAACACAGAATTCAGATGCAACTTCACATATCCACACAATGATATTATACAAGTTGTTTTGCAATTTCTCCTTTTTTCCTGCCGATTTTACCATCATGAATGCTCCAGTCCCACAATCAATAATTCTCCAAACTGGACATTTAGCTACACCTACAAACAATGAAATCTCAAAGCAGTCTGATGAAAGTAGCCAATTGTAGGATACTCAGATATTCTGGCAAAATGGGCATATAAGGAAGTGCACATGATGCTAGAACACTTTTTTTTTTAAGTTTGTGGTTGTCATTGTTTTGTGTAAAACTTGCTTTCAAGCTTGCTTGCAAACTAATAATTGACAAAAAATGTAAGCTGTATAATCCTTGTGGGAAACAGTTATATTTTGGAAATGCATTCCCCATCATTTGACATGCAAACCCACATAATATCGTTGCATGGCTGGGTAGGTTTTTTTTAGACTAACTTTTGAACTGGTACGATGTCAACCTTCTTTAAAATAACGAGCAAACGGCAACATTAAAAAACGTCATCTCTTAACAGTTTCGCTTTTGTCATTTTGACCAAGTTTAACATTAGCTAGCTTGCTAACGGTACTTGCTGTCACTAAGTGAGTCGACAGAGCAAGTGTAATGTTAGTGAGGAAGACAGAATCAATAAACCACCAAAATCTATGTTGCAATTTGATCCGGTAGGTAGGCCTACCGGTCATGTGAGAACTGGTGCCATACTGTTACCAGGTTTCACTACCCTACTCATGATCAGACTAGTGACTAGTTAGGCCCTAAAACTTCAGACAACTATTGCAGGGTTTGTCCAGCCACAGGCTTGATCTGCAGGCCTGTAATCTGGGTACTATTGCAGTCCTTTTGTGAAGCGCAGCAATCTAAATGCACAAGCATACAGGCAAGATAAATGACGGTCAATTTGACCATTCATGGCCATTTAGGTAAGTTATCATAACTTAATTTCCTTACACAAGAATGAAATTCAAATTATATCAGAACAAACAACGAAAACTTGTAATGTGGCAGCACTGTTTTCAGCTTAACAGTGAGGATTTATGGTGACTTTTTCCACATGACTGCAAAGAAACCTGTTGATTTTGAGCACTTTAACTTCATAGACTAGCATAAGTCTCATCTGCGTTTAGAGGAGCTGGAGATGCCAGGAATGCAGTGTAAGTATTTATTTTTTTATACATGTGGGCATGTGCTTAACTTGCCATTTGCATTTTCTAAGTTGTGCCTCCCAATATCAGATTGCCAAAAATGTGAGGAGGGATGATGGGACCTGAGGTCCAATGCTTGGACTGTTTTAGGAGCTTCAGAATTCTGCTCATGAATATGCAGGGAAGGTTTTGCCCATAGAGAGCAGCATTTGCAATTCTTTTGTTGTACTCACTTGGGCACTTCCCGGATGTAGCGGTCATAGGCAAGGGTGTTCTTCCCATAGTTAATCTGCTTCTGTCTCCTTAACAAAACCACCTCATCAGTCTCCATTTCAGCAGGGATGGGAGAATCCCTGGAATCCGAGCTGGAGAGAGACACAAAGGAACAGGAAATATAAATGCGCGCACACACACACCATGCACGCACGCACGCACACACACACACAGCAAAAAAACTAAACCTTAAGTACAGCATTATCAACTTGGCTGAATTAAGTAACTCTTAGTTTTCTAATTTTAAGTTAAGTCACTATCTATCGCTGAATTAGGTAACACAATGGTGATTGAGCCCATTATTATATTAATTTATATTATTATTATAATAATTTATGATTAAAGAACTGGGTGTCTGTGGCGACATTCAAGCGGCGCATAGTTAGTGACGCATTTTCCATCACTCATCAGTGGTTGGTCCGCCAGAGAGGGTAGGCGGAGCTAACACAACAGGCTCGCTCTTTAACTCACTTGTGTGTGAGCGGCGTACTGTTTTTTTTCTGGTGTCTGCTAGCGTTACAGAGAAAGGGGGGGAGATTATGGAACCCTAATAAGTTTTTGTGTAACATGAGAGGTCATATTATTTGTTGATGTAGTTTTCGTATTACATTTGATGACAATGTAACATTACTAAATTACATAGCTATTTGCACAGCTAACGCTAGCTACCGGACCATGTCAAGAAAGGCAACATTAGTTTAGACAATGTTGCGCACAGTATCCATCTCTCATATCAGGTAACGTTGCGTTAGCTAGCTAGCTAATGTAATTAACGCAATCTAGTCAGCTAACAATTAGAAAAAACGCTAGCTAACGCTACCGACCGGTACCGACCTCGTAAACCGTCTATCGAATGCAATGCTACCTTGTTGCAACCTTGCAATGTAGCTAACTAAAGGCCAGTTCAGATCAATGATTCGCAACGAGACTGGATGCAACCTGCAAAATTCCAAGACGTCTGATTGTAAACGTTCTAAAACTGCACTTAGCGATTTGACAAGGTGGGTCTTTTGAGACCCCAGGCAACAGCTTCAGACGCTCTGCAACTAACCAGTTCACACCGCTGCAATTTCATCTGCAACATTCTAAAACCGTTTCGTCTCGTTGCGAATCATTGATCTGAACTGGCCTTAACGTTATCGTTATTTACATTGCCATCAAGTTCATCAATATATTGATCGGAATAAAGCCGGGGTATAGGTGGAGCAGAGCGGGTCTGATTTCTGTGTAAAGATGTCAAGCTGGAGAAAACTAAATAAAAGAATATGGCAGTATGGATTAGCTTTATTATTTTATTACGCTTCCTCATACGTTCCTTCAGCCTTGATGCCCTTTTTTGATGAAATCTCCTTTGTTTTTGTTTTATTCTTCTTGTTCTGATTGCTAATTTAACACCCAGCTCAGCTTTATTCTCAAACAGTTTAGCTAGCAAAACCAGAAACAACAAGGCAGTTGTTTCAAAAATATCACACAACAATCATTCACGAAAAAGATTGTTTATTGTGCACGAGATACATAATTGCACGAACCACAGCGAATCCCACAAATTCTTCTCTGCAGTGTAAAGATGTTCATACCGAGCAAAATGTGGATAAAGAACGTTTGTGGAAATTGATCATCACTAATTCTACCCCAGGTCTGCTACAGCATTTTAACCCGGCTCGGCAGTGTAAAGACAGCTTAAGTTAGCCTAATGTTAGACAATGAATGAGTATGTACATAACGTTACTTGTATAACAACCATTTTTTATTAAGTAAATAATAAATGTAATAGTTGGCGTGGCCCAGTTGCCAACTGACTGACGTCACACAGGCGACACTGGTTGGATCCGGTTGGATCTATGGGAAGTGAGGTCCAAAAACACACCTGCAATTACCGCTTCTCGCCATTGGTACCGCCAAAGAGAACGAAACGGAAATCTTCGAGATTGTAACTTTAATATAATGCTGGTTTCATAAGACATATATAGTGTGTGCACATGCACGCAAGCACAAACCTTCCTGATGAAGTTTTTCTTTCTCTTTCATTGAAGTCATTTGCCAAAATTCTCCTCCTGTATCTGAAAAGGGAGAAGCGGAACATTTTTCTCTGACACA
This sequence comes from Anguilla anguilla, assembly GCF_013347855.1. NCBI lineage: Eukaryota > Metazoa > Chordata > Actinopteri > Anguilliformes > Anguillidae > Anguilla > Anguilla anguilla. The sequence goes on from NC_049207.1 coordinate 35,334,638, forward strand.
CCTTCAGACATGTGCATCAGGCCTGGTCTGAGCCAACCCACAATATGGGGCCACAGGAAACTGGACATATGGGGTTTGGGTATTGGTCACTCCCTCACTACTGCTGCTTGGCTTCAGCAAAATTATGTATTTATTTATTTAATCAGCTATGACTGTATGCATACACTTAACACAACATTTAAGAGACTTTCAACCACCACTAAGGGATGTTTACATTGGGGTCTGCAAACTAGTTTTTCAATAAAGATGACAATTAAAATAACATTAATAAGGACTTTAAAATTAACCAAAAACATATTAGTGAATGCAAGTGTATAGACAATGAACTACTCGTAATAAAGAGTACAGTAGTGTAACTGAAAATACTGCAGCGTTTTCAGAAGAAATTTAGCTAATAATGAATTTACTAGAGCCCGACCGATATATCGGTGTGGCCGATATATCGGCCATTATTTGACTTATTTGACAACATCGGGATCGGCAGTTATGCCGCTGATGTGTCCCGATGTTTTAATAAGTATAATAAACAAAAAAACAATGATTATTTATCTGTACTTGTCTGTTCGAACGTCGTAATTGCTATTTACTAGAATTATCCAGTAGAGGGAGCTCTAATACAAGCGTGAACTGCAGCAGCTGACGCGCTACTTCTCTAATAAGAAGTGTCACTCGTGCCTCATCCAATATTCTCCACTGCAAGACTTGTCTGCACAGATTCGATTGCCGCAATAAAGGTATGTATATTTAGTGAAAGTTTTTTAATTAAATGCGTTTATACGACCACTATGTTTATCAATCCTCATTATCAAGCGAGCGAGCTAGCTAACATATTTGGTTCACTTTAGCAAGCTAGCTGGCTAGCAAGCCTTTATGAAGTGGCAGTGAGCACATAAGCAGCGTAGGATCTACATTTCCAGAGGACATCGCTGTATCTCAAATATATAACCAGCCAAAATAAAATGGTGATTGAATGCATCACACATTTGTTTTTTTATGAGATGATATTAGCTACTATATGATGCTGTGTCAATGGCCAATGCGTTATTGCAAGCGAGTGTGTCATCTAGTCACGCGTCATCGTAGTAAGCTAACCAGACAGTAAAAACGCAGATAAAACACTTCTAACATGGATCATTTTAAGCCATGTTATCTCGCTTTGTCGTGATAACATGAGAGAAGGATTGCTGTTGGACAAGTGAATCAACCAACAGTTAGCACGGGTAACCTGCATGAAAGCGCATTGTAGTTTTTTTCACATATTTCATCCAGTCAATTTAATTTCATCTAACGTTACACTTGATTCACTCTTTAGCTCCGCTAGATAGTCTTACTCTTTGAGATCATGTAGTAGGAATAAAATAAGAAAATATAATTAATGTACTGAGAATAGATGCTAAGAAATAATAACAAATTATTATTATTAATAATAATAATAATAATAATAATAACAACAACAATAATATTCATAAAAATACATGTTTGAAACTGGAAAACAGATTTTTTTTAATTAATTTTTTTATAGATGGCTGGAAAAGAAAGGAGTAAAAGCAAGGTGTGGGGTTATTTTGATTTCACACACTTAAAGATGGTGTTAATATATATATATATTTAATTTAATATCATCTTTTACTTTTTTTATCTAAAAAGTTCTTTGTGTGTTTATTTTTATTTTTATTTGTTTGCTTATAAGTTAAATGTTCTTAAATATAGAAACTTTAATAACATATAATAAAAAACGTTTTTCAAATTGATTTGAAAATGTTGCACTTTTTGACAAAATATCGGTCAAAACAGTGGTAATCGGTGGGCTAGGACTCTCCAAAATCGGGATCGGCATCGGACCCAAAAATCTGGCATCGTTCGGGCTCTAGAATTTACTGTGACATACTTCTTGATACTTAGATGAGGATAAATTAGCTTTTGTCCTATCTATTGTCTGTTTGATAATGTACACAAGCTCACAGTCCCGATTTAACATAACAGCAAGCTTTCATGCAAATGGGTAGAATACGACAACTACTAACCTTTGCATGTCACGAAGGACGCCTGAACGCATCTCCTCTTCCTCCACCTCACTGCCCCAGTCAGCACATCTTGACACCGGGCCCCCGCTTTCAGGAGTGGTAAAGCTAAAAGAAGTAACAGATGTAAGAGGTCGAAGGAAAGTAAGGCAGTTTTCAGAGACATGGGGTAGGGGGAGACTTCTGGGAAAAATTTGTATACTTTAGAGGTCCCTGCTAAAAAGTAGTAATAGAGGGCGACATCATATTATAATTTCCACAGGGCAGCCAACTCTCAAGCAATTTGTAAGACCCCCACGTAGGCAGGAGATTGATATGACAAATAACTAACTTTGCAGCTTTAAAATAAACTTGAGCATTACTATTAGTATTAGCACAGCACAGTGTATTGTTGAAGACGTTATGAATGTGATGACAGAACTTTAGGTAAACGATGCTCTTCTGGAGACAAACATTTGTCAAATAAATAACCTGTTAAGTCCATTATGTGCCCTCATCAACCAGCATAAAGTAAATACCTTTTTCTGGCGAAGAACCTAGAATAGGCTTGAAAAATAGCCTAACATTGCAGTCTAAGGCTGTAGCCTAGGATTCGCTATTAGTCTATGCCTATTTAACTTACCACCACATTTGTTACTAATTGGTATTTTGTTATCATTTGAGAAGCCTACTTTATTCTATTTAGCAGACAGATGTTTGAGAATTAATGTCCTGTCCAGGAGTGGGACTTTTAAACATTAACCCCTTGGCGCACATGCCAAATCTTGCCAATCCTTGCCCATTTAGGGGGTACCCTATTTAAAGCCTTATAACTCCAGATATGAACACCACAGAGACTTGAAAAATGGCTTAAATGAATCAAGGCATGTGTACAATTTACAATACTAACGCAGATTAGTTTATATTCATCATTTTGGAAGAAATAAAGTGCCACAAATGCAATTGTCTAGACAAAAAATCAAAAATGAATTTGCACTTTTTTAGTTTGCAATTAAATACTGAGAGATTGCATATATACAGCAGGTTAAACTATACATGTGCTGGATCAAAGACTTCTTGACCACAAGTTCATAAAATCTAAGGGTGGCTATGTAGAACTACTATAGGTTTATGAAGCAAAAACTAAGCAGTGTACCCAGTGTCTCCAAATCTATCCAAAATGTCTAAATTATGCATTGCTGTAAATCACAACATATTCACGTATTTCACTGCAAATCAACTGTTTTGTCTAAAGAAACTCACTGTTGCATCATTTTCAAGTGAGAATTACAAGTTTTCCGTCAGTACAGGGGTATAAAATATCTATGGGTCCAGAAACATATCCAAAATCTCTCCAAAAATGAAGAAAATTATTTTTGTCCATTATAAAGCATATAAACGAGCCCCTTCTGAAGGTTTATGATGGAATATTGCTATGACATTAAAAAATAATGCAAAATTATTGTCACACAATGCGGTACAGTACCTAAATGTGTAATAATTAACTCTTGTATGTATTTATATACTCTGTACTCTCGTATGTTTTCTTGTATGGGGATGGGACTACATGAAAACAATTTTCAACCGTCCACCACGTTTTGGCAATGTTCCAAATCTCACGTCATCACTGTTGCATGCTTCACAAAAATTATTACACTACTAACGCTTACATTACAGTGTGAAATATCCACATTATATAATACCACTAACCGATTTAAAGATACTCAATTACCAAAATAACGTATATAACCAAAGTATTTTGAGCAGTAATACTTACATAGCAATGATGAAATCTTATCTATGTTCAGTAGATGGAGACAGAGACAGTAATATACTGTTCTATTCGCTTCAGTTTTGCTCCAGAAAACAATGTCAGCTAGGTCTATCAGCAAACATATGGCTTAGATATGCCCAGAAGTCCTCAATAATAATTGTATTTTCCGAGAAATTATGAAAAATCATTGACCACGTTTTGTTAGGAGTAGCGTCTTTTACTGCTACCAGAAAGTGAATGCGTAAGTGATAAGAAATTTTTCGGTTACGCTGACCTAAAAAAACGCTATTCCAAAAGAAAAATTAGACATGTTATACATCGTTAGAAAGCTTATACTCCCACCTACTGAATAAACAAATTGTCAATCAAGCCGGACTATACTAAAAAGGGCGACAACGCCATAAACAACACGTGTGGTATTACGCACAGCTATTTTGGAAGATACCCAGGCATCACAAATGCGCGTATATTTCACAAACGGATTGTCGAAGACAATGTATGACCACTCAGTCTCAAAAGGGACATATCTATGCGTAAAACCCACGGTAAGGTTGTATATTTATTCCATATTTAGTCCCAGATATTGACCGTAGAATGACATGGTATCATTTTTTTAAACTTTTTCTCGTTTATTTCGTTATGCAGTGAGCAGCGTTTTCACTGCTGTATTGGTATATCTTAGGACTACTGTCGGGTTTATCTTGTTGCTATGATGGAATACGATTTTTTAGTGGTGAAAGAATATTTTTTTGAATGCCAAGATAGAAAATATTGTCCATTATGTCATGGGTGGGAGGTGTAGTTGTAAATGAGACTGTAGGGAGGGGGGCGTGTTAAATGAACGACCAGAGCGACAATGGTGGTGCTGCGAAACTCCGTATTCGGCATCGTTGTCGTGTATCGTCTACTTATGAAAATAAAACAACGCGTTTCTGTTTTTAACTCGTACTTTATTTGCAGTAGCACTGAATGTCTGAGTTCAGTAATCTGGGCACGCCGTCATGCCGACCACTAGGGGGCTTGCACGAAGGGGTTAAATTGCTGAAAATTTAAAAATACATTTTTTTAAATCGCCAAAGTTAATAAAATAACTTATAACAGTTTGCATTTAGTGTCCTATTCTCACTGTGAATGTCGTAGGCTTGTGTTTTCAAGTATTAATGCTGATCAGGTGTCGGTTTTGACATTTGAGAGGTTGTGATCCGGACATGGGAAAAATGGTCCTTGATCAGCTCTCAAGTGATAACCTAGGCATCTGCTAGCGTGCCCTGCAAAAATCTAATTGACATTCCTTGAAATGATTCGCAAAGAACAGAACAGAAAAGGTGCCATCTGGGCTCACTTTGAACAGACAAGAAAATAAAGTCAAACGCAAACTGCAACACCAAGACAACATACTCCAACAGCACTGGAACGATACAAAATTATGTAAAATCTAAACACTGGACAGTGACTGTGAGTAACGTGCTATTTGCTTGAGGGCAACCGCATCTAATTCTCAGCAAATGTTAATGAGAGCTGTCACTTTGAAGAAGGTGGACAAAACTAGGCAAAAAAAAAAAAAAAACCGTGACTAGCAGTGTTCCTGTTCTTATTAAAGGAAAGCCTCCTTAACTTTTTCTTTGTGGTCACTTAAGTAGGCAGTATACTTCGTAAGAAGTAGAACTTTTTGAGCAAAAAGACGCAATGGGAACAACTGAAGAACAAAAAGACGTGGTGTTGTGGGTTCTCACGGTGCAGTGTGCGACGGCCTCCAGGGAGAACTTTTAGAAAATGTCTTCCTTGTTCTCCGACCTCCCCCTCTCAGCTATTGGTCCAAATATCACATGGTTGGTCACGTCACGGTTCTGAGGGCAGACTTCACGTGCTTATGTACGGAGAGTCAACGCCAATCTCTCTTCTGTAGAGATGGGAATTCTGTAAGTTCTCACGTTTGATGAATGGTGCTACTTGTTTCAGTAAGTCATCAAAACGCCTAGCACACATGCGGAAATAAGAGAAAGTGGACCCCCCTCATCTAAACTTTGCCCAATGTACAGACAAAACTCTCCATTCTCTGTCCTACTCCGATTTAGAGGGCGAATCTCCTTCACCTTTTTTTTCTTCTTTTGCATAGCTAGATAAACTAAAGCCACTTTAAACTTTTTGTTTTGTGTTGTGATCTCACGTAGCCCTTCCCTTTATACATCCATGGCGTAGCCGCGAGACGCAGGTCTGAGCGAGATTCCAGCCCTGGTTAATAGCTGGCTCGTAATTATTCACGCCCCAGCGGCGTGGAGTGACTTTAAACGGTGCGGTGTTCTCACTGAGTATACCGACAACAGTGTTCGTGGACATGTTCGCCGGTGGTTCTCAATCCTAAAGTTCTTTCTTCTTACCGAGTATACCGCCAGCTTGAAATAAAACATTCATTTAAAATTTTGCTTGTTTTTTATTTAGTAGAATTTAGATTCACATTAATGAATAAATATTCAGTAAACCCAATACTTTATCACCATTGTATCCGCAACACATTTGTAGCTGTCCATTCTGTACTAACCATAGTATGGCTGCTTTAATGCAATTTGTAAGTTGTAATTATACAGGCAGGCCGCATTTGCTTTTGAAGTACACTGTGGCTGCTTTTGCAACATTTTAATTAATAGCACATCTTGTCTATAGTCGGGGAGTGCGACAGTTTAAATTGAAATGCAGATTTTAAAAAGTTCCCCCCACCCCCCGAACCTTGTTATTTAAATGTGCAAAAAATTGTGCACTATGTAGCCGCTTAGCAATTTTTGGAGTTTTTCCCCATCCCTAGTCCTGCCCTTTCACTATTTTTTTCATTTTTATTTTGGCTACAGAAAGCTACCAGCTGTCTTTGCACTCAAGTTACACATCTGCCGTTAATAAATGTTGTGACTGAAACACCGGTAGCTAGCTAACGTTATTATATACAGCTGAGTTGGCATCTGGTAATATTTTGATATCAATAATTTTGTATAAAGACAGATTTTCATGACTTGTGTAAAAAAAAAAAAAAAAAAAATTAAATTAAAAAAAATTCACATGTAGTTTATATATTGTAGGGTTTTTAAAAACATTTTTGCTAAAACATACTTATTCCTTCCATTGATACCTGCATTTTTCTGTAGTACTTCTGCAAAACCTACTGTCTTTTGTGTCATTTTAACAGAAAATGTGTATGCAAATTTTGTGAGTATATCAATTTGTAAATAAACTAATTGTAAGTAAATAATTGTAATTGTAAAATTGTAAATAAAAACAAACTTGAAACACAGTATGTATGCTCATCTTATGTGATCATACATGGGATGACCACTGACTAACTTAGCAATCGGAAAGTTGATAAAATAACCATTTCACCCATTTTACTCCAGAGTGATATTAATTTTTGCGTAAAAATCTGCCTAGAGCCACTAAACATTTTCATTGTTCGCACTAGATATTTATGTCTCTGCTGTGCGTGTGCGAGCAAGTCTGCTCTCCCACTCTTAAAGTCTTATAGTGACACTCAGAGACAACATTCTCCGCTAGAAAATTTGGACAAGACCAGCAGTGGGTTGTTCGCAAACAAGTCTGATCTTTGAGCCGGGGTAACTACACACTCTGTGTCCCCTGCACCATTGGCAAACCCCTATTTGGGGTTCCATTGCAACTGTAATGTGTCAACCTCTTACTGAGTACAACACTATCACATGATTGTGCTGGTCTACTTGTTAATGTAATTTATAGGTCAAACTATTGCTATCTATGGCCTATTTTGTAAAACCGGGAACGTTACTGAACAAAGCCATTTGGGAGCCAAAAGAGCCAGCCCCCAGCACTGCAGGCTAATCATGATGGATCATACATCACAGCCTGTTGTTATAGCTAGGCTACATAAGATGAAATGTACAACAGACATTTTTCAGGACGAAATCACCTTGCATAAGGCCTACAGTGCCTGCTCCACCTGTGATTCCCAAGCCTGAGATAATATCAGACTCAGATGATGAGCTTTAACAGTTATTCCTGCTTTAACAGTTATTTGCACATGCTCTGACTACAGTAAATGTGATGGTACAGGAAATTGGCAGAGTTAAATACCCTTTTGTGTGGAGCTGCAGCAAATATTTTGTGCCATCAAATTTTATGCTGTGCTAACAACTGAAAAGGTTACTGCCACAAATATAAATATTTAGGCTGGACCCCAAATTTTACCTTGCAGGCCTGCTATCGGTGCATCTGCGTCCTTTCCCTCTTTTCTCCGCATCATCGAACACTGTGGAGTCCGGGTCACCCTGTGGCCTCAGATTGCCGTCTGCGCCGCGTTTCCGGCAATGGGACCAGCGCGAAGGACCCCTACTCCTGTGAAGCACAGATACAGACCCTGAATCTGGAGGGAGACTGTGAAAAAAAAATGTAATAAATCTAGCAAGCTAGAAATTGGCGCATTAAAAGGCAAAAATACTGGTTACACCAGCTAGAACAGTGGCTCTCAACCTTGGTCTTGGGGGCCCACTGTGTACACTGCTTTTTGTTCCACCCACAATTGCATTTCATGTTTAGATGGATTACTCACCCTCTAAAGCCACATTGCCAGAAATTGCAATGCATGCCATGAAGATTATAATTCCCACTGCATTTGTTGTGTTATCTTGCAAACAATTACACAAATTATATAATTACATTACATTACAGGCATTTAGCAGACGCTCTTATCCAGAGCGACGTACAACAAGTGCATTCGTACAATCGTTTAATAATTACAATCGTGGTTGGAACGAAAACCTGCAGTGGGCCCCAAGACCGAGGTATAGACCCACTGAGCTAGAACTTAAAAGCATAACGTCAGTTAGACTAATGTCAGCCATAACTAAATATCTAAATAAACCAGGAGCGAATATGCTGCTTTTCGGGATACACATACTGCAAGTACAATGGCATAGGTTACAACGTGGTCATTATTATAGCTGGCTAATATTAGCAAGTTCGCATAGCTGACTAGCAAGCAAACAAATGCCACGTTAAGCTTGGTAGCAGCAGCAGAGTCAAAACAATGTTCATTTCACTGATATAGCCAGGTGACCCACTTGTTAACTTACACTAACTACCATTCAAAGTTCGCGCCAAACCGCCATTTTAGACCACACGGATCATAACATCGCTAAGTTTTGAGTAACAAAAACTAGTTTGCTCGCCAATTCTTTTTATTTGCTACCGATTCATTTATAAATCCTAGACGAATGTGATTAACTTGCTCACTTTATGCAGATTAACGTTAATTCACTGCCTACCTAGATCGAACTCCATACCCATTCAGCTGTCAGACGCACATTCGGCTAACGTTAGCACACTAACGTTAACATTTGTTAGCATCAAGAATTTTTGCTAACTAATATTTAGCTAGCCAGCCTACTAGTCTTATCTAGATTGTCGTCTAAACTTAAATTATTGTTCACTGTCAAATCTCCTTAGAATACAACGAACTGCCGAGTTGCAGTAGCACTAGTCTAGCTATCACAGCTAGTCCAAATAGACGAGCTGTAGTGTAGCTAGCCAGTTAAAACCTAAACATTTCGCTCGGTTTACTAGAGTGCCACGGTAAACATAAATGCAAGTTGCAATCTATTGTTTAGCAAAGTAGGCTAGTGGCGATAATGGAAATTCTGGTGAGCAAATTTGAGTTAATGCTAATTCTGACGAAAACGAAACAAAGAAAGAAACCCGCCATCTAGCTAGCTGTAACTAAACTAATCTATAGCTCGCTTCAGATAAAGCCAAGTCACCTCACCTGCTCTCATCTGTCCTCCGATCATCGTAGTGTCTTGAACTGAGTGTAAAAGACATTGTTTTCTGTAAGGTATTGCGATTAAACCTAGTTGAACAGCACCCGGAACAATTCTGTTGGGAGTATCGACTAGGCAGCAACCTGATAACCAATGCGGAGAAACAATTTTAATACAACGCGCCAAGGAGATGGCGTTCGGACAGTACCAATGCAACACGTCACATAGGGGGAGGTCCGAACTATAGACATTTATTATGTCTATGGTCCGAACCCCCATGTCTGATGTCTTGATTGTAAATAGCTCGCTAAGATCCTGTCTAAATTCGTAAGGAGTGTAAAATAAGAGGCGACAACTTTAAACAAGTAACTTATTCACTAAACTTTCCTTGTATGGAAAAGGGAAATTACTGAAAGACGCAAATGGGACAATCGCGATGTTAATTTTCTACCTTCTTGGTGACGGTCATGACTGTTCATTTTTAGAATCTTTGTGATTAAGTGGTATTTTTAAGAAGCGTGAGATAGCTTATTGTTTCACCAAAACTGTTGTTACTGAGATCATCAAATTAATATGAAAAGGATCACCTCAAAGAAAGAGGAACCGGAAGATCGAAATACCACACAAAGATTGTGGATGACGGGACAAAATTTTGCGGAGAACGCTGTTTGCAAATTGTAGTTAGTAGTTATTGGATTTGCATTGAAACCAAATGAGCTACAGATTATTCAGGTAGACTATGAATGATGCAGAAATATTTCACAGGCCTTGCAAAATGGAACTCAATTTATCAAAACGTTTATTTATCATTTATTTCGTTAGAATGATACTATTTTGAATGAAGTTCATCCATAATTATGTCTGATTTATTTTTAAAAACCTTGGCTATTGTTAAAAACGAGACTTGTGTGATTTTTAATTGGCTTAAGTAAACAAACTAACAGTATGCTCGAGCATTGCAGGTGCCAATGTGCAGAAATGGAAAATAAAACGTTGGAGGGTAAAACTATTAGGACTATACTTACCAATGAGCTACCTGTCTTTAACAGGGCTTACTGTAAATGCTTTACCTTGGAGGTATTCTGTACCACAAAAAGTAACATACACCACTGCTCAATGACATTCAGGTTTTATAGGCTATTAGGTATGGCAGGTGAAATTCACACTGACTGAGTAGTTGCCTACTCCATACAGAAAGGTCAGGATTCAAACCCTGGACCTTCTGGACTACGATACAGTGCTACCCACACTCCACAGCATTGCAGTGTCACAAGGGCCTCTTTTTTTTCAACCAGAAAAGGCTTATCAGTTGCAGAAAACAGGCAATTTCACGTCATCTCTGAATGCTGCTGTTCACCTTGAGCAAGACACCTAATCCCTAATTGCTCCCAACGAGCTGATTGGAACCTTGCATGGCAGCCTTTCACCGTTGTGTCTGAATGGGTGAATGAGAGGCATCAATTGTAAAGTGCTACAGTAGATGTCAATAAATATGTTCTAAAGTTTGTTTTGCAGTCAAGTGTCATTTTATTTCATATTTTTAAATGACCTATTGATGTTCACTCTGATGCGGTCGGCACGCGCGCACCACCTAGGTACAACAAAACCCTTTCCCCCCGCTGCTGAAAAAAATCCTGAAGGAAACACTGTTAGGTCCAGCCATATACTAGGTTTTAACCTGGTCTTGTTCCTATGTATGCTCTATGAGTGCAATGCCGTTTTTTTTTGTCTTTAGTTTGCACAGAACACTAATGCAGTAGTTAACAGAGTGGTATACAATTAAAACCAATTTTTCAGAATTTATCATTTAACCTCCCTAACATGATCTGGAGAAAGAAGCTGTGTGTTCACCTGCCAATACATTATTTAGATTGTTGGCACACTTGTTAATCAATTAATGAAACAGTGATCAATTTAAACAATGTTTTAAAGGGATGTAACCCTAGTGTGGTGTCAAAATTGTAACACCGTGAAAAGCCTACATTAATGATTCAGTCATGTCACATCTTTACTCACAAATCTGGGAATTTTACCAGTTCTTTATGTATGTTAATTAGGTGAGTCCAGCAGCACACTGTTTCTTCTAGATTAAGAGAATCTGTTAAATGAATCGAGTGTAAAGATAGGCCAAATGGCCTTCTTTCTACCATCTTTTTGGTAACGTAATAATAATATGTACCACAGCTGAAGAATACAATGGTATGCATTTGACTTTCATTGTTACAACTCCCTCTTTTTTTGTTGAGGCCAAATGCCACAGGTGAATTTGGGGTTTTGGGTTCCATATGTCAATTTTGAGATATTTTGACATTTTACTGCTATTACTACCTTTGTTTCATAAAATGTACAAAATAATAATGAATAATAATTGTAATTTGTTATTTTAAATTATTATTTTCCACCTCTGCTATCTACAGAAAGCACAAAATTATCTTTAACAGCCATTTTCTCGAGATTTTATATTCACCTTATACCAGACAGTTAATCTCAATTTTAAAAATAGGTACAGCCACAAAATCTCACATACAACTTCATAAGAAATATCTGAAAAGTTAAGGTTTTTAAAAAATCATTATATGTGGTATTATATCTGTAAAAAAAGGCAAAAATGCATTTTTGATATGTTTGTATTGGTTTTTGATATTTATGTTAAAAAACTGTAAAATGGTTCTGCAGATTATCAACTATTGAGTTATCACATTAAAACAAGAAAAATAACTCATCCACTCAGTCCAAAATGTGATTGACGTAATGTGCAAATTAACATATATTTAATGATATTGTTCCCAATTTTCTTACCTGATTTATTTGACTTTAAACCAAAAAATCTAATGTCGCAAAATGCAAATAGCTTGTATTTTAGCATACATTCAACTGGCAAAATTTCTTTCTGATAGGACAAAAGGAATTTTTTCCTATTCACTCGTGGTACCTTTCCTTAAATAGGCTAATTTAGGCTGCTTCCAGCGAGTTATTTTGTTTATGATAAATCTGTATTAAGGAACCATGCAAGCAAGGGTGATTTGGAGATGCATGATATTATACCGGTATGAAGAATGGCGGATCCATTTCAAGATTTTATGCCAACTTCTGCTTTCATTTATTTAATGAGCTCAAGCATACCTTGATCTGAAATTTGTGTAAGCACCAGCTACTGCCATAGACTGCAAAGTGTATCTTAAAGTGCTCAAGTGGAGCAAACCATCTTATTTTCTACAGCAGCCACAAAACTAAAATTAAGGTAATTGGTTGGAACAAAAACCAGCAAACAGACCAACTCTCCATGGACTAGAGTTGTGCATCCCTGGACTAGATAATTTGGTTAAATATATTTTCCAATTGTAGCAGTTGCTAACGTTCTAACCTGTTTTTAATCTTTATGTAAATTAAACTACAAATAGAGGGTTCTGTTTTGGCTAGTTCATACAAAGTTAAATTGAAGGGGTCTGGTCTTTGCAATGTAACAGGCAAGGGTATAATTTATGGGTGGGGGGATAGGGGGTCGCAGGCTAATTTATATATAAGCTACTCATCGATAAGGCTGGGTGTTTGTCATGTAAGTTGTAGGTACCACGGATTCTGCAACTTTCCAAATTTTTTTCCATTTCCATAATTTCCACATTTTTAGTGCTTTGCATGATTTTTCAGCAGTTTTGGTTGGTAACTGTCTGTATTTGCATAGGCCTATGCATTTTACATAAGACTCAAACACATTGTACTAAAACAAAATTTCAATAAATAAAAACAGATGGTAGACAAAATCGTGTTTTATTTTAGTAATGCGATTTAAGCTCTAGTTCTAAGAATGTTCTGTTAAATTAAATGCAAAAAAGCATGTTCTTTCTTTTCACGATGGACCGAATTAAGTGAGTAAATGCACCAGATTATCAATGTATTTCACTTGTAGGCTATCCCAAGCAGGTGGCAACTGCCCGTTGATTTATTTGAAACTTCGAGCATTTGTTATTGTCGCTACAGTTGTGCATGTTTTTTAAATCTTTTCCCACTGCTGCGCATGATATCAATTAATTCATGTAATGAATTAATGTTTTTTTAAAACTGTGATTTATGTTTTTTTATTTTTTATTTTTTGTGCTCTGCAACTTCAGCCAATTCTTTCCATGACAAACACAGCAGCCTTACTGTTCAGTAATCTGTAGTATTTTCCCCATAGAATTCACCAGAAATATATATTTTCTATTTAAAAGAACAGTTGTTCTTTTAAAAAAATTCTCCCAAGGGGGCATGCACTCTGACCACCCTAGCCAATTGCCGTTCTCAGGGTCTATGTATTTCAACCCCCCCAATATTCAGACTAAAGTCATGCCCTTGGTCGATACAGAGCTTATAGCTGCACCTGGTGGGCTTATAAACACAATGAAAATACAGCCACAACACTAGACAAATCCTGGTTCAAATTTCATGACAATGCCTTGTTGTTTTCAGAACTATGTCTAGGCAGGTTTACAAAAAGGCAATTTGGCGACTCCAAAAAGACACTTGGCACCCAAATGATATTTATGGGTTTTTATAGGTATAAAATTGTATATATTGTATACTATATACTCATGGAGGAAGTATGCTTAAAAGTAGCATGCTTCATCCCCGCCTGTCACCCTCCCCTCCTTCTCCATCTCCTCCCCCCCTCTCCACTGACCTCTCTTTGCTCTCCTCTTGTAACCTGTGGCAGCAGTAGGTCTTGATAATTGTAGAAAATACATTAGCTATCTAGTTTACTAATCCATTGATTGTGGTCCATTGATTGGGATGGTAGGTATGCCATCCCACCAAATTAGGGCTTGGTGGGGACGGCATGCCACATACCTTTACAGCATTGAGTTTGGCACTCTTCAGGATTGCCTACAGAAATAACCACAATGACCACAGACTCTCAGCCCTTTAAAAAATTAATTTCTGTACCATCTGACCGCATTTCAACAGACAGAATTCACATGACCACACAATAAAGCCCCAAATTTAGCATTTTTCTCCTTCTTTTTCCTGCCTGATTACATTACATCATCACAAATGCTCCAGGCCCACAAAGAATATGTCTCCCAATTGAACATTTAGGTACATCAGCCAATAAAAAACATTGGATACAGACACAAAATGGACACACACACACACACACACACAAGCAAACTTCTAACACATTGCACTGTCTTGCTGAATAATTAAACAATACAACTTTGCGAGATAATAATTTATATTTCTGAAATCCAAATAAAATACACCCACACTTTAGACAGTTCTACTTTTGGCATTTTCAGTGAGTTTAACATAAGCTGCCTTGCTAGCAAGAGGACAGACTGAGTGTATAACGTCAGCACAGATACAGACCTGAAATTAAGATCCAAAATCTGCATTGCTATTCAGTCGGTTAGGTAACGTTACTGGTCGTATAGAAATGGTGCAAGATAATGACTTCTTCATCCCAAGTATATTGATTTTTTTAAAAGTCAAAAATGGTTCACATTCATCACAGCACCTGTAAGGCTAGGCTACTGTAGCTACCCTGCAATGCCACATTTTTAAAATTAATGTTAGCTACCCCTATAGATCTTCTACTGGCATACAAACAATTGTGTACAACGGCCCATTAAAAACACTTCCATTTAAAAAAATTGCACTTTCATTTATTTGTCATTCATGGTAAAGGAAAAATGACTGAATCCATGCCTATGTGTTTCTTTCAGAATGAAGGCAGTGTTTGCATGCATTTACAGTGCCTTTGGAAATTATTCAGACCCCTTCACTTTTTACACATTTTATTGTTACAGTCTTATTCTAAAATTGATTAAATTCATTTTTATTCTCATCAATCTACACACAATACCCCATTATGACAAAGCGAAAACAGGTTTTTAGGAATTTTTGCAAATTTATTAAAAATCAAAAACTGAAATATCACATTTACATAAGTATTCAGACCCTTTGCTATGGCACGCAAAATTGATTGCTATGGCCTGGCCAAACTGAGCAATCAAGGGTAAAGGGCCTTGGTCAGGGAGGTGACCAAGAACCCGATGGCCACTCTGACAAAGGTACAGAGTCCTTCTGTGGAGATGGGAGAACCTTCCAGAAGGACAGCCATCTCTGCAGCACTCCAACAATCAGGCCTTTATGGTAGAGTGGCCAGACAGAAGCCATTCCTCAGTAAAAGGCATATGATTCTCTGGTCTGATTAAACCAAGATTGAACTCTTTAACCACAATGCCAAGCGCCATGTCTGGAGGAAACCAGGCACCGATCTTTACCTGGCCAATACCATCCCTACTGTGAAGCATTGTGGTGGCAGCATCATGCGTCAGCGTCACACGGCGACAAATTGTGTTCTGTTATACCTGTGTTTATTGTGGATATATTATCTTTTGTATGTATGCGTGTTCACTGTTTTATATTTTCAGTTTCTGGACGGCACAATTGAGAGTGATCCCTCACTAGTGTCTAAATGATGAACAGGTGTTTGGAGTTTTCTGATTGGAGGGGCAGGACACTAAATGGTCTATGGAGGATTATTAAGCTGGAGCCATGCCGAACAGAGGGGAGTTTGGGTGCATCGGTTTGGAAGCGAGCTCGGCGAAAGTTGTTTGTTCTGGTTCACGCGAGTGACAAACTACAATAGCACTGTGCTGAGAACTGGTTGCGCATCCTATGTCCATGACAAGGCGAAACGAAGTGGGAAATCGCAAAGAAGGAGAACCTGAGTTGCCGAGAGCTAAGCGACGCCGGTTTCTTGCTGCCCAGTGTGCTGGTTTGTAACATTAGAGGGGCTACGGCGTGGACTGTGAACATTCGCCTCATTTGCTGCAGAGTACTCTTTAAGAAGATTGTGTCTATTTTATTCTACACGTGTGGCCCAGCGGAGGCATCTGAACTCTGTTTCTTTTGGATCCCATTTATTTTAAATGTTGTAAACGGATGTTTGCTAATTAGCATTAATATTTGGGTTGTTTTAGATATTTATCTTACTCACCAGTTTGGGCAGAAGCCCTGGGGGAAACCTCAATACGAAATTGACTGTTTGTCTAAGGGGTGGGGGGTCTGTGGAAATTAACGTGGATCTTGTGGTTGCCTGCTGGTATTGTGTTTTGACTGTTTGGAGTAGCAAGAATGACTGCTGTTATGCCATATGCTACTGTGTGCGAACATTTGTTAACCAGTATCTCGCTTGTTAATTGGACCTTTTTTTTTATACAGGAGGAGTGCACTGTAGAATGTAGGTGCACTCTAGCCTTCAATCTGTTAAATTTTTTTGTGTGTAGGAATTTTGCGGTGTCACTAACTTCTCTTTGGTAGCACTTGTAGCAAGTGGGTGTTCATTCCCATCCCCGTATTTGGTGATTGCCGCCTACATTGATTTTATTTATTTCTTATTGTGTGTGTGTGTGTGTGTTTTATTGTGTAGAGCAGGCTGCCGTAAACGCTTTTTTCCCCTTTGCTCTCTGCCAAATTTTACTGTTTAAAGATTTGTTTCTTTCTTGCCTTCGACATGTTCTACTCAGAGCATAGTTAAAACAGAACAGTCCGCCTGAATTTTATAGACTGTAGGTACTGCCCCCTGGGGAGGAATGTCGATATTTGTGGGGTGTTTTTTTTTCTTTTTTCTTTTAAACATTTGTAATAAACGGTGTGCTTGATTTAATATTCCCATTCTCCTGTGTGGTGGATCTGTCTGGTGTTGGCTCCCCTCCAGTTGTCCAAACCTTCCTATTTGATGGTAGACATTAGGTGTCTGCGGGCAGGGGGTAGCTTGCCCGCTGTCACATCAGAGTGGGGCGACGGTTCACCTCCCAACAGGACAACGACCCTAAGCATACAGCCAAGACAATGCACGAGTGGATTCGGGACAGGGAAGTCTGTGAATGTCCTCAAGTCGCCCAGCCAGAGCCTGGACTTGAACCCGATCAAACATCTCTGAAGAGGCCTGAAAATAGCTGTGCAGCAGCGCTCCCCATCCAACCTGACAGAGCTTGAGCGATTCTGCAGAGAAGAATGGGAGAAATACCCCAAATACGGGTGTGCCAAGCTTGTAGCATCATACCCAAGAAGACTCGAGGCTGTAATCACTGTCAAAGGTGCCTCAACAAAGTACTGAGTACAGGGTCTGAATACTTATTTAATGTGATATTTCAGTACTTTTTTAAATTGCAAAAATTTCTAAACCTGTTTTCACTGTCATTATGGGGTACTATGTGTAGATTGGTGAGAATAAAAATGAATCTAATCCATTTTATAATAAGGCTGTAATGTAACAAAAGAAAAAGTGAAGGGGTCTGAATACTTTCTGAAGGCACTGTATGTGTATGCATGTCTGTTATAGCCTGCATTTATATATGAATTACTATTGCCACTTTACCACTTACTAATAACAAATATAGTACAAAAAGAAATTATGAAAAACACATTTTCAATGCACAAAAATGCCAAGTTACTCACATGTACAAAGCACCATCTATAAGTCATTCATTCAAACTGGAAAAATCTAGGCCTGCCGTTAAAGATATTGATATCAAAATTATGCCAAGTTACAAGAAAAAATATTGGCTTATCTCACACAAATGAAACAATTTGTATTCTAAAGTAATGCTACCCAATGTTTCCTAAATTGTTTCAAGAAACTTAGCATTTTTGTATATTGAAAACGTGTTTTTCATCAAATTGAAGTACACCACCACCACCAACATATCAAAATATTCTCAAAATATATTTTTATTATTCAGTATGTGTACTCCTTATTTACAGTATAAGAGTACTGAATAATAATAAAACAACTTTGAGACTATATTTAGATGCTCAGATATAATGGGATCAAGTCCTTCATTGCCCTCTGCTGTGGACTCAAAGCTGAAACTATCTGTGTACAATTAATGGAGTTCATTGACAGCAAATGGTAAAACCTACATTGTGTTAAGTTTAACCGCACGACTATGGCAGAACTTAAACTCATTTTCAGCAATCTTAATTGATCAAGAGATAAGCTTTGACAAAAACCAGCATACACAATGGGTGTCCCAGGGTTGAGAAATACTTTCCTAAATGACCATGCAGTTCAATCAGATGTGAAAAGCACACCAACAGATGCATCTCTTCATGTTGAGGTAATTGTGTAAATACATATGCTGAAGTGAAAAAAACTATGCCTGCATTTCCCCTAAATTCACCATCAAATAAAAGCTGACCTTGTATGTCAAGCATCATTCTTAAATTGCTGACCCCTGTGAAATTGTGGTTCAAACAGAGTTGGTATGGTTTCTGTCATGGTTCACTGTGGCTTTTTGTGCAGAGCTCACCAAGAGATATACATGAAAGTCATTTTTTGTGAAGCATCATAGAGAAGATTTTTATATATCATTAAGCATTTAATGAAAAGCAAAGCTTACTACTCCTGCAACGGGTCACATGGAAAACAGACAAAGAACAAAAATGTACACAATAAATAGTCGCTATATATTCTCATAGAGTTCCTCAGCTGTTAGCTGCTTCCCTCTCGCCTGTCGGCATTTCTTCTGGCGTGTGCAATGTTGTTTTGCCTGAGTTGGAACAACTACAGAAAAGAAAGAGAATCATTATGAAAGAAGTACAATAATTCTACATATGGCAAAATATCCTATTTGTACATTGAAGGGTCAAGATAAGCATGTTGGCCACTTTCTGAGGCCTCACCATGTTAGCTAATGATGATGGACATGGACATTTCTTTGAACATGCTTAAGAACAGAGTTCACATGTCTGATGTGAGGTTACTCTGTTAAGTTAACTGAAGATGTGAGAATGATGCTTAATGAATGTCGAAGTATGTGGAACTATACACCTTATGTATTAGGAGATGGACAAATTTGAACAAATCAGCATTTGGCTACAGAGAGAGACCCTTTGAACAGAACTTTTGAGTTCAATTTCAAATGATACAGGAATCATACAATGTCCATGCTACTCAGTGCATACATGGAATGCAGTGGAATTCTATGAGGAATTTACAGGTGGCTAGGGGACGCAAACTGCCTCCTCACCTTCTGAACCAACAATCAACCCAGGAAGCTAGAATTACAACCTAGCTGGCAAGCTAGCTGTGTTAAAATCAGAATAATAAGGGAAAATATGGATTTCCTGAATGAAATAGGGTGGGTTAAGAGAGCTAAGGCTATGCATGTGCAAATATGTGTTGGAACTTGGCTCTACTGGGACAAAATGTTATCTGTGAGTTCAATCAACACTGTTAGAGTTGAATGAACACTGCACATTCTAATGCACAACTGTAAATTATATTCAAAACAGAGGCTAATTCTATAAACAGTCAAACTATAACAAGACTAGCTACTCTCTATGCAGTCATTCATGGACATCAAGCTGACACTGTTGCAAGTATGACATTGTAACTGTTGGCTTGCTTGCTCTAAAAAAATTCCAGCGGGATAATGCACCATGTCACAAAGCATGCAACATCTCAAGCTGGTTCCATGAACATAACAGTGACTTCAGCTTACTGGCCTGCACAGTCCCCAGATCCCAATTTAATAGGGCAGCTTTGGGATGGGGTGGAATGGCACATTTGCAGCATGAATGTGTTGTTGAAAAATCTGCAGGCCATGTCTGATGCTATTGGGTCATCATGGGCCAAAATCCTTAAGGAATGTTTCCAACACTTTGTTGAATCCATGCCGCAAAGAATTCAGGCTGTTCTGAAGGCAAAAATGTCTTATCAGATAGATATAACTAATAAAGTGCCACTGAGAGTATAACGTCAGTGCTCCCCATACTTATGAATGTAGTGAACACTTGAAGTTCCTGTAATCTCAGGGTACCAGCCTCAAACCCATGAGGTGAGTTCAGACTTTACCTTGACTCCTATGTGGCTGTTACAGTGACAGGGGGCAAATATTAATACACTGGATGTTCTCCAAATGTGATGTTTTCCACACTATGTGAATAGTAATTGCATTCCCTCAGGGTTTTTAGCTCCAGAAAAGAACAGATGTTAGTCTGGCATAACTAGTCTTGTTAAATGGTAGCAGAAATCAGGAGTTCCTAATGATTGGTGTTATTAACAACACCACCAGATTGCATGTGCTTTTGGAAATTGACTTACACTGGAAAAGTAATAAACCTGCCTGGTAGAGGACACAAGTGCAACTTGTCCCCATTCAGTGAGCTAGATGATTTGGGAATCCACGGCCCACATAAAAAAGCTGCATATTGGGGAAAGAAGTCTCCAGATCTACCATCAGATGCCACATCCATGCCAATAGGCTATTTGGAAGTACCAATGACCAATCAACAAAAATAACCATCTGAAGTTTGCTAAATGACACTGCGGATGTTTGACTGAAAGCAGATGTTATGGTCACAAGTAAATTTAAGCTTATTTTGCCAAGCATGACAGCAGTGGGTTTAGTGTTTGAAGAAAGGTGCTTATATTGAAAGGAACATTATACCTATGGTGAAATAGTTGTGGATTTTGATAATATTGGAAATTTTTTGCATATACTGGTCCTGGGGTTCTAGTTAAAGTCAATGGAATCATAAACTCCAGAAAGTACCAATACATTTTGGCCAAATAAAAAGAGGCAGGAGGGAAACTTGACCATAAATGGATCTTTCAGCAAGAGAGTGATCCTAAGCAAGTCTTAAAACCACAAAATCCCTGACCACAATTGCTGCCATGGCAAAATATGAGTCTCCAGAGTTGAACCCAGTCAAAGGTATAAGCATTGGCAAGCAGTCTCCAAGTGCAGACCAGAGGATCTGAAGGGTGTTTGTGGATGAATTTAAAATACTGTCTTTTCTCTTGTGGAGAATTACAAAGAAGACTTCTTTCAAGGGTATTTCTTTATGTCTAGTGCTTTATGTTAGTTTGCGAGCTGCCCAACATATAGTTTGGGCATGCTGTCAAATATGTAACCACCCATGTACAATCAGTTCCCTTAGAGAAATATTTATTGTTGTTCTTTATCTCTTTGCAAAAGCTGTAAGCTTCTCTGTCTGTCTAGAAGGTATAAAACTTGGTATAAAAGGTATAAAAGCTGAGTAAACTGCCGATCTTCAGAGAACTACACAGAACCTCAGACTCTGTGTTTCTCTCCATGATATCATGTATTAAAGCTTCTCGACCTTGATTGAAGTCTCCGTGTGGAACTGAGTTATTCCTCGACAGTGTTGAGTGATTCTCTATGGAGGAATTGTCATAGCTCCCCTCCTATATTTTCACCAATCTCAAAGACATTATAGAAGATGACTCCATAGATTTATCCTTGTGCAGGAAGGATGCACAATTATGTCATTCTGGTTCATCCATTCGAATGAGGATATTTTTCACATGTTTAAGAATTAAAATATAGTTCTGTACTTGTATTGATTATTTTGGAGTGTTGCTTGTCCATGTTTATCAAGGGTGAGAGGGCACTGCATATGTACGACAAATCAATTTGGTATCAAGTGCGATGGACATACATTAGTGCTGAAAATGTTTGACTCTGAAAAGCCATTTTGAAATAAGTTCCATTGAGTCTGGGTCCTTGTCCAATTCCTGTGCACTCGTGTCGTATTTTATCGATTCTGCCAAGCCCCCTCTACAGGAATTCTTAGTGATGTGACATGCTATTGCCAATCTCTGAACACTAGGTGGAAGCAATGCATAATTTTAAGGAACACAGTAGACAACTGACATACTGTAGGTTTCTACAAAGAATTACAATTATATGCCAGAGCACTTCAGATTTCCCCCATTTCACTAGTAATGTCAGAAACAAGTACTGAGTTGGCTGGAGTAAATTAATTTAAACCACTCTGTTGTTTGCAGTGGCTGCATAGTTCATTATTTTTAGCATCGACCTGGCCATAGTGTTTCTATAATAACATTTGAATGATTATTCGTATATTTGTACTGTAAACAGCAAGGCTTCAAATGGTTATTCTTATTACATACTGTATATAGTATATGGTGCAGTATTGGTGGAATGCGGTCTCTTTAGTTTTTATTTATTTGTTTGTTGACACAAGTCATCTCCTGATTTGTGAAGGTCAAAAACCGTTTGTCTTGTTTTTGACAGTCTTTTGGTTAATGGTTTCATTTCAAATCATATGTGCTGAAGTCCTGAGCCAAAACAACAAAAATTGTGTCACTGCCAAAATATTATGGACTGAACGGTAGTTCCCAAAGATTGAGATGAACATAAAAGTACCATGTTAATGCAAATTTTATTTGATTGTATTTTATAAAATAAAGTCATTATTGGGGGTGTGAATAATTGGAATACATTAGTATATTAAATAAGATTAGTATATTAAATTCAAGATTACAAATACTTACTTTACAAAAGTACAGTTTGCATTTCTGACAGCAATAGTGCTTCAGTGTGTGATTCATGTGATTTTTTACTTTCTTGCATTTTCATTTTTGTGAACAGATTTCAACTGTGGAAATGTTTTTGAATTTACTGTATTAGAAAACAATAGGTAATTTACTGACAGCTGTGATTGTATCAGAATAAGCGCTGTATTGTAGTTCTAACCATAGTATTTCTAAAAAATAAATTTAAACTGTATTTGCAATGCCAATAATAAAACAATAACAATTATTACATACAGACCACATTTATTAAAATAGGGTTAAGACTGTGGTATATCCGTGTATCTGTGCCAAACAAGAAATTATTTTGGTGTAAATAAATGGAGCTACTTAGCTCCAGGGGATACATCATAATCTGTTTTAACCCAATTTTAATAACTATGAAACAGACAGTACAGCAGAGGTCCTCAATCTTTTCCAGAAAGGGCCGGTGTGCGTGCAGGCTTTTGTTCCAACCAAGCAGTAACACACCTGATTCCACTAATCAACCACAAGAATCTCTGCTAAGGATTTTGATTAGTGGAATCAGGTGTGTAACCGCTTGGTTGGAATGAAAGCCTGCATCCACACTGGCCCTTTCTGGATAAGATTGAGGACCCCTGCAGTACAGGAATAAAATTACAAGTAATTCTTATCCATAAGATTCTGCTCAGGCAAACAACTGAAAGAATGTTTTATTGCAAATCTATTAGAATGAAAATGATGACAAGGTTACTCTACTTACCATGTTGAGTCTGAGACTGCTTTTTGAGTTCTCGGCTGTTAATGTACAAATGAAAGCTGACACAGAGACAGATACACACACACACGGACACACATGCCATACACCACATATTCCCATGCCACCGACCCACACACACACACACACACACACACACAATTAGAATATTACATCTCCAAATCACTAAATGACCAGTACAAGAAAAAGGTTTTCATTCATATTTCATAAAGTATTACTCTTGCGGTACGATTACAGTCATTTAAATGTCCAAAAGTAGTACAATAATGCCTTCACCCCATAGCACCTCTCACTCTTGAATATTAAATGAAAACTATCAAATGAAAATATAAAATGAAAGATGTCACTTGGAACTGAAAAAGCAAAGCAATAAATCTAACTGTAAATGTGAGGCACTGGCATGATGTTGAATTATTTGTAAAACCTGAATGTGCAAACCTTCTCTTTCTCTTGAAATTTCCATTTCCACTTCTGTTGGGGTTTTCATCACCTTTGAAAAAGTAGGCTGTGAAGAATGACTTTAAGTGAACATGTACAAAATGGTAAAACTGGTAATGGTAAAACACCCTAATAACACAGCATATGTCAAATAAAATACTAACATAAATTGTACATAACACCAGTATGCAAGAGAAACTCAAAAAGCATTTGGATGATTATATACCAAGCATTTAATATAAGCAAATTTGTATTGACTTGGTTGGACATTCTGAGCATGCCCCATTTACATTTTATGCTTTTATTTTCAAAGCATTTACTGAATCATTCATTAAAGCTTTTAAATTAATTTCACACTCTGATTAGACATACATGTTAAATGATACATGTTGATTTATTCACCATGCTCAGTAAATGACCAATGGGCTTTTTAAATTCTTACAAAGTTGATTTTTCATTCAGTCTCAGTCCGAACATAACTTAAGAGCAGTAGTTGCTAAACATTGTTGCAAGTCTTTTGCAAGGCACAATCTGATGTTGGTTGACTGGAAGTACTCCTGATGTGTTCATTTTTATACAGTGGATTTGTTCCAAGGAGACGTGAGAATTGTAAAAGCCCTATTCGCCCAATGGAACCGATGATTGTAAATAGCATATCAGAGCAGAAACTGTCAACTGTGCTATATTTATTTAACACGTCTTTTAACAGGATGCAAAATAGATACATTTGTTCCCACTCTTGTTTACTTTTTCTCAGTTCTGAATAGTCAACCAGGTTATCAAAATTCTCTTCATAACAGTATATAATTGGTTTCATACCAGTGACTGAATCCATTAGTATTAATCAGCATAATAATTATTATACAATCTGTTCTTGTATTTGAATTTGAAGATGTAGAATCAGAGGTAACAGTCCTTACTGACTGAGTCAGATAACTCTGTTAAATGAAAAAGGTTTCTATATAACCTCATGACATTCTGTTAACTTTAAAAATCTGAAAACACTGAAAGTTTGAAACCACATTGCACGGTAATTGTACAAAAAATGTTTACGCTCTGAAAGTCTTCTGTGCACAGTGACTTGTTATAAAATAAGCAGTAGGAAGCAAACCAAGGGATCACTAACCTCGTTTTACTTTAAGCTTCTTCCGAGCTTCAGCAATGTCCTCCCTGCTCACTTGAAACAGCTTCCTATATAAAATAAAGCAGCCACATGTGTTTAGAATTGCAACATTTTATTCTGCTATGAAACACTCAGCTCATGTGATAAAAAGTTCTCACTAAGAAGCCCTAGTCGTTTTAACACAACATACAGTAACGTAATGAAGAGAACAGGCCATTCAGCCCAAAAATATCCATCCAACTAAGCACACATTTTGCACCACTGTGTATTACCCTTATTGAACACACTGTACAAGAAACTACATTAATTCTGACCTGGCATTCCTCTTTGACTCTTACTGCACACCTAGCAGTTTTAAGGTCTTAACACACACATAAAACTCAAGATATCTGCACACCATAGTCACTCACCTATACACTATTGTCGTAGCAAGATACACAAATGCGTTTAAGCAGGCACATCCTAAGCCTAAGGCACATCCGCGTCAACCAAGATAGCAAGCAATCCATCCAGAGCCACACTACTGGCAGAAATCAGTCTCCTTCTTCTATGTAAAACTGTTAGCACAGTGGAAAGGTTAAAACACAATTTTGGAGTCAGGTATCATTAAATGAATCCCGATCCAGTAGCACCGGGTAAGACTACATGTGCTCCTTCGCCACTCAGATACCTCCACTGTTTGCTGAATCTGAGCGGTTTCTTCCAGTATTGTATAAGATAACTTCCTTTGATTTATACTCAATACTTTTGTATATATATCCCAGCATCCTGTCTGTCTTTTTTTACTGCTACAGTACAGTGCCTAAACCAGAAAAGTTCTGATCAACTGTTACTCCCAAGTCTTTTCAGATTGAGCACATTCTGATTTTGTTCCTTCGATAAAGTAGTCCTGTCTTATGTTTTTATTTCCCACATGTAAAAGTACATTACATTTAGCTATATTTCATTTTATTTGCCAGGTTTCCACCCAGTGCTGGATTCTGTATAAATCTTCTTGGAGTACTTTAGTAGATTCCAAACCGTTAGCTTAAGCTCCCAATCAAAGTCCCTAAGGTAATTTATATAAATAAAACAGCAGTGGTCCCAGCACAGATCCTTGTGGGACTCCACTTCCCACAGTACCCTAATCAGATAAGATCCCTCAAACTACTACTCTTTGTGTTCTGCCCTCTAGCCAGTTTCGAACCCATGCTGAAATACCTCCTGTAATTCCTACTTCATTTTGTCTCATGTGGTACCTTATCAAATTCTTTTTGGAAAATGTAACTATATAATATCATAAGCCTTGCTACAATCAAAACACTTTGTAGCTTCCTCAAAGAACGGGAAAAGATTTCTCAGGCATGACCTCCCCTTGTCGTTATTTTCAAGAAATAATAGACCTAGCTGACATTGTTTTCTGGAACAAAACATAAGCGGATTAAACTGTATCGTTGATTTACTGTCTCTGTCTACTGAACATAGATTTCATCATTGCTATGTAAGTAGGCTATTATTCTCAAAATACTTTGGTTATATACGTTATTTTTGAAATTGAGTGTCTTTAAATAGGTTAGTGGTATTATATAATGTGGATATTTCACACTGTAATGTAAGCATTAGTTAGTAGTGTAATAGCTTTTGTGAAGCATGCAACAGTGATGACCTGAGAGCTGGAACATTGCTAAAACGTGGTGGACGTTGAAAATTGTTTTCATGTGGTCCCATCCCCATACAAAAAAACATACCGGAGAGTTTTAGTGTTGTCTTTGTTAACATAACGTTTGTTTACGCCAAACCGGAATTTGTGCACATATTCCGGGCAAGGCAGCATCGGACTTTTGAATATTGTGGATATTTTTTTAAATTTTATTTTATGTTATCGCTAAAAGACGAGATGCGAGTTGCATCCTAGGATGGGCCTAGGCAAGAAGTGGGTGGGCCTAGGCCCAGCCAGGCCCACCCGTAGGTACGCCCCTGTATAAGAGGTATCTCCTGAATCATCTAATTGTAACATTTTATAAATATTGGATATGTGCTTTCTTTCCATCAAATTATTTTCTATCATGTTAATAAAGTACCGTTCCATGCCTGTTGGAGGTCACTTAATTGCTTCCCACTCTCTGTGCATAATGCCTTATTTGAAAGTATCTAAACAGGTCTTTCGAAGGCAACCCAAAACATTGCTGTAGCTGAGCAAAAGATTTCAAATGATTATTCCATTAATTGCCCATTAATTGATTAATGGTAACCAGGCCAGAGTCCACCCACCTTTTAAAGCCACCATCACACAAAGATGGACGAAAATATGTATTATCTGCTATTGGCATGGCCCTTGATGTTGAACTTGGTCCTCCCCCACTTTCCCTTACATTTTCCCACACATTCAGTGTATTTTGTATCCGAATGTTTCCAATCTTCATTTTTTTCCAATGTGCTTTACCCAAGAATATTATTAATCGGAGAGGGGTCTCTGGAATTGAATTTTGTTCAATCTGTACCCATCCTGTATCCAAGTCATTTTTAATCCAGTGCATCAATATCCATAGTTGGGCTGCCCAATAGTAGTTTTTAAGATTTGGCAGGCCAAGACAACCCTTGTGTTTTGGTAAAAGGAGTGTTTTGAGCCTAACTCTGGGTCTTTTCTTCTGCCAGATATATTTCGATAAGAGTTTATCTAACATCTTGAAGGTAGTAGCAGGTACTGGTATGGGCAAAGAGTGAAAAAGAAAAAGAAATCTGGGTAGCACATTCATTCGAATTGATCCTATTCTTCCCAATAAAGGGAGAGGTAATATTTCCCATCTAACCATGTCTGATCTGATTTGTAAAATCAGCTTCTCGTAATTTGCTTGATATAACTGATTCATCCTGGGAGTCAGAATAATTCCTAAATACCTAAATCCCTCTTTAGCCCAATGGAAGGGTGCTATACTGTTCAAATGAGGTGGCCAAATTCCCACTATCATCATAGCTTCTGATTTAGTCTCATTTATCTTATAGCCCGACAACTCTCCATAATTTCTTAAACCATTCTTTATGATTGGAATTGAGTCAAAGGGGTTTGTGATGTAACATAAGATGTCATCTGCGAATAACAAAATCTTGTGTGTAATACCCTTTTGGTCATCTATTCCCTGTATCTGAGGGTTTGATCTAATCATCTCCGTTAGCAGCTCTATGTTAATTGCAAATAGTGATGGAGACAAAACGTCCCTTTGACGTGTCCCTCTCTGTATCCAAAAGAACTGAGAGCAGTGGCCATTGACTCTGACTCTAGATTTAGGATTTTTATATATAATTTTTATCCAATCAATAAATATGTTGTTAAATCCCATACATTTCAATGTTAGTTCCAGATACAGCCAATCAGCTGTGTCAAATGCTTTCTCGGCATCTAGGCTGAGAAGCATTGACGGTTCCTTTCTGGATCCAGCCACTGATTGCAGATTTAAAGTTCTTCTAATGTTGTTTGTACCCTGGCGTCCAGGAATAAATCCTGTCTGATCTGGATGAATGAGAGTCGCAATATATTTCTGTATTCTTTTATTAAGTATAGACGTCAATATTTTAAAGTCGTTACAGAGGAGACTTATAGGCCTATAGGCACTGCATCGCATGGGGTCTCTACCACCTTCAATTATTGATAAGTGAGTTTCTTGAATAAATGCTATGGAACATTGCATTTTCTTTAATTGTCCATTCCACATTTTCTTAATTGGATTATTAAGACCCTTTATATTATAACTAATACAGTTTAAGCTTGTCATATTGTCACTGTTGATATATTGGTCCTAGTTTGTGTAAGTCTTATATAAAACATAGATCTATCTTCCATAATATATGAGCTTGGAACATTTGTCAAGGAATATAAAACACATAACAAAACAAACCTGAACAGTTCCCTATTCACTTGTAAGGGCGAACATAGAGCTTCCAACTCTCCAGCAGGCTGTCTAACATAAATTACCATTGCAACCTGTTCCCGGTGTTTTATGGGCAGAGAGGTGTAGCTGTCACTCTCAGGGAGCACAGTTAACCACGAAAGTATCATCACCTTTTGGGAAAGCCTTTGCCTTAAAACACAGGCTATGTGTGATCCACCTATGGCCTAGACTCTGATCACAAAACCCACTGCATATACAATCAAATAGATTCAAAATATTTCAATTTACCAACAACTCAATATGTTACTCAAAACAGCGCATAATCAGCAGCGTAACAATTATTTCTCATGTTCAACATGCTGTAAACATTAAGTGAGTCTGTACCTAACTGGTTTACTCATCTTCATCATTCATGAGTGCACTCAAATCCATGCCGGATAGTGACATCATGGTTTTTTTCTTTCGCTGGTCACGCCCGCTTCCTTGAATTCGCCATCTATCTCTTGTCAGTTCTCTCTGTAGTCTCTCTCTCTCTTCGATTTGGACATTAATTCCCAGTTCTTTTAGTGTGGGAATTGCATCCACCAGGGTTTCAAACACTATCTCTCCTGAATCCGTAGTCATCCTGAGTTGTGCTGGGTAGGGACACTTGGCACGTATCCCCTTTCCCCCAACCTGACGTACCTATCCCCTCTTCTTTTGCAGGTCTGGGGAGTAGTCATGGTCAAAGTAGATCTGTTTCCTCTGAAATGTGACTTGTTGTCCCCATGCAAGCTGCAACACATGTTCTTTGACACTGAAGTCCAGAAAGCGCACAATGATAGAGCGTGGGGGGGGGGGGCGCTCTTTCTATCTTAATATCCAGTTCAGGTCATACTTTTTCTATCAAAAGCTCCTTCACAAACTCTTTAGTATCCTTAGCCTCACTACCTTCAGACACTTGCTAAATCCGGATATTGTTGCGCCTGAGTCTGTTTTGCAAATCCTTGCATCTTGCTGTTATCTCTGCATCTCTTTTTACAAGGTATCGGAGCGCCCTCTCATGTCTCAGACCTCTGTCATCAATTTTGCTTATTTCTGACTCAATTTCCTTAATTCTTCTTTCTGCTTTCTCAATCCATTCCTTTACCTGGGACATGGACTTTTCAAGTTTGTTCACTGATGACTGAGTGGCATTATGAGCTTCTTGATTCTCTTTCCTTAGATCTTTTAACTCTTTTAGAATCGCGGAATGCTCTCTCTCGGCTTCCTTGTTGGAGTGGGTAGAGCTAGCTTGATTAGTCTGAGCCGCTAGCGTGGATTCTTTCTTATCTCTTCCAGAATCGGCTTTAGATGCATTTTTACCGGCTCTTCCCAACGAACTCAACTTTAGACTTCTTACAGTCACCCTCTCGTTAAGCGCTGCTGAATAGTTCTGTAGTTGTTGGAAAATTGTTTCAAGGGTTCTGCAGAGCAGGAGACTCAAGCTGCTACCTCGTACATCACACAACCGGAAGTCATTCAAAATGATTTTATTTGTGTTCTCACTATTATAGGTAGCCTTGACAGCTTCCATCTGGACAGTCTGCACCTCTCAACTTTTTTCACTCCCTAACCTCCTGCCTTCCAAGTCCTTAGTTT
Source organism: Anguilla anguilla (assembly GCF_013347855.1). Classification (NCBI taxonomy): domain Eukaryota; kingdom Metazoa; phylum Chordata; class Actinopteri; order Anguilliformes; family Anguillidae; genus Anguilla; species Anguilla anguilla. The sequence continues at coordinate 35,365,320 of NC_049207.1, forward strand.
AAATAATCCTGTGCTACCCTAAGCATACACTAGCCCAGTGCAGCAGTACCCCTCCGATTCAGGTGCAGCTCATCATGCTTGTACAGATCACCTCTGTCACAAAAGGAGTCCTAGTGCCTCAGAAACCTGTACCCCTCCTTCCTACAACAGGATTATAGCCAGATTAAACCTCCACATAAAGCTTTGCTTCCCTCTGCTTGCATGTGGTACCAGTAGAATTCCAGAGAATACTACCGAGAATACTACTTCTGCTCCTAATCTTTTCCGCTAACTCCACAAATTTGGCCTGCAGAACCTCAAACCTATCCTTACCTATGTCATTTGCTCCAACATGGACCATGACCACTGGATCCCTCCCCGCTCTGGCCAGGAGCTTGTCCACATGCTCTAGGAGATCTCTTACCAGGGCACCAAGCAGCCATACCACCACGCACTCTGCTCCTGCCGACTGTTAGTACTTGGATGGGAGACCACCAGGGAATACTGAGTTGCTGCTGGAAATGGTGTTGGTGGGCCAGCAGGGGGCAATCTTCCCTCTGGTCAAATAAACCCCAATGCCCCAATGCAGGGACACTGTACTGTAGGAGATGCCATATTCGGATGAGATGTTAAACCGAGGTCCTGACTCACTGTGGTCATTAAAGATCCCATGACACTTATCACAAAGAGTAGGGGGTTCCCTGGTGTCCTGGCTAAAATCCCAGATCTGGCTCTTGCAAAAAAAAACTTGCCATCTAATCATCCCCTAATTTAATTGGCTAAAAAATGTTCTCTCCCTCCAGTGGATCTGCTCAGTAGCCAACAATAGAGGATTGTGGTTGTACTGGGCAGCTCCCAGGTGTGAATGCATATGAGTGTGAAGTAAGGCGTTGCTGCAAAATAGCATCCGGGCTCAGCGAACCTACCCTGGGTAAATAAAGGTTAAAAAAATAAAATAATTTATGACACTCCCTTGTCATGTGAACTACCTATGATGTCTACATTCCTAACAATTGAGTCCTCTACTATCACCAACACCCTTTTCCTGGAGGATATGGCCATCTGGGTGTGCTGAGGTTCATCAGACCTCCCACTCCCAGGGTCAAGGGCCAGGTCCAATTCCTGCAATGGCAGGATTTTAATTGACTGATTGATTTATTGCTGATTTTATTTTGGGGTTAAAATATGTACAGCCCAGAGGATAGCTTGTTTGTTGTTGACGTGTTCAACACTTGTTTCCAGCATGGTCCTTGATAGAATATTAAAAATACCACAACCCCAACACCACAACCTCTAGAGATGCCATCCATGTGTGGTGTTCATGCCCTTTTCTGTGCTAGTGCAGTAGGGTGTACTGTCACCCAACTCTCTCTCCCTGCCAGCTCTGGAGTCTGCTCTGCACACCAGTCCTTTAAAGGATCTTGCTCTCAAGGTGCTCAATAAGCTATCAATGGTGGCAGACAAACTCACCCTGTTCAAATTACTTTCCAGAAGTATAAACATCCTGAAACCCTCAAAGCATTGGCCACATTGTAACCCCCTAGCTATCTCCCTATCTTTCCCTAAGTCTAGATACAGTAAGTTACTGCTGAAATGGAGACACCAAGAACACTTAAAAATGCACAAGGTAGCTCTGAACAGTTAGAAGCAGAAACCAGGGAGGAAAAACAAGGCACTTTAAACTATCTAATATTAATCATCTAATTAGCAAGAAGGATTTAACATGAAAAGGTTTGGAATCAAACAGGTTATAATCAATTAATGTTAACTTAGCTAGCTTTTAGTAAATGGCAGTAACATTAACTGAAAAAAATAACCCTTGTACAAAGTAATGTTTTATTTATATCTCAGGACAAAATATAGCCAAAATGTATCAGAATCAGATTATAATAAACTACAGTTAACTTTAGCAACGGAAGAAGACTATCTAACAAGTTAGTATTGCTCCTGAGAGGGAAAAACCACAAAAAAACCCTCATATCACCAAGTAGGTGGCCAAAATATCTAACTGGCTAGTTTGCTAGCCAATGAAGGAAATGGAGAATAAAGTGGAAAATTCCACCTCTGGCCTTGTCTTTAGGAGCAAAACGCCCTTACCTTATAATATGGGTTTTAAAAACTTATAAAACTTAAATAATAATATCAAATACACACTCGAAAGCACAATAAAATCCATCAACAAACTTTTTAAAACTCCTTCCATACTATCTTTCTACCACCAAACAGGACGTGGACGTCAGGCACAAGCAATTTACCGAAAGCAATCAGCAGTCCAGAGTTAGATTTCTAGTTTTGATAGCACTTCTCTACCATAAAATATCAGTAATCACAACAGTTTTCTAAAATCAGCACTTTAAAAAAGCTTTCTTGATTTAGCAGTTCATAGCCATAGTGATGTTATTTTGGGTGACCCTTGTTGTTTCAAGTCTGTGTACCGTACCATAAACAGTTAGATAGAAATTAAGCTAAAAAACAAAAACTTCTAAAAATCTTACTTAGGTTAAGATATTGACATTACTTCCTTATAAAAAACACACCAGCAAGAGTGTCAGCTAAAATGTTTAGCCCAAGCTGGTGCAAATACACCACAAATATTCCTTTCAGAGCCAAAGAGACATCATGACCTGTAAGCCCTTTTTCGGTGACAGTGTGCAAATTCTTTTTTTAAACAGCTGTGTTAGACCGATTCTGTGGTGTTTCCACTGTGGAACATTTGCTTCTTCCACCCACACATTTTCAGACTTCCTTTGGGGCTTCCTCATACAGGCTCCCCCAGACACAATGATCAGCACTGCCAGCTATACCTATTCTCACAAAACTAGTTGAATTGCACAGAACTGAATGGCATCAGTCATAATTTTACACTGAATTGTATGATAGCCAGTATTTTGGCTGTGTTCTTTGTAACTTTTATTGTTAAATATAATTTGACATATTTTGCTAACTGAGCACTATTGTGGCAGTGAGATTTATTTTTGATGTACCTGTAATCATAGGTTTGGCCTATTTGGAAGACAAATTAAGCCTATATCATATTCACTTGGAATTTTTACATCAGCTTGGAATTGCTGGTAACAAAATTCCATCTGCACAGACAAAACACAGAATACAAAATCTCATCTACACAGACAAAACATGGAATACAAAACAAAATGGGACTCAGAAAGCATTAAGCATACCTAAGATCATCAGAACCTGTCTCGCTCTCTGTCATATTGACTTTGTTCTTCTTTTGTTCAGCATCTTTTATGTCCTTGTTTTCTTCTTCCTCAGTTTGGCTATGTGGCCTATTAGAGGACAACAATTTGAACTTTTGATGGACTCCCCATTACAGAAACATATATATTAGACCTATGTCACAATACATGAAAAAATGTAATGTAATGAAAACATATACAGTACTTTCGAACATTGTTATACTGTGAAACTTCAACATATCCATATAAATTATAGATACTTTTATTCATGGCAAATATTGGAAAATACAGTTTACAATGTTACCTATGTAATTTTACACCTATATTGTGCAATATATTGTCCAAATTTACACATATATTGTGCAATATACAGTTTAGGCCAAACATTTACATACACCTAGGCTAAAGGCATTCAAACTCAATTTTTCACAACACATTTCATGTAATCATGCATTCCCAGTGTTAAGTCACCAGGTGACACCATCAGAAGGGGGTGACACCGAAATGACCAGTGCAGTGCAGTGTTTTGTGTAGTGACGAGTTGAAACAGCTAATTTCTCCGATGCAGTTTACTGCCGGTTGATTAAATTTGTGGTATTAATGTGACGAGAAGCGCTTTGTCATTTGAATGCATAACACGCAATTCTTGCGCCCACACCGGCCAGCACCCCCCCGCCCGTCGACAACATCGGGTGACACCAATGGTAGACCGCACGGGGTGTCACCAACCCTAGTGACGCCACTGGTTTTCACCCAGTGAAATTCTGGTGAATTAAAATTGAAATAAATCTGTCTCTAATTGATTGTTTTAAAATTACCTCTGATGTGAACAAAGCAGATGCCCTAATTGACGTGCCAAAAGAAATCTATGGTAACATGAAATGTTCAGAGTTGTGAAAAACTGAGTTTGAATATCTTTAGCCTAAGTGTATGTAAACTTTTGGCCTCAACTGTAGGTGTTAGTAGCCAGTATATTAGGTACACCTATGTAGCACTGGATAGCAACCCCATTTGCCTCCAAAACAGCCCGAATTCTTCACAGCATGGATTTAGCAAGGTGCTGGAAACATCTTAGGGATTTTGGTCAATGCTGACCTAATAGCATCATGCACTTGGAATCTTGGAAGCGCAGCACCACTCTTAGAATAGAATAGAAAATGCGTGCACACATAACTATGAGCATCAGTAAGCAAACTGTCCCTCATTCATCCACATTAGACATTATACAATGAAAAAACATCTATTCAGACTACATTTTCTTGTGGGAAAAAATGCTGGCTTCGTATTTTGACTGTATTGTTACCACTGACTTACACTGAAACGGGTGGGTGGAACACCTATACTGAAGCCAAAAACAATGGTGCTAGTGAGCAATGTCTCTCAACAAGACAAGGAAGTGAGCTACATTTTTGGGTGCTGGGTCTGACTCGATAAAGTGGAAATTTTTAAGACCAATGAAGCCAACAGTAACAATATCATACTTGCAACAGTGTCACCTTGATGTCCATGAATGACTGCATAGAGAGTAGTTGGTCTTGTTATAGCTTGACTATGTTTATAGTTTTAGCCTCTGTTTTGAACATAATTCAATAGTTGTTCTGTAAAATGTCCAGTGTTAATTAAACTCTAACAGTATTAATTCAAACCTCACAGATAACATTTGGTCTGAATGAATCCAAGTGTGGCGGAGTGGGGAATTAGGAAGACCAGACGCGACAGAACAAGTTTCAAAAAGCTATTCCCCACAAAGAGAATAACCACCAAGTCTCTAAGAGAGACACAGGGATATAGGAGGGGAAAAAAAAGAAAAGAAAAGGGCTTCACTCCACGGGAGACTATCCCAAATAAATAAGGCAATCCGCTAAACCGGAAAATGCCGAACTGAGGAGAAGGAGTAAATGAAAGCCTATAGAAAACAAACAGAAAGCAAATGCACCCGAAGGTGAACTAAGCGACAGTTCCACTCACAAGAACTGAAACTAAGAGACCTCGAGACAGCTAACATAGAGCTAGGGCGAAACTACACCCGCAATTCTCTCTCTCAAATAATACCTCCTGAGACCAACCCGGATATATGGAGTTTGTTCAGTACCAGTACCGGCTCTCGTGTATAGGCGACACTAAAGTGTTGTTTCTCTGTGAACACAGACCTTAAGTAAGATTCGACAGGTGCGACTGCGAACGCACTAAACACGCCTGCAGATCTCTAACCAATGAGCGCAGGAGGACTTGCAAGCAGAGCAAAATCTGCATGTGTAAGACCCATTTAGCTAAACTGATGTGGCACACTCGAATTAGTGAAGCAGGAGAGGAAAGGAATCGAGCTGGGTGATACATCCACCCAAAGCCATGACACCAAGTTCCAACACATACCTGTACATTGTGGCGCCCCGATCCCTTATCGGTGCTCCCCACGAGACCACCAGGACGGCCGAGCCTATCGACACCGGCGGCTGCTGGGAAAAGTGGTGAGTGGGCGGTACCTAGCAAACCCCTGTCTAGAGACATTCAGGACCCTGGACAGCCCCCGGCAGACCAACTGAGGCGACAACCGGCAGCACCATGGACAGGGCTGCAGCAGAGGGAAGGTAGGTGGAATTTTCCACTCTGCCACACACCTGAAGCTGCTTGCGGGATTGGCTGCCGGCGCCCACCTGAAGCTGCTTGTACTAACGAGCAGGCAGGCTTATATAGAGCAGCACAACCCAAGGAAGAAGAGAGTTGCTGGGGCTTCCGTCGTAGCCACGCCGGACGACTCTACCCCGGGAACAGACTGGAAGCGGCTGTGGGCCAACTCGCTTGAAACGGAGGATCACCAGCCGGCAGCCGGAGCAAGGAACCGGAACCGGACCCGGATCGGGCTGACCACGCCCTGTCCCCCCCTTAACCCACTTCTTTTTTCGTTTCTCTCCAGAAGAGGCTGTGAAGACCTGGAGCGGAGCACTGATACCCCGACCGGGAAGACTTTTTAGTTGTTTTTGGCTCCCCCTACCCCTACCCCCACTCATTACAATTATTAAAGACCTTTTTTGTTAAACACTACCTCTGCCTCACCGTGCTGGTTCTTCCGTCACTCAACCCCCCGTTGGCTGAGAGAGTTCACACATGGTGGAGGATGCGGGCATGCTAACTCCACGCTACGGGGTGACGGAACCAGACAGAAACCAGCTCTAAAAAAAAAAATTAAAAAAATTTTTTTTTTTTTTTTAAATGGAGGAGGCCATTAAGGCTGTGCTGCAGACGCAGAAGACGCTGGAGGCAGCCATGGCGGCCCTGGTCACCCGGCCGTCAGAGAACAAACTGACGCCGCGGGATGTACTGACAAAAATGACTCCTGAGGATGACGTAGAAGCCTACCTCGAGTTGTTTGAACGTACCGCCCACCGAGAAGGCTGGGCCCGGGGAGACTGGGGGGGCATCTTGGCGCCGTTTCTGATCGGGGAGGCCCAGAAAGCCTGCCGGGACCTGACCGATGCAGAGGCCGCCAACTACAACCACCTCAAAGCAGCCATTCTGGCGCAGTATGGCTATAGCTTGCCAGCTAAAGCCCAGCGGTTCCACCAGTGGGCCTATAGCCCCAGCCAGCCAGCGAGAGCCCAAGTGACAGCCCTGAGCCGCATCACCCGGAGCTGGCTGGTGGAAGGAGATGGTCCCGCCCTATTGGATCGAGTGGTGCTGGACCGGTGCATCCGGGCCCTGCCCCCGGATGCGAAGAGGTATGTTGCCCAACAGGGCCCCCGAACACTAGAACTATTAATTGCCCTGTTGGAGAATCACCAGGTCACGCAGGAGATGCTGCGGACCAGCCGACCCGACACGGTAAGAGGGACAGCCGGGGGATACAGGCTGGAGAAAGGCCCCGCCCGGAGAATGGCTGAACCCCTGGAGCCGCGACCGCTTGGGCGCCCTACAGCGCCCCCAAGGGGACCCCCGGAAAGACGCAGGTGCTATACCTGTGGAAGAGAAGGTCACCTTGCCCGGGATTGCCCCGACCGGGATGAGCCCATGCCCACCGCAGATACGTCGGAGCCCCCGGTGTTCCCGTGCCGATACATCACCACCTGCTGGGCACATGAGGGAGCCAGAGCCCCAACATTTCCGGTAACAATCGGCGGACGGGATACCGAGGCCCTACTTGACTCGGGCAGTATGGTGACCCTCATCCGGCCGGAGTTTGCGGGGGACTCCCGAGGTAAGGCAATTGCCGTGGCCTGTATTCACGGGGACACTAAGCAGTATTTCACGGCTGACATTATGATGACCACCCCCCGAGGCTCGGTGGCCGTCCGGGCAGGAGTCGTGGAGAACCTGCCCGTCCCTGTACTGGTGGGCCGGGACTGTGCTGTATTTGGTAGGTACTGGAAGGAGTCTCCAGCGAACCTCGAACCAGAGGGCAGGCGCAGACCCCAGAAGAGGCGACCCCAGCACACCGAAGGGGGTACTCAACCGGCCTGGGCTGGCCTCTCGGGGGACAACCAGGCAGGACCGACGGATGCTGCGGGTGAGGGGAGGCCGCAAACCGGCCGTACTAAGGAGACCACCGCCACCGCATCAGAGGCCGTAGCCGAGAACCCCGTCGGCCTGGAGGAGGTAGGCTCGGATGAGACCTTCACTGAGTTTGCACCACAGCCAGGGAGCCAGACCGGGGAGCAGGGTCGCTTTGGAACCGCGCAGCTGCAGGATCCCAACCTGACACAGGCCTGGAGGGACGTCCAGAAGATCGATGGGCAGTTACTCCCGGGAGTAAGTGAAACAACCTACCCATATTTTATGAGTGAGCAGGGGTTGTTATATAGAGTATCCCAGGTCAAGGAAGAGATGGTTAACCAGCTGTTAGTCCCCAAGACTTACATTTCAAAGGTCCTGTACCTCGCCCACACCCACCTCCTGGGGGTCCACTTGGGAGCGGAGAAGACATATGAGCGCATAATCGCACGGTTCTACTGGCCCGGAGTGAAGAGGGCCGTCGAGGAGTACTGTCGCCACTGTGCTGAGTGCCAGCTCCACAGCCCCAAGGTGAAGTATAAAAACCCCCTGATCCCTCTACCCATCATAGAGGTCCCCTTCCACCGCATCGCCATGGACATCGTGGGCCCCCTTCCAAGGTCCAGCCGGGGGCACAAATATATCCTGGTCATCATGGACTACGCTACCCGGTTCCCAGAAGCCATTCCGTTGCGGACGGCCACCGGGAAAGCTGTAGCCCGAGAACTGTTCCTGCTGTTCAGCCGGGTGGGTATCGCGTCGGAGATACTCACCGACCAGGGGTCCTGCTTCATGTCCACCGTAATGAAGGCGATGTGCCACCTGCTGAAGGTGAAGCAGGTGAGGACTTCCGTCTATCACCCGCAGACCGACGGGTTGGTAGAGCGGTTTAACCATACCTTGAAACAGATGATGAGAAAAATGATCGAAATAGATGGTAAAGACTGGGACCAACTGTTACCATACCTCATGTTTGCCATTCGTGAAGTACCTCAGGCGTCTACAGGGTTTTCACCATTTGAGCTGCTGTATGGGCGGCGACCCCGAGGATTGTTGGACCTGGCCAAGGAAACATGGGAGCGCCAACCTTCACGACATAGCACGGTCATCGAGCACGTGGAGCAGATGCACCGACGGATGGCCCAGATCTGGCCCATGGTCCGGGAAAACATGCAGCAGGCACAGCAGGCCCAGGCCCGGGTATACAATCGCGGAGCTCAGGTGAGAGAATTCCAGCCGGGCGATAAAGTGATGGTCTTAGTCCCCACCCACGAGTGTAAATTTTTGGCTAAATGGCACGGGCCATACGAAGTGGTTGAGAGAACCGGGCCTGTCAACTATAAAGTCAGCCAACCGGGACGCCGCCGTCACACCCAAATATACCACATAAACTTGTTAAAACGTTGGTATGAAACTGAACAACCGCCGGCACAGGCCCTCTCTGCTCACGTCTCCCCACAGGGCACCCCTGAGGTAACGATGGGAAAGCAGCTGACGGGCCACCAGATCCAAGATCTCCGAGAACTTCTGGAACGGAATCGGGATGTGTTCTCGAAGCTCCCAGGCCGGACCTCCATCATAGCCCACCACATCACCACAGAACCCGGAAAGAAGGTTAGGCTGAGGCCGTACCGGATCCCTGAGGCCCAGCGTGATACCATCCGGGAAGAGGTCAGGCAAATGTTAGAGATGGGGATCATTGAAGAGTCCCGCAGCTCGTGGAGCAGCCCAATAGTCATTGTACCCAAACCCGACGGGAGCCTGCGGTTTTGCAATGACTTCAGGAAGCTAAATGAGATCTCACGTTTTGACGCTTACCCCATGCCCAGGGTCGATGAGCTGATCGAGAGGCTGGGACCCGCTCGATTCCTCAGCACGTTGGATCTCACCCGTGGGTATTGGCAAGTTCCCCTTTCCCCCCAGGCCAAGGAGAAGACGGCCTTTGTGACGCCGGATGGTCTCTTCCAGTACCGGGTCCTACCGTTTGGGATCCACGGAGCCCCGGCAACCTTCCAGCGGCTCATGGATCAGATCCTCCGGCCTCATCAGGAGTATGCGGCGGCGTACCTGGACGACATCGTGGTCCACAGTGCAGATTGGAGAACCCACTTGGGCAGGCTAGAGGCGGTGCTGGGGGCCTTCCGGGAGGCCGGCCTGACGGCCAACGCAACCAAATGCCGCCTGGGATTGGAGGAGGCGGATTACTTGGGATACACCGTCGGAAGAGGGTGTGTGAAACCCCAATCCACCAAGGTGGAAGCCATCGCGACGTGGCCCAAGCCCCAGACGCAAAAGCAGGTGAGAACCTTCCTGGGCTTAGTTGGGTATTACCGTCAATTCATTCCAAATTTTGCCGCCATAGCAGCCCCCCTGCATGACTTGACTTCCAAGAGTCGAAGCAACCGAGTCGGCTGGACGGAGGAAGCTGACGGTGCCTTCGAAACCCTGCGACAAGCCCTCTGCAGCGAACCGGTTCTGGTGACTCCGGTCTTCGATCAAACCTTCGTACTCCAAACGGACGCTTCCATTGTGGGGATAGGAGCCGTTCTCTCACAGATCCGGGAGGGGGCCGAGCATCCGGTAACGTACATCAGCCGTAAGCTCTTAAAACATGAGCGTAACTATGCCACAGTTGAAAAAGAATGTTTAGCTGTCAAATGGGCGATGGACAAGTTACGGTACTACTTACTGGGTAGGGAGTTTGTACTGATCACTGACCATGCCCCACTCAAATGGATGGCAGTGAATAAAGATAGTAACGCCCGTATTACTAGGTGGTTTCTGGGGCTACAGTCTTTCCGCTTCAGGGTGGAACATCGAGCCGGGAAGCTCCACGGGAATGCTGATGCCCTGTCCAGACGGGAGGAATGCCTATGGACGGGCGCTCCAGGGAACGGCATGGAGCTGAGGGAAGGGGTATGTGGCGCCCCGATCCCTTATCGGTGCTCCCCACGAGACCACCAGGACGGCCGAGCCCATCGACACCGGCGGCCGCTGGGAAAAGTGGTGAGTGGGCGGTACCTAGCAAACCCCTGTCTAGAGACGTTCAGGACCCTGGACAGCCCCCGGCAGACCAACTGAGGCGACAACCGGCAGCACCATGGACAGGGCTGCAGCAGAGGGAAGGTAGGTGGAATTTTCCACTCTGCCACACACCTGAAGCTGCTTGCGGGATTGGCTGCCGGCGCCCACCTGAAGCTGCTTGTACTAACGAGCAGGCAGGCTTATATAGAGCAGCACAACCCAAGGAAGAAGAGAGTTGCTGGGGCTTCCGTCGTAGCCACGCCGGACGACTCTACCCCGGGAACAGACTGGAAGCGGCCGTGGGCCAACTCGCTTGAAACGGAGGATCACCAGCCGGCAGCCGGAGCAAGGAACCGGAACCGGACCCGGATCGGGCTGACCACGCCCTGTCCCCCCCTTAACCCACTTCTTTTTTCGTTTCTCTCCAGAAGAGGCTGTGAAGACCTGGAGCGGAGCACTGATACCCCGACCGGGAAGACTTTTTAGTTGTTTTTGGCTCCCCCTACCCCTACCCCCACTCATTACAATTATTAAAGACCTTTTTTGTTAAACACTACCTCTGCCTCACCGTGCTGGTTCTTCCGTCACTCAACCCCCCGTTGGCTGAGAGAGTTCACAACATACATAGCCTTTTTGAGAAAAAAAGATCTATTAGGCACATATCCGGCAAGTAACCGATCCATTACACGTACCCATCCCTATCTGAGAGGATGCCTGTTTTGTGACATGGTGCATTATCCTGCTGGAAGTATCCATTTTAAAAAGGGGAGAATGTGGCCATAAAGGGATAAGCATGGTCAGCAACAATGTTTTGGTATGCTGTAGCATTGAAATGATGTTCAGTTGGTATTAAGGGACCTGATGTGTGCCATGGAAACATTCCCCACACCATTACACAGCCACAACCATCAGCCGGCACTATTGACAGTGATAAGGATGTATCTATGCATTCATACTGATTACACCCAATTCTCACCCTACCATTGCTATGTTGTAGCAGAAATCAAGATTCGTCAGAAGAGGTGACATTTTTCCAATCACATGCCCACTGTGGCCTAATCTTCCTGTTTTGAGCGACAAGAATGGACCCAGTGTGATCAAATCACCACATCTGGCACCAACAACCATACCACAGTAAAAGTAATTTAGATCACACATCTTGCCCATTCTAATGTTTGATTGAACAGGACTAAACCTCTTCACTATGTCTGCATGCTTTATAAATTGAGTTGTGGCCACATGATTCACTGTTTGGAAGAGCAGGCTATTTGCATTATCGAGCAGGTGTACTTAATAAAGTGGCAACTGAGTGAATAGGCAATGGCTATATTTCGTAATTTATTAAGTATGCTTTTAACGTTGTAAACTGATTTCTTAATTTGTGAATATTTTTTTCAGCATACTTTGCTGTCTGTGGAATTTGCAATACATTTTTAACATAACAAATATTTTCAAACAATTACCTTTTACGTTTGTCCACATACCCTGTTGAAAAAAAAAGAAAAAAGTTGGGTTTTAGGATTTGGTAAGAACCGCATTTACCCCAAACATTATCACTTTAACTTTCCAGGAAACATTTTTCTCTACTAAACACCTCTGCCTTGTGGATTTTAATGACAAATGTTAGCAAATGTTACTCTATTCACTGTGCACATAAAATTATTAACACAGAAATGGTATGAGAAATAACATGCTCCTCCTTGTGATATTCAGACATATACATTTTGGCAATATTTTAACTCACTGCTGAGCTAATGTACCAAAGTAAAATATTTCACAAAAATATACTGTTATTACGAAAACTGTTCCCTACAATCTTTTAGATAAGTCACACTGAATGCCTTCTGTGTCTGAAATGTTTTGGTAAGGTATATTTAATTAATTAATTGAGAGTTATACTATGCATTAAAGCTTGTTTGTATTAACTGAGTCTTCACATTCAAAAAATTAGTCATGGCAACTTTATCCAAAATGATCATGGATTGCACAATACAATGGAAACAGCAAGAGTGCAACAATTTTGGAACATTTTAGTGATTCAGTGGATAATTAAGTAGGCTAAGTTTTGGGACTGTTGCAGTTTCATTGGTTGTCCAATTCACTTGATTTATTTTACATTTTACATATTTTTATAGCTTGGATTAATTTAGTTACTGCATTCTACCTTCTGAGGTGTTTGCATAGGTATGTTGGGCCAATCTTCTGTGTCTGACAGACTTCCACTGACATACACACAGGGAAACCAAGAAAATTATCAGAGTACCACCACACACTGCGCCAATCAAGACTGACTGAGGAATCAAAGTTGTTTTTGCCACTGAGCCTGTGAAAGACCAAGGGAGGGTGAGAAAAATGACATAAACAAGAAACACATTAATTATAGCCACAAGGCATACATAGTCAATGGTCATTATTTGTCTTTTCCTGATGAAATTTGAAGCTGCAATTGGCATTACAAAATGAAATACATAAATAATACATAGGCTGTAACACATTTTAGGTTACACTTTACATCACAGAATCCCCATTATGAGTAGCATTGCTAGTATGCTCATAGTAGACAGGCACTAGTTTTACTCAGATAAATCTATACAGGCATTCTCACAACAGGTGCACTTTGTCGCATTCATTTCCATACTGAACAATTACCATTGTGTGATATTTTATTTTTTCCAAATAAGGAGCAAAATGCAGAACTTGCCATCAACAGTCAGGATGGTTCCATTTCCATCACACCCTTCCAGCACTGGGATGACCACTTTTATTTTACATATGTACACCCCGGTGTCATTTGCCTTAATGTTAGTGAAGTTAAATGCAGTGGTCCCATTTCTCACTTGCCCGTCGACTGTCTGGAATGGTTGAAGCCTTTCTCCATCTTTCGACCACTCAATTGTTACTCTTTCAGCTTTGCAGTCATAGTTCCATGCACAGAATAGCTTGATATTAGCTCCAGCCGTGACAGTGATTTCTGCTGGAGACTGTATCACGCTCAGAGGAATACATTGGTCTGGATAAAGAAGAAAGTTTATCTATCTTTAAACACAAAAACAATCACAGAAATAACAACCAGTAAGATAGATTTCTTCTGTAAATATGATTCAACTTTAACATATGTAGAACTGACACTGTGAATACAATAAGAAGCTTTAGTACTTTAGCACAATAAATGATGACATAAATTCAGCAATTTGGGCTCTGACATGTCAAAAATACCCCTGGTCTATGGGTCAACCCCTATGATTGTGACATTTATGAGAAGGTTTCTATCCATATTAAAACATAAGCTTTGTTTTTTGTTAAGCATCTGAAAAGGGATAGGTGAGAATTTTCATTATGAGCTTGCATGCACAATGGTTGAGAAAAGTATCAAGATAGAATTATTGCATTTTCACTGCATATTTCATTAACAGTAACTGCATGGGTAATCGTGATAGCAATAATTGATTCTCTGTCTCCATAGTAAATGGTTGCATTTGTTTGATGAGTTTGGAGAACGTAGCCACTTCTAAAAAGGTATAACAAACTCATAAAAACTCACCTGTGCCAAGTGCAGTTATCAGAAGCATACTAGTGATATTCCAAAATACTGTTAGATTAACTAACCTTTTGGTATTCATTCCAGCTGAAATTTACACTGACACACAAAAACTGAATAAACTCTTTCAGTAATTCCACAAGCAGTTATGTCTTTGACAGTTCTGCTTCTCCTTCTTGCAACACATTCTCAATGACCCACTTGTTGAATCATAACCACATGTCAAATCATAACCTGGGGCTGTGATATGTGATATGAGAGCACAGTCACTTCATTGAACAGGTATCTGATTCCACAGACATACTGATAAAAACTCCTTAAAGGGCACGAGAATTGGTGATGGTCGCACCATCCACCTCTACTCGCAAATGTAAAAAATCATACCTGTGATTTAAACATTGAATTTCATGGGATTCCACATTTCATGCAAGGTTTTGACAACAGGTTTCATAACAGTTCAAAAAAAATGTAGTACTCAAACTGAAGAATTAGTCCCATCCTTACTTTGACAATCAGATACTGACATCTGACAGGTCAGAAGGTTAAGTTCCATCAACTTTTTAGACATTCCCAACCTCAGCCATACAATTCATGTGGGAAAACCTTTTGTTGGTTATGTAGTGTTATTATTAGTCCTTGTTTTCTAAAATAAAAGTTGACAATGTTATGATAAATATGTGCCAATGAGCTGTAAGTAAACAACCCTAAAATCCACAAAGCCTAGATTTGTTTTACTGCTTTCATCCCATTTAAAGAGTGTCTGGAATTTTCAGTGAATGGCAAGCATGTTCTCAAAAGCTGTGAGGAGCTGGGCATCACTGCACTTTGCATTTCCTTTGCCAGTGGATTTCAATAAGCTCTCTGTGCACCTTAACAAACCCTGTTCCCATGGTCAGAGCTACTGCGAAGTTAGCAAAGAGGTTGAGGTCTCTTCTGCAGAAGACCTTGTGATGTGGTCCCTACTTTGTGTGAGTGGAAAGACTGATGTAGAGAGCATTACACAAGAATGTTTCTGCTGCGGCTGAGCACGTTTGCAGCGGAAAGCCCCCCAGCTGCTGCACAGGAAGTACTAGTGAGCATACAGAATTGTACAATGACTGTAACAATGGAATGAGTTTAATGATATGCACTTTTTAAGGGCTGGAGGATTTGACTTACTATAATACCTGCCTTTTCAAACTAAGAGCTCTGTTATGGTTGCATATTTTCAAAGTTGATAAATTCAGTTGAATGTTCTCTGTAGTACAGTAAGACATCAAGCTATGGGGAAAACATTTCGCCTACTTCAAGATTACTTTCTACCATCTTGGTAATGTAATAAATTACTAAGGAGTAAATGCATTCATTTTCTTTAATTGGTTTCATTTAATTGCTTAAAAGTCAGCAGCACAAGGTCAACTTGGCTTGGATGTTGAATAAGGCAGTGCTCTCAGCCACGGTCCAGGGGGACCACTGTGTATGCTGGTTTGAGGTTGCTGGATTATGGGCCTAACAGATTCAGAGAAACTAATTTACTTGAACACTTGGACAGTAAATAGCAGCTTTAGTGAGCCATATGAATGAGGATTACTACAGGCTACATGTCAAGGCCTAACTTCCTTGATGCACTAGTTTCAATGGGCCACATTCACCAACTGTTCTTAAGAAGAATTTTCTTCTTAAAACACACTTACGAAGTTTTCACGAAGATTCTGACATTCACCAATGTTTTCTTATTTGGGATTTGTTCTTAGGTAAGAACAGAATCTACGTACATTCAAGAGCACACTTACGCACATTTGAGTGCTGATACGTTTGTGCAAAATAATTGGTTATTGCGTTTTCTTCAATTCTACAGTTGTATAATATTATAGGATTTAAATTACAATAATATTTTTATCATTTATAATATTTTTAAATAATTCTTTTCATTATTTTACAAAGCATTAAGGTGCCAGGTTCCGCCTCAGAGGGTGGTTGCCTCAGCGGGAGTTCATCTGTAAATAAATTATAAAAATCAAACCATTGTAGTGACCTTTTATTTTGGGGGGTTTCAATTATGCAATGTTTGGTATATACTACAAAAGCAAATGTTTAAATTTTGAATACAAACTAAGCACTTAGGTAACACTTTTTAAACACATGGACATGTTGAAGAAGAGAACACTTATTCAGAGTCGTCACTAGGGGGATGACACCAAAATGACTGGCAATACATTTTTTGTGCAGTGTTTTGTGCAGCGACAGGTTTACTCCGATGCAGTTTACTGTCGGTTGATTTAATTAGCGGTAGGCCTTAATATGACTTAGTCAAGCACAGCAATCTAGAAGGGGTGTAAAGCAAACCCAACAGCATGCAGATAGACAAGCCCCTCAAATTAATGGCAGGCAAAGCACAAAGAATAGTCAAAGCAAGACTGGGTTAGCTGATTGAGTTAGGGCGGGGGAGAATGGCTAACATGAAAACAAAAAACAATTAAACAAAAAGAAATGTTCAAGCTAGCCGACCAGCTCCGCGCACTAGCTGATCAACACAAGGCCAGATCCTATGAGCGGAAGCAAGCTCACTCACGGTAGCTGGGCAGCGGATGGCTCTCAATGGCTGTATGCGGTAAGGTCAGTCAACACTGGCCACGTCATCTCGAACCGTGGCTTCTCCAGCTTACATACAGTACATGCACTCCCGGATAGGCAAAACAACGGTCCTAACACGGGACCGGCACAAACCATTTATCAGCGCCGCACACAAACGTTCCACTCACAACTCTTAGGCTGAAGCCACACTATACGCGGCCCCGCCGCGCGGCGGCGCCGCCTCCATTCATTTTGAATGAGAGGTGGTGGCCAGACCCCGCAAGGCATTTTGGGATTGCTGGCGGCGCGGCGGGAGCGGCGAGGCCGCAGTGGAGATGGCAAAAATTCAACTTTGACCCCCTCACCGCGTCGCGGTAACCAATCTGATTTGATATAATGATCCGTCAAGTATATTGTCCCTATTTTTTTCTAATTTTAGTTCCACATTCTATCGTTCCACAATGGAGGACCTAACTCCAAGGCTGAACAAACTTTGGTCCGAAAGGTTCAACTGAACCCCAAGACAACAACAAAGGAACTGATGAAGGAGTTGGAGGCATCAGGTACCAAAGTATCTACATCCACCATTAAGAGATTCCTACATCGCCATGGCCTGAAAGGCTGTCCTGCTAGGAAGAAACCCCTACTCCAAGACCGGTATAAAAAAGCCAGAATGAAGTTTGCAGGCGATCACTATGATGACCTATCCTTTTGGAGGAATGTTCTTTGGTCAGATGAAACAAAAATTGAACTGTTTGGCCATAATGATCAGCACTATGTATGGAGGAAAAAGGGTGAGGCTTTTAATCCGAAAAACACCATCCCAACTGTGAAGCATGGGGGTGGCAGCATCATGTTGTTGGGGTGTTTAGCTGGAAAAAGGACTGGTGCACTTCAGAAAATTTTGAGGAAGGAGTATTATCTAGAAATTCTGAAGCACCTCAAGACATCAGCTAGAAAGTTAAAACTTGGTCGCAACTGGGTCTTCCAGCAGGACAATGATCCTAAGCATACCTCCAAAGTTGTAACAAAATGGCTTAAAGACAACAAGGTGAAAGTATTGGAGTGGCCATCACAAAGCCCTGACCTGAATCCCATAGAAAATTTGTGGACTTAACTCAAAAAGCATGTCTGAGCAAGGAGGCCCACAAACCTGACAGAGTTACACCAGGTCTGTCAGGAGGAATAGGCAAAAAGTCCGGAAAAGTATTGTGAGAAGCTTGTGGAAGGCTACCCCAAGCGCTTGATTCAAGTTAAGCAATTAAAAGGCAATGCCACTAAATACTAACAAAGTGTAAACACTTTTGACCCACTGAAAATCTGATATAGTACATAAAAGCTTAAATAAATCCATCTCTTAGCTATTATTTAGAAATGACCTCTTATGGAAATAAAGTAGATACCCTAATTGACTTAACACAGGAAGTGTATGGTAACATGAAATGTGTGGAGTTGCGAAAAAATGAGCTTGAATGTCTTTAGCCTAGGTGTATGTAAACCTTTGGCCTCAACTGTCAGCAAAGGGTGTATACATTGGATGTACAAGGGGTGTAAAGTAATGTATGGATGAATGGTACAACAATTTTCAAGCCATAATTATTTATTGTATTTATTTATTTTTTGTCTTAATTGCAGTGTGCATATCTGGAGTTTAAACCTCAGGTTTAAACGTCTAGACCACAGAACTGTGTAAAACTGGAGAAGTCATCCAAAGTTGTGGAATATAGATTAGCTATTCCAGTTGAAATGCAGTTATGTGGTCTAGAGGTTTAAACCTGGGGTGTAAATTCCAGCTAAGTGCACAGCAATTGATACAAAGAGTTTCAAGGGTTAGTTGAATTCAAAACAACTTTTGATTTTATTGAGTTTCATATGCACTTAAACTGGCTTAGTGGGTTTGATTAAATCTAGTGGAAGGACAAGATTAGAAATAGCAAAAATAAACTAAGACAGTTAATATGTAAATATGTCTATGCCAACCAGGCATAAGCGTCATTCCAAATGTAACACTAGCAAATGTGGCTCCACATCAATTAGCAATCACACCATGTTGTAGCCACACCAACCAAATGTGAAAGTGCACACACACAAACACACACACGCACGCACGCACACACACACACACACACACACATAGATTCTGCTACAGCTTGTACTAAGGTAAAGGTTTTATAATTAGCCCTCTATCCGCAGCAGTAGGACACATTTAGCTTTGCCTTGTCAGAAGCAAACGGACTTAAAGAGCCAGGGCTCCTTGAAATACATCATGATTCGCCAGGCACCAGGTTACTCATTATAATCAGTGAAAGATCCACCCCTCTTCCAGTTGGCACTTATGCAAAGTGGAAAACAGCCATAGCTTGTGGCTGCAGTGACAACAGAACACAGTAATTGCTGGTTCCAGAAATTGTAGAAAATGGGGGATATTATGCATTTTCATTCTTCATATATTGTTTAGTAATACATTTGTGAGAATTATGTTATAATCTTGAATTCTGTTTGGTAACATGAATGATACATGTGATACATGTCAACTATGTTGCTACACGTTTGGCCCATCTCCCATGTTTGTACCTCTGATGCTATACTGTCACATTACAGGCAGATCCTGGCCTGTATTCTCATCCAATTTAGCCGATTCCCTTCCCTGGCTCTTCTTTTGATTGAGCTCTCTTGTGATGATGAAATTTGTAACATGCAACAAGTGAACTTAACAGGTGCTGTGCAAGGAAGGACCGAAATGGAACTGAACGACCCTCAAAACCTATATAGGAAGTGCTGTGCCCAATAGCAACATGTGCTCTGCAAGAGTTTTTTTTTTTTTTTTGTAGGATGAAATGTTCATTAAAATAATTGGAAACCTTTTTTTTGGCCTCATGCTGGCCATAACAGTTTTGCCTGTACCATATGCATCCTGACAATTGTACTGTTTATATATTAACTTTTTGCTGTATATAGTGCTTCTGAAATTAATGTTTTGGGAAATATTATGCAAATGCTTTATCTGAAAAAATATATCAAAGATAACTTTCCCTCTGATTAAAGACATGCAGTACCAATAGTTTAGTTATTCTTCAAGTGAACAGAGAAGATTTCTAATTGTACTTTTCTATAGGACAATAAAAAACAATTGAACAAGAGTGAGCTGCCTGACATGCAACCACTATTCAGATGTGTGGTTGCTTCCGAGAATCAGAAGCGAGCAACGAGAGGCCTGCTGCACGCCTGTGGTCAGACTTAAATCGTTGACCCACATAACCATCACTGATTAAGCCTTCTGTATGTATGTGAGGCAGCTCATGCTAAAACAGCCATTATGCACCATTTGGTGCACTGACTGTTAGAAATAAAGGAACAGTAGAGGCACATTTTTGGTTCTTTAGGGAACTAAAAGTTCAATAATGTTCTATTTGGGTACTAAGAAGTACCTTTTACAAGCAAGAAAGGTATAAATGAATTATGTATTACTAATGTTCTATCTTGGTACTAATAAGTACCTTTTACAAGCAAGAAAGGTATAAATTAATTATGTATTACTGGCTAGGGGTAAACAATTATATGTACCTATAGGGAACCATCCCAGTGACAAGCATTTGTACCATTATAAGCACTTTTAATTGTTTTTTTTCCAAGAGTGTTGAGTGCAATGCAAAGCATTCAATCCACTGGACAGCACAACTGTGACTCAAATAGGAATTAAAAATATGCCTTAAGCCCCCTTGTAATCTCTGCCAATGGGTACAACATTCTCTTTCACAAGGTACGTTGACAAATTTGTAACTACTTGAACAGGATATTTCCCAGTTATTGGGCTTGTTAACCAGCTAGGTTTAGCTGTCAGATAGCCTAACTAGAAGGGAAATGTGATTAGTCAGTGTTAGTTGAACAATCTCCAACATTCCCCTGGAATGCTCTCGTCAGTGGGCGCTCTCAACTAGAGGGCTCCTGGTCAGTAGGTGATATAGCGGCTGGGTGGAGTTTTCACTCCATTTAAGCCAGGCCTTTGTGCTTGGAGGCTGTCAACTTCCCACGCAGATGCGGCGATGACAAGTGCTGATACCAAAACAAGACCGCATGACACCAAACAAATACAAAATGTCACAACAACTAACAAGAAGCTTTTTTTTGTTGTTGCCCAAATGCAAATGTACATTTGCCCAGAGGTTCCCACAAATTTTCTGTCAGACCCCCTTCATTTTTTAAGGAAGTAAGCTCTAGATGCTTATTTTTGTTGCTTGTCCTCAATAGAGGCTTTTTTCTGACAACCCATTACATAAATCTTGTTGACATGGAAGTATCATCTGATGGTAGATTTGGAGACTTGGGTCCCCAAGATAAAACCAAGTTTTGTTGATCTCCAACTGCAGCACTTGAATTTTCCTTTTTCTTCCAAACAATCTACATCATTGTGCATAGGAGAAATATATATCTTCTTCCAGGTGTATTTACCACTGTTCCAGCAAGTACAGGGTAAACATGAGGAATTAATCTTTCATTAGTCCGATTAAAAAACATTATTAGCAGCAAAATACAGAACAGCTGGTATCAGGAATTTATGATTATAGAGGTGGTGCAAATGGGATAATTGTCTGAGAAGGGGCTTGACAAAGAGGCTATTGTGACCTCTGGGAGCCCTAGTCAGGAAGAATAAATGTTACATATTTGCAACCTAGGATCTTCAATATGGCAGATTCACTAATGTGTTATTTTCTGAAATGGTTGAGTCACAAAATATTTTTGGCACACGGGGGGCAGGGATGCCAGATTCACAGAGGTAGCAGAATGGAAAGGTCTGGTAGGTAGGTGTGTAGGGCTTTTTAAAGATATAATGGGGTTGTCCAGTTAGCTTCCTGATAGGCTAGCACCAAGGTTTTGAATTTGTTACAAGCCAATAGAGGTAGCCAGAGGACAGAGATGACAAGGGGAGTGACACGGCTGAGTCTGGGGAGGTTGTACATCAGTCAAGCAGCAGAATTCTGGATGAGCTGCAGAGATCTTATGGTAGAGACAGGGAGGCCACAGAATCCAGAGAGCCAAGAAGGCCTGAAGTAATGATTCCAAGCATATAAAGATCACTGCAACCAACAGGATTCAAATTAAATTGTTTAACACCTTTACATTTTTTCACAAATTTTTCTTAAACTTAACACAATACAGGTTAGGCCTATCATTCACTTTGTCTTTGAAATCTTCATTATCTACCTGATGGTTAGTTTTAATGACCACAATTTCACCAATTGGGCATCTACTGATTCACCTCAGTCTTTAATTTGATCAGTTAAATAATTCTGTCACTGCTTTTTATGTAACTGTTTGCAATATAGCACAATGAGATCACAATATCCTCGAAGTACTAAATTATAATGAGCTTTCAATAAACTGAACTGCAGCAATAGTGTGTAGTAAATAATGACTTCCAGATCATATCTGCCTTCATAAACACATTACTGCAAAGCCCCCTACTACAAAGCATCCTATGCTTAAGTTGTATAAGTAAAATTATAGTTGGTGGAATGTATAAGGCAATACTCTGATGCTTGCTCAAATCAGTGCCAGTAACATTAAAAAACGTTTTTTTGCATTTAATTTTTGTACAGTTAATTTTTTACCAAAAATAACTACTTGGCACTATGATCTAAAAACATATGGGAGCACGCTGGCTTTTCACACAAGTAATTATTTCATAATTCTGAAACATTTTGGGCAAAATCTTTTATTAGGTTTTAAAATTAAATTGTCGTCATAAATCTCCCAGATACCTTCTTTCACTGCTGAATTTTAAAGGAATAAAACACAGCCTTGCCACACAGGTTGTTTATTTATGATTGCATTTACAACTGATAATTAGAGATTAATAGAACTGAAGAAACATTTCCGCTTTCTCATTTTTCATTTTCTGCCTTTTCACTGAAATTTGTGTCTTTCAGAAATCACCTCTGAAGCCATAAAATACTGTAATTTTTGGTTCATTTGAGAGATCCCCCCCCCCCCCCGAAGAAATCAAACTACCCCAAATAAAAATATTTTAAATCTACTTTTTAATCACCAAGTAAGCCAGTTAAATTTTAATTAGCGCAGTTCCCTTAGCAATGAAATCATAATGGAGCATAACACAAATATGAAGGAGTAATAAAAAGATCATGTCATGGCTAGATGGAATCTCTACAGTGAAACCACCTGATAAAGAGTGACAGCCAGAGATCATCAAAATCCCGTATGTATAACCATCCTTACAGTAATGCCATAAGCAACACTATCATGGTAAGAGTGTCAAAATGTCCCTTGTCACCATTACTGGCTGGTGAAAAAAACCTTTAAGAGCACCTAGTGGCTATTACATGAATAAAACCCATAGTGTATATGGTTTACCAAGAATAAACTATACATTTTTGTGCAAAGTCTTATTATTGGTATGTTTGCTACGTCCAATGAAAATCTTTCCTGAGGAATATTTTCACATACTCAACCTTTTCAAAGTACACATCTCAGTCAATGGGAAAAGGCACACTAAAGGGTCACTGCACCAGACACACATCTAGAATGCAGAATTTGGCCCGGCACGTAGGGCAGGGCACCCTGCTGGCCAGCCAGGTCTCAGGGTGCTGCTGGTCCTGTCGGCTGGCAAACCACTTGCCTAGGCAGGTGAGGCACCACATGGGACGGCAGTAACACTGCTGGCATTCACCCTCGTACTGGCCGTCATCCTGGCACAGCCGCAGCAGCTTGGTGTTGGCGCAAACCTGCATGCAGCCAATGCAGGGCTCCAGCTCCTAGGGACAGAGGAGAAAGCTAGGTTCAATTGTCGTTGCAAGGGAACCAGTGCCACCTACAGGGTCAGCATATAACAGCTTGTCAACTGCTACTACTGTACCTACAGGGTCAACTGGCTACTGCAGGCTTGTCTGCTTCTCTGTCAGTAGAAGTTGAATACTGTAAAGCCCATAAATAGCTTCATAGCTAATAGCACAGATCTTACATGTGGTCAGCCCATTTAAGCTGCAAAACAGCTTGAAGTTTCAAGTACAAGTACTTGCAGATAGTGTATACAAACATGAGTCTGACATTGTGGTTTGTGTTGAGACACTAATAGCCTACATAATCAGCAACATTAAATCAAAGTAAACATCTTTAATTAACTGTTCAGAATCCCAATGTGTTTGATGTCTGAATATACACGAACACTAATTCACCTCATATACTACACTGTGACAGCCTACATTCTATCTGCTTGTTAAGTCTGACGTCACGCGTGATGTATTGCCATTTCCGGGTCCAAACGCCTTCAGATCCCGAACCTGTGAACCTTTTCACGATCACTTCCTTCTTTAGTGATGCACCATTGAGGGTTAAAAAGGGTCTTTCAACTCCAATAAAATCAATGCGCTACAAAATCCACCATTCTAAAGCAGTTAAAACAGCAACATTATTCTTTCAATTTTGAATTGTTGTTACGTCCCCTCCCCTTTTCAATGTCCAATTTCGCAGTAGATGGCAACGTTGAATCACGGTTCTAGTTACTTCATTTAGGGATGCCAACCATCCCGCAAAATACGGAATCGTCCCTTATTTGGACAGTAGAATAGGCGTTCCGTATTTAACTCATGGCTATGGGACGCATTTTCATCTGTATCTTTGTGAACAATGCAGTTTGTAGTAAGAAGGAATTATTTTTTCTTGATAGATTCGTTAGTTTCATAGAATTAACGACCTGAGGTTTTTGCTTAACAACGGTGCAAATAGTAGAACTACCATTATTTTCCAATAACAGGACAGCCCATCGTGGTTTATTCCTTACATATAATACCGTGGTAATGGTAGCAGGTGTACAGTAATGATAAACTGTAATGTAGACAGGTTGTGCACTAATGTAGATGCATAATGAGAACTGATAAGGACAGGTAAGAACAGGATGTAAACAGCTAGCTAACGTTAGTACCCACTGGCACTAAACTTTGTTTTTCTTCATTTGAGAAATTTAAGAATTGTAACTTAATTATCAACTGCAGCCATTTCCTCTTCTCTTTCTCATCGCAAGGAAAGTGGCAGAATGACAACTGAAGAGTTTTTTTGGACTCAGATCTATTAAAACAACAAAGGACACAGCACTGCGGCATGTTGAAAAGACGAGAGCCTCCGCCAACACAGTAGAGGCTTGGACCCGGAAACAGTATTATCGGAAGGTCGATACGTCATGGCTTAACAAGCGGATTGCCAGTTCATTGCATCTTACATAAGCCAATTCAGAAACATTTCTGTAGATTAGTGAAACGTATTTGTCGCTTCATATTATGGGAGTTATTGTTTCCCAATGTTCATATTATGGCAGTATTCACACTGAAAAACAATTTCCCGCTGTAACAAATTTGTTGGTAATAAATGCGCCCGTTGAGAACGGTTGGTTAAACAAATTCATGCATATTCACACACTGAAATAATGGTAGCTGCCATTCTTATTTAAGTTTAGGGACATGTTCATTTAAGCAACATCCATTCACAAACAAATAAATGAACCTGCTTCCCCCATCTTAAATGGCCAAATTTGTAAGATATGAGCCACAAAAACAAACTGCCATTTTGTTATCTCTTGTAGGCCTTCCAGTGAGATGCTATGCATGATAATACCTTACTGACGAACAAACAATTTTGACTAAATATCTTGCATTACTGGGGAAATTAAATTTCTCTGCCATTTCCACTTTCCATAAAAAACCAACATAGTATGATTTGGTTTCGTGACATGGAAGATATTACACCTGAAAGTGGAGATTGCAACTGGCGGGATTTAACAATTATTATCTACAAACATGTTGCTGGAGGCAGAGGTTTTTATTTTAGCTGAGCTACATTACCTCCTAATATAATCATATTTGGTGCCCTTATGATGGGTGTAAAACCAGGAATTGTAAAATAATAGTTTCAGAGTGTTTAGCCTGACTTAAAACCACATAAGCCAACTTTAATCCACCCTTCCACACCTCAGCCAATCAGCCAGGCTGCCCTCCCTCCCTCTCTCTGAACCATCACCGCCCGCCACCTTTTAGGAATATCTGGCTGTTTTCTAACTTTGATTTTGTATTTTCTGGAAGAAACAAGCTGTGGTTCAGCATTTTTCTTCATCCCTTTCTTTTGAGATGGTAACCTGTTCATGTCCGGTACAACTGTTATTTGTTAAGCTGATCTTCGTCTTTAGATTACACTTTATTTTTTGGTTTGTAATTTAATATATTTCTTCATTTTAATCTGGTTGTGAGTTGTACATATTGATACAAGGTGATCTAACAGGTTGCTCTGCCTATCAACAAATTCAGAGATTTAATTGAAAATTAATAAGTCTAAAAATAATTACCAAATTAAATCAAATAAATACAATTTATTTGTTGGATATGTGAAAAGCTTTAACTGTTGACACACCTGTGTTCAGCATTCAGTGCCAGATGCTGAAATGAGGGTGTTACCTGGTCAAAACCGTTGGATTCTGAACAAACATTTTACTTAATCCTCGCTGTTCCTACAATACTAAAACATTTGAATCATTTAGTGTGTGGCACAGTGGGTAAGGAACTGCGCTTGTAACCGAAAGGTCGCAGGTTCGAATCCCGGGTAAGGACACTGCCGTTGTACCCTTGAGCAAGGTACTTAACCTGCATTGCTTCGGTATATATCCAGCTGTATAAATGGATACAATGTAAAGTGCTAAGTAAAAAAGTTGTGTAAGTCGCTCTGGATAAGAGCGTCTGCTAAATGCCTGTAATGTAATGTAATGTAATTTATAGGAATGGTTGCTTACATGACTCTAGACGGGCATTTTTTTTTGCTAGAATCATATTTGTACTATAAATCTGTAGATATTTTGTAGTTATAAATCTTGAAAACAAATAATAAAGTGAGTGGTAAATAGGATCTCATTAAAACACTCATTTTTCATCTACACTGGCTTTCTGAATGACAGCCTACACAAACCTCAAACTCATATCACAATCTTTGGCCTTTTTTTGCAAACTGATTTTGTTCTGTCCTGTCAATTATTCAAACAGTTTACTTTCACACATTGTACTTTTTAACAATAGTGTCCAGATATGCCTATTCACAGGTGTGGGAAGGTAATGGGTGCTAAGAGTGTTGCAGCACCCCCTGCTGGTTGGTAGCCTACAGTAATGAGGGGTTGGCTTGTCGGTGACTGATTTGTAGCATTTCAGTTACACTCAAAAATGAGAGAATTTGAATTGTGGAAATTCTAATTTTCTGCCATCTCCACTTTCTAAAGTTTCTAGTGTCAGATTCTGTGGGATGGTCTTTCAATCTCTGCCAGAAATGTGATAAGACTTCCACGGTAGGACACATCGATATATACTTCACTGGGAGGTGATGAGTAGTTGAGTTTGAAAGCCACTTCACTTGTCCCTTCCAATATTGGGACACAAAGATTGGTCACCGGGGCATAGAGGAGACAAGGTGGTAGTGGAGAAAAGGAGGATGCATTTTTTGAGTATAAGTTACATTTGTGAGCCAAACAATTTGACTTGAAATGATTTTTAATCATTTATATTTAAAAAAATTGTTGCTGCCATAAAGCGACTACAAGGATTAATCCACATGAGATGTCAAATCTGCACCGATTCAATACGGCCTTATCTACGTTCAATAAATCACCAATCAGTGTTCTATTATCAGACTGTTCAAAGAAATGGACAAGTTAGCTGAAATAGTCTTGCTGTCTATCAGACTGCTCAAAGAAGTTAGTTGAACTTAAAAAACCTAGCTGTGGGACTTGACAACCGAAAGAAAACACACCTGGCTCTCTTACATGTGTACAGACAGTGACATTCTGGACAGATTGAACATTAAACTACTAATTAGAATTATACGCAACACACCAGAGTGAGAGGCCACATTTGGGTCTTTCTAAGTGTAGGTAACACACTTGGTTATTCACTACACTGCCGCTGTGCAGAATCAGTTTAACTGACAATGTTTTGCGATACAGAGATTGACTTGGCTGCTATGTAAAGTGGCAGATGTCAACAATGACAAGTAACCCAAACTGTGTGTGAATATTTATGCGTGTAATGATCACTTGAGGCAACAGATGTGATTGGTGTATTATTGTATAACTGGCCGTCAAATTAATGCATAGTGGTGTCAATACAAACAAAATTGTAGTTGCGTAATTCAGAGCTTGAACTTTTGAATCTTACAATTGACTTTAGACTTTGCTGTATGGGGTTATTATTATAGCAGAATTATTTGCAAATGTGTACATAAATCTGTAAATGCGCATACAAATCTGTAAATGCATACATATCTGTAAATGCGTGGACAGATCTGTAAATGCGTACATAAAACTGTAAATGCGTACACAGATCTGTAAATGCGTACATACTATTATCAATTTGTTACCTTGTGTTTATAAAAAAATTTTTTAAAACAACAAACGTTACTTACCCATGGGTTGTTCGAAGATCCAAACGGATGGCCTGTCTCATTGACAGCAGCATCATAACCCAGGTGAAACTATAGGTTCAGCTTTTTGTTACATACCCTTATTTTTAGACTTGATTTCCAAATTATGAGTATCCGTTACCCTTAAGTAGAAGAAATTAATTATTCAACCTCGAGTGCAGTTGACCACTCTGTTTTCAGTTTTCGCAACACCGTAAACTCTCTTGCCCGCAGTTACCGGCTCATGTTACAGAATTTTAAACTCGGCGATTGGACATTTCATGTCGAAGTGCACCATGGGAGTCATAGTTAACCTAGAAATCTCCACACACATTTGCAAATCGCCGCACGCATTTGCAGATCTCTGCCACAGCAGAAATGTAGCAAAAATCACGTGTAAAAAGACAGCCAATTGAGAGGCCCGCCTGAGTTGGAACTGATGCTATAGACATTTACAGATCTATGCACGCATTTACAGATCTGTGGACGCATTTACAGATCTATGTACGCATTTGCAAATAATTCTGTACGCATTTACAGATCTGTGTATGCATTTACAAATCTGTGTACGCATTTACAGATCTGTGTAAGCATTTATCAATCAATCAAATTTTATTTGTATAGCGTATTTTACAGCAGTTGTCACAATACGCTTTACAGACAACCCTGGCCTAAACCCCCACAGGAGCAAGCCTAAGGCAACAGTGGCAAGGAAAAACTCCCTGTGGCAGATGGGAAGAAACCTTGGAAGGAACCAGGCTCAAGGATCTGTGTACAGATCTGTGTACGCATTTACAGATTTATGTACGCATTTGCAAATAATTCTGTACACATTTACAGATCTGTGTATGCATTTACAAATCTGTGTACGCATTTACAGATTTATGTACGCATTTGCAAATAATTCTGCTACAATAATAGCCGCATATTGCTGGCCATATCTTACTAGCATTGTAAGCGCTAGTAAGATACGGCCAACTGTGAGCATGAATGAAAAGCTATCACTCTCTGGACGCAGCCTGTTTTTATTCTGTATGCAAGGAGCATGTGCATGCAGGGTTTTCCCTACCATAGAAAGGCTTAGGCGCAGCGCCTACGTGATTTTGCGGAGCGCCTTAAGCCGAATGAACGTAAAAAGGCATTTAGGCGACATATCAGAATGAATGTAAAAACAACGGTGATGCGCTAACAAAAAAACGGAGAGGTGGCTTTATCACCAAACCATCTTGAATTTTGCCCAGTCCAAGATGGCCGCCAGCCCAGTCCTTTGTTTGTGTGCCTGCATGTGAGCTCTTAACTTTATTTTTGTTTTATCTGTGTTTTATACTGATAATCCAGCCAAGGACAGTGACTTTTTACATCTAATCAAGAGGTACACCCCTGACTCTTTTTTGGCTTCTCTTTTGGCTATTTTGGCTTCTTAGAACTACCCAAAAGGGAGATAATTTTACTGCTGTTAGGTCTCCTCTGCTAGCTACAGACTGGGCCTCCTCTACCAGCTACAACCTGGCCTTCCACCAGCTACAGTTTGGCCTCCTCTGCTAGCTACAGCCTGGGTCTTCTCTGCTAGCTGCAGCCTGGGCCTCTTCTACCAGCTACAGCCTGGGCCTCCTCTGCTAGCTACAGCCTGGGTCTCCCCTACCAGCTACAGCCTGGGTCTCCTCTACCAGCTACAGCCTGGACCTCTTCTACCAGCTACAGCCTGCGCCTTCTCTACCAGCTACAGCCTGGGCCTCTTCTACCAGCTACAGCCTGGGCCTCTTCTACCAGCTACAGCCTGCGCCTCCTCTACCAGCTACAGCCTGGCCTCCCCTACCAGCTACAGCCTGGGCCTCCTCTACCAGCTACAGCCTGGCCTCCTCTGCTAGCTTCAGCCTTGGCCTCCTCTGCTAGCCACAACCTGGGCCTCTGTTATTGGATTGGACATGTTTTATCCACTAAAACCTTCTTTGCCTTTTCGGCTTACAATCTTTTTTATTTTTTGGCACACATCAGCTCAAACAACCTGCTTTTTCAGCAGGTACACGCAAGAGTCTGCCATCATTTCCAATGGTGGTGGTACTTTGGACTTTATCATCCAGGGACGTTTCTTCCTTCTGGACTACAAAGACTTTTGGACTTCCTACTCGGTGTGTATTGAATCTTATTCATTTGTACTCTTACATGTTATTGCACCAGTTCCATGACTCATTAATTTTGACCAAACCCTCAGTGAAAGATAAACAAATGTGATGTTTTGGCACTGTTTTCAAACGTGGGTTAATCATTCTCATGTTGTTTGTCTCTGGCAATGTTCACCCAAACCCAGGGCCTGCTATTCAAGGCCCTACTGCCTCTAGTCTGTCGTTTAATGATTTTTGTGAACGCAAATCTTTGGGCTTTTTACATGTCAATATCCGTAGTTTGTTGCCAAAACTTGATTATTTAAAATCTTGGGTGCATACTGCTAACCCTGATGTTCTGGCTGTCTCTGAATCGTGGCTTAAGAAAAGTGTCTCTAATCTTAAAATTCAAATACCGGGCTACAATGTCTTTCGTCAGGATAGATCCACTAAGGGAGGTGGTGTGGCTATCTTTGTAAAAGACCATTTGCAATGTTCTGTAACACTGTCTAAGTCAGTCCCCAAGCAATTTGAACTGTTACTGTTTGAAACTTAAACTGTCAAACAATTTCACTCTCTCTGTTGCTGTTTGCTATAGACCACCCTCTGCTCCAGCATGTACACTAACAGCTCTTGGTGAACTTCTGGCCCCTCACATTTCCTATGAGTTTGTCCTTCTGGGTGATCTAAACTGGGATATGATCAACCCCCCAGATTTAGTCATACAGCAATTTGATGCTTTAAACCTCTTTCAACTTATAACAGAGCCAACCAGACACAATTTGAAATCACCCTCATCTGCCACACTGATCGATATTATTCTCACTAACACTCCATCAAACTATCAAACTGGAGTCTTCAGTCAAGACTTGAGTGACCACTGTGCCATTGCATGCGTTCGCTCTGGCCTCTCTGTCAAACGCCCACCAGTGATTACGACCAAGCGCTCACTGAAAAACTTTGACAATCAAGCCTTCCTACATGATGTTGCAGCTGTGAACTGGGATAGAATCAACCTTATCCCCTCTGTGGATGATGCCTGGTCTTATTTCAAGAATACCTTTAGCGTTATCATTGATAAACACGCCCCATTTAAAAGATTCCGGACCAAGAATCGTTACAGCCCCTGGTTTACTCACGATTTGGCTGCTCTGATCCAACTAAAAAATGCCTTATGGCGGAGAGCTAGGTCTACTCAGTCTCCTGCCGACTGGCTGGCCTTCAGACAATGCAGAAACAAAACCACACAGGCGATCAGGAAAGCTAAAATCAATCATTTCAAAGAGAAATTCTCAGCTTGCGGATCTGACGCCAAGAAGTTCTGGAAAACAGTCAAGTCCATGGAAAACAAACTTGCTTCTCCTCATCTACCCACCTCTATGAAATTCGGTGAAATTGTTTTTAATGATAAACCACGCATGGCCACGCTCTTCAACCACCACTTCGTGAAGTCATCTCATGTCTTTGATGCAGCTGCTCCTAACACTGCCTCAACTCATACTCCTACTTCATCATCCAGCATTAACAGCTTCTCCCTTCAACCTGTAATGGTTTCAGAAGTCCTGGATGAACTCATTAAGTTAGATCCAAACAAGTCAGCTGGATCTGATGGGCTTGACCCTGTGTTTTTAAAAGCAGCCGCTCATATTATTGCTGCCCCCATTACAAGACTGTTTAACCTGTCATTTCAACTGTCTGTATTCCCCCTTGACTGGAAATCTGCCATGATTCTCCCCCTCTTCAAAGGAGGCTCTAGCTCTGACCCGAACTGCTACAGGCCAATCTCCATCTTGCCCTGCCTGGCCAAAGTCATAGAGAAACTGGTTCATAAACAACTAATTCACTTCATTGACTCTAATCACATTCTGTCTGACCTGCAGTCTGGGTTTAGGACAGGCCATGGATGTATCACCGCTACCCTGAAGGTCCTTGACGACATCGTTACCGCCATGGACAACAAGCAAGTCTGTGTAGCTGCTTTTATAGACCTAGCCAAGGCTTTTGACTCAGTCGACCATAATATCCTCCTGCAAAGACTTAGTAGCATTGGCCTGTCCAGAAGATGCTGCAACTGGTTTGCCAGCTACCTTGCTGATCGTGTCCAGAGGGTGAAGACCGAAAACATCACATCGGAACCACTTGCCATCACTAAAGGTGTGCCTCAAGGCTCCATCTTAGGCCCAACCTTGTTCTCCATCTACATTAACGAGGTAGCCAAGGCCGTTGGTAGCTCCCAGATACATCTGTATGCTGATGATACTATCATATATTCAGCTGGCCCCTCACTCCATGCTTCTGTGTCCACTCTTCTTCCAATCTCAACATCTCCAGCCCCCCTAAGATTTTCAGTGCTGATGGCTTGGAACTGGAGTTTGTCAGCTCCTATAAATACCTTGGCCTCTGGTTGGACTCATCTCTCTCATTTAACACTCATATCAATAACCTTCTGGCTAAAGTCAAAGCTAGACTTGGTTTTCTGTATCGAAACAAGGCTTCTTTCACGCACTCCGCCAAATACACTCTTGTGAAAATGACCATCCTTCCTCTGTTTGACTACGGTGATATAATCTATAAAATGGCATCAAAGGGCAGCCTTAGCAAGCTCGACACACTCCACCACTCAGCAATCCGTTTTGCCACATGCGCACCCTTCACCACTCACCACTGTGATCTCTACAAACTGGTGGATTGGCCCTCCCTTCATACCAGGCGGCTACAACATTGGCTGCAATTAGTTTATAAAACACTC
The DNA here is from genome assembly GCF_013347855.1 of Anguilla anguilla. NCBI lineage: Eukaryota > Metazoa > Chordata > Actinopteri > Anguilliformes > Anguillidae > Anguilla > Anguilla anguilla. The sequence goes on from NC_049207.1 coordinate 35,398,386, forward strand.
CTGGGAAAGACACCCTGCTACCTCTCAAACCTCCTGCACATTTCCGACAGCAATTGCCGCTTAAGATCCAGTGATTTCATAATGCTCATCATTCCAAAAGTCCGTACTGTCTTTGGCCGTAATTCCTTTCGTTTTGCCGCTGCAAATGATTGGAACACACTACAAAACACACTCAAACTCACAGCTCTCACATCTCTCAACATGTTCAAACAAAATCTGCAACAGGTCATAGTTGACTGCTGCACCTGCTGACCAGCCCTCTCTTCACTCTCTCTCCCGTTACAACTGTACAAAGAATATCCAGTAAATCACCTTCTCTTGCACATAGTGTTTATTTATTGGTTTATTGATTTTATTTATTGACTTTTGATTTATTTTATTTACCTATGCCGTCTTTTGCCGTTTCTTATGTACTGTCGTGTCATACTCTATGTTGTACTGCACTGTATCTGTACTGTATGCGTCGTTTTGTGCTGACTGTGTTTTTTTAATTTAAAAAAAAAAAAATTTTTTATTACCCATTTACTGTTGCTGACGCCTCTTGGCCAGGTCATCATTGTAAATGAGAATTGGTTCTCAACTGATTTTACCTGGTTAAATAAAGGTCAAATAAAAATAAATAAAAATTTATGGTTTTAAACACTCCGCACTATGATGGCATTATAAATAGAAGTGGGTGATTGACGAGCGTTTTTATGTTTTTATGCATGGTAGGTTAAATGCATTTACAGAATATAGCATTTTTCCCCAAAGATGGCATTTCTCAATATAATTGTGCCGCCGTGTTAACAAATTACTATGGTTGCGGGTCAGGCACTCTTCGCGGTAAGAATAAATTTTAGGATAGCGCTTCCGATTTTGCTTGTGTCGAAAGTTCTGCGACGGAAACACCGATAGATTTACCCTAGCCACATCTGTCAAAAACGTAAACAAGTAATCCAGTTTTCACGGTCTGAAAATTTTTTTATGACAACGTTAGCCAGCGAAGGCAGTTGACGTTACATAAAGATACCTCGACTGAACTAATGTTAGTATCTAATGTGGCTTGGTAGCTAAACAAAGTTAGGCTGTGTTCACACGTAACATCTTTTTCTGATGAAACCGCTGGTCAAAGCGTTTTTTCATATATTAAAAAAAACAACAAAAAAAAAAATGCTGTTCCAAAATATAGTTGAGAGCACCTAAACCCCCTGAAAACCTCGGGAAAACCCTGGCATGGCCTTTTGTTTATTTTGTCTTGTGAAGGAGCGTTATGAATTGCATTTGTGTAAACTTTTAAATAGTATAAATCTGTATTTTGCATAGTTATGTGATTATGTGTATGAAGTTTAAATGTAATATACAACTATCTAGTTTCAAGCCCCTCCCTACTACAATTAAAGCAACTAATGTTTAAATTGTGACTTTTGTGACACAATTTAGCAATACCACCGGAAGCACACCCTGCTCGAAACTAGAGATGCAAATGACACACATTTATGACCATCGAGTAGTTTCTGTCTGAAACTAATTGATTTTTACCATTTGATTTACGATACCGCTAATAAAAACGTCACTACTTAAATCAGTGCAGATCACAAGATTAAAACTTTTAAAAATAAGCATTTCTAGATTTTTTCCAGAGTGATTGTTTGCTGCTTCGCTCACTGCACAGGGTAACACATGACCCAATCTTCAATGAAGTGGCAAGGTATACTCACATAGATATAGATGTCACGTATGGAATTCAAATTTGGCAGCACATATTTTGCACTGAACAGTGTGTTCATCATTCCATGCACAGCACACTTTCGCAGGCTGGCCATCTTTTCAACTGATGGTAAGTCATGTTAAAGTAAATGACAAGCCCCACTCGCCCCCTCTATTACCCATTTAGAGCAGTAGCCCAAGCAACATTGGTGATCTTTAATTTTGAACGGTTTGTGACAATTTAATATAACATTCCACAAGCATGCTCATTACTGACTATCCAAAAATCAACAAATTGTTCACATCCCGACTCAAAAGCTGCTCGTGAATAGGACACCATGAAAACTATTTAGAAAAACCCAACTTCTGTTATTATTCAAAATATTATATTCTATCACAAAGATACAGCAACACTGAAACAGATACATTGTGCAAAGTACTGAAAAAAACATCAATCTGCTTAATTAATATGCTAATTTAAAAACAAACAATTCAAGATGAGTCAGTTAACAGGTAATGTTCTGTGACTCTCCTCTGTTTCTGACAGGGTGCTAAAGGCGGAAATTCAGTCATACATAACCCAACTTTGTTTCAAATGGGGCGTTACAACCACACCAACTCAGGGTACATAAACCATGTATCCTAAAAGTAAGTAAGAGTAGTAGTGCGTAGTAAGACCGAAATTAAAATCAGGACATTTAAACTGTTCTGAGTGCTCATGAAAGGTGCTTCCTCACCAGTCCACTGGGGAGTGAGTAGATCTGGTTCACTTCCACATGGGATTTAAACGTCTCCAGGAACAGGTCACTCAGGGTCTGGTGGATGACGACATTGGCTGCGTTTCTGATCGGAGCATGCAGTTTTTCACGCAACTCCCCATACTCTGTAGAATTCAATCTGAACAATGGAGGAGGGCACATTACTATCATTCATATCCACACATGCTTGGGTCAGTTGTGACATGCACTGTACCTACATGCACCTCCATGAAACAAAAGTAGAAGCCATTAAAACGGGAACAGTAACATATTATGCAACAAAATGATTAACTGTCTAATATGCAATTACGACTACCTGGAACACATTTATCTTTTAGCTAATTTTTTGTCCCCATTTGAATTGCTCAATTATATTTATGCCTCGCTATGCTGCATGCTGGATTAATTCAGGAGAACTGGGGGACAGGCATTATGGGAGATACCAAAGCTCCAGCAGCAAATTCAAACCAAATACTACGAGACGTTCACTTAATAATGTAACTGGCAAAAGGAATCGCTTTCAAATGGCCACCAAGAAAGGGCAAACTTTCTGCCTGTATATTAACCATTAGCTACATCAATCCACCGTACACTTTGACTTTCACATACTGAATATTGAGGTAAAATATCCAGTATGTGAAACCAGATGTACAGCAATGGTTTCACTGGAATCTCGTCTCCTACTTACTTTTCTAAATGTTCTTTTAGTAAAGTTTCAGGTATTTGGGAACAGCTATACATTACACCTAGAATTAAAATCCTGCACACTGGCTATAAGGGTGTTGCACCCAGTTAAAGCAACACACCCTATGAAATATCAAATCCCACACAAGTACCATTGTCACTGAAAGACTTGCAAAGTGATTCATAACTGTCCACAGATTGCTGGACATTCCTCCTCTCACTGCAGAAAAGGGACTCCTCTGGTTGATCAGATCCCAGTAGTCTGCCTGGGCACCTCTAAAGCAGATGATATACTTTAGATAAGATATGAATGTCCACTCTGGACTGAAATCCCCCCTTGGCAAAGCAATGAGTGATATCAGTTCCCTTGGCTGGGTACCCTAATCTTTGGCTGTGCAGCCTCATGTATTTTACTCAGTGTAAGTGCCTAGTGAGCACAATGGTTCAAAACCCACAGAAGACCCATCTCATTTACAGTTGAGGCCAAAAGCTTACATACACGTAGACTACAGATACTGTTTGACCATAACGATCAGCGCTATGTATGGAGGAAAAAGGTGACTCTTTTAATCCGAAGAACAACATCCCAACTGTGAAGCATGGGGGTGGCAGCATCATGTTGCGGGGGTATTTTGCTAGAAAAGAGACTGGTGCACTTCAGAAAATAGATGCCATCATGAGGAAAGAGAATTATGTAGAAATATTGAAGCAACACCTCAAGATGTCAGCTAGAAAGTTAAAACTTGGTCTTAACTGGGTCTTCCAGCAGGACAATGATTCTAAGCATACCTCCAAAGTTGTAACAAAAAGGCTTAAAAGAAAGTGAAAGTATTGGCCATCCCAAAGCCCTGACCTGAATCCCATAGAAAATTTGTGGACTGAACTGAAAAAGCGTGTCTGAGCAAAAAGGTCCACAAAACCTGACTGAGTTACACCAGTTCCGTCTGGAGGAACAGGCAAAAATTCCAGAAAAGTGTTGTTAGAAGCTAGTGGAAAGCTACCGCAAGCGTTTAATTCAAGCTAAGCCATTAAAAGGCAATGCCACCAAATACTAACAAAGTGTATGTAAACTTTTGACCCACTGAAAATCTGATATAGTACATATAGTAAAAGCTGAAATAAATCTGTCTCTTAGCTATTATTTTGAAATGACCTCTTATGGAAATAAAGATACCCTAAATTGACTTCACACAGGAAATGTATGGTAACATGAAATGTGTGGAGTTGTGAAGAATTGTTTGAATGTCTTTATCCTAGGTGTATGTAAACTTTTGGCCTCAACTGTACACAGCTAAACGGATGAACTATAACGTTGGCTGGAATCATATCTCCTAGATGACATACATGCTAGCCTGCAATTTTCTGACTAGACTGTGGAGGATGCAGCACAGAAGCATGCCTACAAAGGCAACTCAGCTTTCAAAACTGGAAATAAATAATTCCCTGGAGACACAATACGTTCCCAAATCAAACCACCCCATTGCTACACAACATGTGAATCAATAACTCAATAGCCTTGCACCTTGTGCTGGGCTCCAGGTTGCCACTGTACCTTATGTCAAAAGGCTTTACACTGGGATTAATGCTGGCCACAGTGATGGTCAGAATCTGCACTGGAGCGTTAGAGTCCGGCGACAGCTCATGCTGCTTTGAGTCTATAACGGTCAGGTGGATATCCTGCTGCTGTGCCACATGCAAGTAGTAGGTTGTAACCTTCATGACCCAAGTGTCTGTGACGATAACCCGGGCACCTGGGGCACCCGTGGCGAACTTGTCAATACGACGAAACTCTGTGTTGATAGAAGACGACACTGCCCTCCAGCTTGATTGTGGAAGTGCGTGTGCGCCTATGCTCTTGGAAATAGGATGATTTCCCCATTTGTTCCGTGACCAGTGAAGGACGAGCACCAAGCTGAATAGGGGAAGGGCGACTGATATGGTAAAGTACAGCTGCCAGATGTCGTTCGCCGAATGGACGTACCATAGGTTCTTATCTGGAGCTGCAATACACATCCCGAAATAATAACCTGTGGAGAAGAAATCAGATTTTAGCACAAGTTGCACGAGAGAGAAACTAAGACATCTTTTTAGCTAGCTAACCATTTCAGTCTGAACGTTACAGTATTCATAAAAATGCTTCACTTGCAAATTGCACACAATTCCATTCTATTCTCAAGCTAGCTGACATACAACATTCACCTGAACTTTTATTAGCGGTCTTGCTAGATATAGCTACGCTTAAAGAAACGCTATCTATCTGGCCAAAGTTACCTAGACTAGACTATCGCATTTTAAGTAGGTATCAAGCCCGAAGCTAAAACTAGATAGCTAGCACGCGAACGCTAGTGTTCATTGTTTTGCAGCCTAGCTAGCTATAAGCTAACTAACAACTAGCATGACTGATGGCAATAACTGTCAAATTCCATTGTGATCGTAAGTTCTTAATAAATCACCGTGTAACTTAGTCTACGTTAACCATATAGGGTGGTGAGTTGGCCACTTATCATGTGGCGTTCGTAAATACAGCTACTAGCTAGCTACTTACCCAGTGGCAATATGGAATGAACGAGAAGAGTTACGGTTGTTCTCTTTATGTGATACTGAACAAAACCTAGATCTTCACTTCCTAGCCATCCTGAAAACAGATTTTGCACTGTAACTCCCGCTGATATAAATTCAGTTGGTGTGAAGACAAAGCAAAAAACAAAAACAATATACGCCAAAGTAAATGTAACTTCGGGACGGTCCATGTTACCCTGCAACATAACGTTAAATACTTCACAACGACTCTAGACAGGATTCTTGAACGTGTCGTGCGCCCAAAAGTCAGCGCAGTTTCGCAGATTCATATATCATGTATATAGTTCATTCGCTTAACCATGTCAACCAATCCATACTTTAACATAATCTAAACCTGGCACGCATCTCCTGACTAACAGATGAGTCAGCATGGGACACGTAGTTTTTAATCATTAGCGTGTGTGAGCGGGAGCTTGTAGTCCGAAAATTATTTAATAAATTGTAGAACAGGAATATATCAAAATGTTCCTTATTAATGAGTAAGCTTTTATGATCATAAAACCATAAAGAAATGGGCTTCATGATGAATTTTATACATTTTAGAAAGCATCCTTTCTTTAGATGCAGGTAATTTTACCATGTCCACTATGCTGTGACTCAATTTTAGTGAGAGTAATAAATGAATAAATAATAAAAAATGTTTAAAACTCCTCATTTGCTTATTTCTGTTTTTTGTTTTGTTTGTTTGTTTGTTTTTTTAAAGGTATTTCTCATGTCAAGTGGTTTGATCATATACAGTAAGCACCATAATGTTTGGGACAACAACATTTTTTTCTTGATTGGACTCAGCCATTTTAGATTTGTAACCAAACAATTAATGTGGTTAAAGTGCAGATTATCAGGTTTTATTAAAGGGTATTCTATACATTTTGGTTTCACCATGTAGAAATTACTGCACTTGTTATACATAGACGCCCCTCCCCCTAATTTCTGGGCATCATAATGTTTGGGACAAATGGCTTAACAGGTGTTACTGATGAGTCAGGTGTGTCCAATTGCTTCCTTAGTGCAGGTATAAGACAGCTTTCAGTATCTGGTCTTGATTCTTGGCTTTTGGTTGCCTTCGGAATCTGTTAATGGCTGTTTGTCAACATGAGGACCAGACCCATGCCAATGAAGGTCAAGGAAGCCCCTGTGTCAGAGACATAGGCCAAACCTTAGGCTTACCAAAATCAACTGTTTGAAACATTATTAAGAAGAAAGAGACTGCTGGTGATCACAAATTACTGAGTTCTGGAAAAAGGTCTTGTGGACAGATCAGAACAATATTCACTCAGTTCATTCAATCAGTGATGGCAAGACCAAAGTATGGAGGCCAAAAGGAACTGCCACAGATCCGAAGCACCCCCCTCCCCCCTATTCATCCTAAAGCAAGACAATGATCCCAAACATAATGCTAAAGCAATAAATACTAAGTCATTCACCTGAACTGAATCCAATTGAACTTGTATTTCTTATGCTGAAGAGAAAACGCAAGGCAACTAATCCCCGAAACAAGCAGGAGCTGAAGATGGCTGCAGAACAGGCCTGGCAGAGCACCACCAGAGAAGATACTCAGAACCTGGTGATGTCTATGGGTCACAGACTTCAAGCAGTCATTGCATGTGTGACACACCAAAGTGTTAGTCACAATATATATTTTAATAGATTGTCACTTAATATGAACAATGTTCATCTCAAGAGGGAGGCACAGTTGTTATGATCGAACTGTGCACGTTCTTAGGCAGAAGAAGAATGCCTGAGAAAAAGGAAACGATCGTCTCCTCTCATTCTTTACAGTTATCCTCTTTTAACAAGTTGCTGGTATTACATTAAGTCATCGTACCGTGTATGTACATTGTATTTTGATGTATGAAATCTCAACAAAAACCCCTTTTCAACATACAAAATACCAAGTTACTCAGGCATATACAGCACTGTCTATTAGCCTTTAATTAAAACTTGAAAATCTAGGCCTGCAATAAAAAGCAAAATGAGGCCAAGTTACAACAAACAATATTGGCTATCTTAGCTCACACAAATTAAACAAGCTCTATTCCAAAGCAATACTACCTAATGTTTCCAAAATAATTTCATGTACCTTAGCTCTGTGTTTTTCACCTTAGCATCTGAAGAAAATGTGGTCATTCAAGTCTATGTGTCAATGTGTCAATAATAATGCATATAAATGAACCATACGATTATTAAATCTGGAGAGAGACATGCATACACCTACATAGCCTACAAGTTAAACTTTCCCCCCATTTTTCCCCCCTGAAGTGACCGTTTTTCTTTTGAAAACTTGCACAGCAGTAATCCTTCCTTGAATCAGTTGTTAGAAATTAGTGTTGCAGATGTCCAGTTTTGGAGCGGAATGTCCACTTTTCAAATAATTTAAATAATATATAATATATAAATAAATAAACATGTCAGGATTGTGGTGCAGACCAGACAATTTAATGAGCAATTGATGGAAAGAAATTTACCAGTAGTTTGTAATGAATTTGCTTGCCTGTGACCTCCTAATCTGACATTTTTTGAGGGTTTAAAATTTTTTTTTAGTTGTTTGCTAGCTAGGTAGTTAAACTCAACATTATGGGTGGTGAGCGGAAACTGCTACCAGCTAGTAGCCTAGATTTACTGTAGTTAACATTTAACTATAATGTCACTGGCTAGCTAGCTATTGTCCAGTATTTTTAGTTTTAATCATACGTTAACAGCACATAATGTTGCTAGATAGAGCGCTGTTATAAATATCCAAAGAATAGTACCTACTCGTTAAAAAAGTGGTTCATTAGGAATTCAGTCCATCATATGCCATATATGCCAGTGCTGTCTAACTAGCTAAACTAGAGTGGCCATCCGTCCGGTTTAGAGACGGACAGTCCGGTTTTTGACCCAACTGTCCTCTGTCCGGCGCGACCTCTGGCCGGATGCAATTGTCCGGCTTTTGTGAAAGTGAGCATAATTGTCCGGCTTTTGTGAAAGTTATTATGTTTAAAAGTAGAATTACAGTGTCAACGTGTAATTCAAACATTTTATTGGCTTAGATTTACATTAAATAAAATTTCGCGTTTCATTGGTATAAAAAAATACATATCAGCTGGCAGCCACCCTATTGGCTACGTTACGTACGTTGCTGCGTGCATCACGCACCACGGAATTTTTGTGTTTTTTTCGAGGCTCGGGTCGCTCGCGCGGTGCAGGTGCATGTGAGGTCGGATCAAGCGGCCAAAACCAGACTTCGTTTTTGAAGCTCATTTCCTGGTCTTGTTGTTCCTGGTTGCTCACTAGCGCCACTACGGTTGGCTCCAGTATAGGTGTTTTCATATCCGGTTTCCATGTAAGTCTACGGTACAAATGCGGTCAAAATACAAAGTCAATAAATTTTTCTCATGAGAACAAATAGTCACACTATGTGTGTTTTATTCGTCTTATGACTGTCCATGGGTCGATTTCATGATTTGTTGTGTCATTTGGGCACTGTTATAATATTTGTTGTGGAGGTACAGTTTGCGTCACTTCCTGATTACTGCAGAGGACTAAACTACAGTAGGGGCTACAGTCTATGGTCACTGGGGTGGGCGGTGGCGCCTCTTGGCCTTGACATTGCGGCTCCGGCCACGGTCCACCTGTGCGAAGTCAAGTAGAATTGACGAATTTCATGCATTTTGCACATCCTGGTAACATTCAGCCCACATTGTGACATTTTAACATTTTAAATTGCATACATCAAAACCCCAAGAAAAAGACAATCCAAACAGGAAAAAATAACAAACAAAAACAAGTAAAGAAATAAAATACAACAGTACTAGAATGGTCTTTGTGGTTCCTTAAATAAAGATGAATTTCAATTTAACAAATCCATTCCCTTTACTTCATTTTAAACTTGTGATGGACTATGTGATGGAGATTGTGGTGGTGCAAAGCAGGTGTAAACTATGAGGTGGTGTAAACGCATACGCGAGGGGCCGTGTTGATTACCCACGCAGCATGGCCCGCAGAAGTGTCCTTCTTTCTGAGGTCATGCTAGTGGCCACCCTAAGCTAAACACATCAGTAACGTTATAGCAGAGTGTAAAGGAAATGTTTCATTTTAACTGAACTGAGCTGAAATTAGCAAGCTAGCTAGTCACGCAGCGGGTTTAATGAAGCTGTGTAGCTAAGTAGCCAGCCAGCTGTATGAATGAAACAAATGTGGCTATGTAGCTGGCGACACAATGTTTTGGTTAACGGTAGTCTACCGGTTTACAAATTCAATCTGAGGTTTTACTTAGCTTAATGTTAGTCATGCAGCTGTCGGAGTCATGAAATGATATTATGTGGTGTTTGCATGACAGAGAATGTATTTACATGAAATGTTTGCCACAACAATTATACAGCTGTAGAAACAACATTGAAAAAAATTTGGGCAATTATTATTAGCTAGCAAGCTACTATTCCAAACAGAACCAAGATGGCGACCACAAAGTTTTTCGTTCTTTTTGGCTGTGTAGTAGTGTTCTGTAATTGGCTGCTTTGATAAGATTTTGTAATTGGCAGCTAATTGGAACTAAATGTCCAATGGGGAGAACTGTTCATTGAGGAACTGGAGCGTGATGATGTGATCTGCAGGAAAAAGAAGGCGAAAACGCGAAATTCCCTGAGTTCGGGATTTATTTTGTGAACGTGTGAAGTTGTTTGTGAATTCTGTTTATATGAGGTCAGAAGGTACAGAAGGTAATGTTCTGAAGGGCTAATCCTGCGTTCACTCAGCGAGCAACTCGGTTGTGGGGCCTAAAACCTTACTTTAAACTAATCGTTGATCTCAACCTGTTTTCATTAGTAATTTTCCTTTATAATCAAGCGTGCCAACGATTGGATTAATCAAATGACAAGTAGCCTAACACACAGCGTCTTCATACCCTGTTAGGGGGATTAAATCATACATTCAATTTATCCATTAAAAATACGTTTTAATCACCAAGTAGTCTACACTTAACAAATAAGATACACCAGTCCGTTATCTACTATGGTAGCTCTCAGATTAACCAGCAAAAACAAAACCTGCACTTCAATTGTGTTTACAATCTAGCCTACGCATTGCAGATATTTGCAATGAATAGGAGTGCGGAGAAAGAGGCGTATCCGCAAATAATGTTGATTAAAAATGTGCACAATTTCGCACTGCAAATGAAAATAAATGTAGGCTATACGGCCTAGGCTACTCGCTAAAACTGCCTATTTGGGGAGAGCTGGCTATATATGATAGTATTGAGTAGCCTATCTTAATTAATTGTATTGATACTCAAGGAAATTCAGGGGAAGATTCCGCTACTGCTTAGCGATTAAAACAGATTTTTCTAAATCGCATTTATCATTTAATCTCCCTAACACAATGCGAAGAAGCTGTGTCCCTTTCCATTTGATTAGTCAGATGTTTGCATGCTTGTTAATCACTGAAAATTAATTAAAACAGTTGAGATCAATGATTAGTTTAAAGGAAAGTTTTGCATCTCACCAGTTTAAGAAAGATGGATAAAGGAGGAAAAAGTGAGGACAAGAGGAGGATGACCGATTATTTTCGTGGGTAAAAAAAATTCTCAGCATTAATGGCACTCAATAAACTTGAAATATATTATGTAAAAGCTTGCATCAATAGTATACATTCTTTTAAAACATTGTTTTCCTTAATTACAATTATGTGCACAATACATTAAAGATACAACTATTTTGAGCTTAGACATTCATTGGTTTGTACCTTTTTTCACCCACCTCCCACCGGATCTCAGGGTCCACTCACCTCCCAAATCCCAATTTAACCCCGGTTTATCGTGTGTTGCTATCTAATAACAGTAAAAAATCTTTAAATCTGTAAATGAGCTTCTGTAAATGCATCGTAGAAATAATACAACAGTGCGTTGGCATTAAAAATAAAATGTACTTTTGAATGCTTAAGTATTTTTAAAAGCAAGTACTCCAGTACTTTAACTCAAGTAAAAATTTGACTGAACAACTTTCACTTGTAGTGGAGTAATATTTGACCAGGGATATCTATACTTTGACTCAAGTAATGGAGTTGTGTACTTTGTCCACCACTGATAGTTGTGTTGCAAGTAGTTTGTAATGATTCACTATGGGCCTCAGAAGTCGTGTCGTCATTCCCTTCATTTTTGTAAGCATTTTCAAGTCTTCTGGAATTCTGAGACCTCAAGATGGTGGCCATACAGTGAAGCAACATTTTATGTGAGCTCTGAGGCAAACCCTTTTTTGGGACTTCCGGATCAAAAAAGTTGATTGCCTATCGGAAAAATGAATGCCATTTTCTTAATTCCTTCAAAATAACTTATGACATTTGGATGTTTGTTTGTACATGAAAATAGAATACTTTTCACACGTTTTTTATAATTAAAAAAATTCTGTGTAATTTAAAAAAGCAAATTGCTAACGGCTATGTTTAGCGACCCTTCAGACAATTACAACCTCACTCATAGGGCTATATTTCCAGCTACTGTTCACACGAATAAGCGGTTTGTTGTTACCTGTTAGTGTTACATTATATATGCCTAATCATGTGGACAACAAGGATAGCGCAGAGCAGTGACTTGAGAGGCAACGTGAATCCCATCCACCATCAGTGAGATTGACAAAAAAACTGTATGCAGGAAAAAAAAAAACACCCGCATTCACAGCAACAACACTATATTGAGAAAGGCATTTATGAACCACATCAAACAATTTGTCTCATTAAAACTGACATTAGTGATCTCTTAAACTTTTAAGGATCTGACAGGTAAAATTATCTATACTCACACAGCCGAACAAATCTTTTCCTCACAGATGAGGACGGTAGGCCTACTCGTACAAAATCTGACGATCGCCACCTCTTAGAGATTTTCAGCAACGGCTAATGACTGCATAAGGGAGGCAATTGGGCTAATGCAGTTTTTCTTTCTGCCTAATTTAATTGTAACTAAGGATCACTGAAATATTCCACTATTTTCAGGTTAATCAATCATTTTAATATATTTTTGGACATAGAATTAGTTTAGTTTATCTGACATGGACAACACAATATTGGACAAACCAGATGTATTTTGCTTGTATTAGCATACATGCTAATTCTCAACACTTATTTGTCCACAGGAGGCTTTGAAAAAAAACAATTAGTCTGTGTAAAAAAGGCTTAAAAACAACTGAGTAAAACAAGACTTGAAAAAGAGCTCCTCACCCTATCAAGGATAGTAAGCCCTGCCACCCTATGGAGAAACTCCATTTCTGCCGCTTGTATTCGCGATCTCACTCTTTCGGTCACTATCCCATAGTTCGTTGCAATAGGTGAGAGTAGGGATGAAGATCGACTGGTAAATCGAGAGCTTTGCCTTTCAACTCAGTTCCTTCTTCACCATCGCCATCCAATACAATGCCTGCATTACTGTGGCCGCTGCACCTTGACGGCAGTCAATTTCTGAATGCTTTTTTCCCTCACTCGTGAATAAGATCCCAATATAGGCTACTTGAACTCCTCCACCGGGGGCAGTTGCTCCTCCCTTATTTAAAGAGGGTAAAACATGAGGTCTTAATCATGTAATGAATAAATGATGCAATCATGACATGTCCAAATGTTGTTCAATTTCCATAGATATATTTTCATCTCAATGGTATATTAGCTAGGCTATGCATGTTCTGTATATAAAAAAAAAACAACACATCTTAGAAATTCTTAAGCTCTTTTAACCCAGGGCATTGCATCATACAGATCTACTGGGGCACGAAATATGGTGTAGGTTAAAATAAGTAATAAAAAAAAATTATATTTGTCTGTGTGGTATGAAAAAAGAAATTCATATTGGAAAAATAATTTTTAAATGATAATTGATTTCTGTTTTTAATATAATGATTTGACATCAAAATATGATTACATTTGTATTTTGCTGTCAAAAATGAATGTAGCCCAATGCGGAAACAGGTGTCAGGGTGGGTGAGGGAATGGACCCAAACGCGGAGTCAAAAAACACCCAAAATCCACAGAGTGAACGCAAAACCAAGAATGTTGCTTTTAATTAGAACAAAAACAAAAGAGAACAAAAACGAAGCCGCGCAGGGCAAGTCAAAAGGGGAAAAAAGTTCTTAATGCGCGAAAACAGAGAAAATGCAGAAATTTTAAAAAAAACAATGCAAAAACAGAACACGGGCAGGGAGGAAAACACTCACGGCAAAACACAGAGTCACAAGAACAAGGTAACACAAACCGAAACACAATTCAATACGCACGCAAAAAACAAACAAGGATCCAGCACCTGAGTCAGGGAGAAGGGAACTTAAATAGACACGACACTGACGAGACACAGGAGGGCACAATGAACAATCAGGCCACAGAGAGGGAAGGGAAAACGA